>NC_069501.1:403190318-403565318 GCF_027579735.1 Bombina bombina
GCAATGGGTAGTTTAGTTTTTTTGTGTTATTTTTTTTTATTTTGGAGGGGTTGGTGGGTGGGTTACTCTTAGGGGGTAATTGGTAATTTGTTTAAGTAAAAGAGCTGTTTAACTTAGGGCAATGCCCTACAAAAGCCCTTTGAAGGGCTATTGGTAGTTTAGTATTAGATTACGTGGTGTTTTTATTTTGGGGGGGATTTTTTATTTTTATAGGGGTATTAGTTTAGGTTTACATTTTTTATTTTGGATAGCTTTGTTTATTTTTTTCTGTAATTCTACATTTTTTGTAATTTTAGCTTTGGGGGTTGTAGTTTTTTTATAAATAGACTGCCCTCTGGGCAGGCTTACAAACAAAATCCAAAAGGATTCAAGCAAGCTGGCTTGTGAGTACAAATTTGTTAGTATGCAAACAGAATGTTAGCGTTATTAGCAGCTTGTTACTGAAAAGTCTAGTGTATAATGTCCCTTTAAACTTACATAGAAGTAAAGATAGTCACTACTGTTTTTTTTTTAAGATTCTAACATTAAAGCTATTTTCAAAATACTAGCATTAGTGTAAAAGATAATAATGATGTTGCTAATACTATATGAATCATTTAACATGACCATCTACAGCTTCTCTGTGATCACTGATTGGATGCCCATTTCATGGTTATGTGATAGAAATAGTAACAGGAAAGATTATTCCCTCTCATCCTTTTCAGTCAACACTGTGGGTGTCCTGGCAAAGCTAACATTGTAGTAGACTGTGTGGCCATCAAGTCCAGGCACATTTCCAATCCACAATACAGATGTGAGTAATGAAAGGATGTAGGTCATGTGCCCCAGTTATGCTGCTGCAATGCTTGGATATCACACACCAGAGTATTCTCTGATAGACACAAGCCATTCTTTGTAGCACTTGGTAAATAGCAATACAAGTCTATTGTGAAGAATTTGCTGTTGAAATGTTGAATACCATTACAGAATATGCTGCAGTATATACGTTGTCATTAAAATATTGATGTAAAAATATTTCACTCAGGTTGTCATCATTCAAAATACAGCATACTACATTTCAGATGCAAGAATTTGTTCCCCATTATCTCAAAGTCTTGTTAAAGGACCTTTAAATACAGTACAGTTGCATACTTAACAAATGTAGTAAAAAGGTAATGCAGTAACACTCCATTTGCAGCCCCCCCCCCCGTAACATGTGAAAGCCATCAGCAAATCACAGATTAATATAAGTATATAGGGTAGATTTATCAAACAGCGGATGCTGCAATCTACCCCCAATGTTTCCAGATCGTTGGAAACAAGAGTTAAGAAGCAGCAGTCGCAAGACCGCTGCTCCTTAACTCATCTGCCACCTCTGAGGTGGCGGACTATATATATATATATATATACACAACACACAGAAAACCTGGCACTTGCCAGCAGATTCACAGTAATGTTTAAAAGCAAAACTAGGGGGAGGTCAGTTACATTTGGTGCCAAAGGATCAAACCCAGGACCGCAACAAGGTCTCCCTCTTCCTGGGACCCTAAACCAGCACCCACACAATGCATACTTCCAAACAAACCAACTGGGAACCTCCCAGGGTGACACAGGCTTTTGTAACCTCCCCTATGTAAATACAAAACACAGGAATGGACCGCACTCACAGACTGGGCTGGGTACACATCCTAAGCCACAGCAAACTCCACAGCCCTGAACACTGACAGACAGCTGCAAAGTTCCCAGCAACCCAGGCAGTTAACCCCAGAGCAGCCTGGGTGACAGGCCAGCAGGGAAGCATTACAAACAGTAACCCAGGGGTTAACTTCTGTCATTGTTCAGGGCTGTGGAGTTTGCTGTGGCTTAGGATGTGTACCCAGTCCAGTCTGTGGGGCCGAATTATCAAAGGTCTTGCGGACCTGATCCGACAGTGCAGATCAGGTCTGCAAGACCTCGCTGAATGCGGAGAGCAATACGCTCTCCGTATTCAGCATTGCACCAGCAGCTCACAAGAGCTTTAAGTGCAACGCCACCCCCTGCTGACTCACAGCCAATCGGCCACCAGCAGGGAGGTGTCAATCAACCCAATTGTATTCGATCGGGTTGAATTGCGGCGAATCCTGTCCACCTCATCAGAGCAGCGAATCCTGTCCGCCTCCATAACTTGTGTTTCTGGCGAGTCTGAAAACTCGCCAGAAACACGGCCCTTCAAGCTCCACTCGGAGATTGATAAATGGGCCTCAGTGAGTGCGGTCCATTCTTGTGTTTTGTATTTACATAGGGGAGGTTACAAAAGCCTGTGTCACCCTGGGAGGTTCCCAGTTGGTTTGTTTGGAAGTATGCATTGTGTGGGTGCTGGTCTAGGGTCCCAGGAAGGGGGAGACCTTGTCGTGGTCCTGGACTTGATCCTTTGGCACCAAATGTAACCGACTTCCCCCGGTTTTGCTTTTAAACATTACTGTAAATCTGTTGGCGAGAGCCAGGTTTTCTGTGTGTTGTGTTGATAATGTTTGTAATGCTTCCCTGCCGGCCTGTCACCCAGGCTGCTCTTGGGTTAACTGCCTGGGTTGCTGGGAGCTTTACAGCTGTCTGTCAGTGTTCAGGGCTGTGGAGTTTGCTGTGGCTTAGGATGTGTATCCAGTCCAGTCTGTGAGTGCGGTCCATTCCTGTGTTTTGTGTGTGTGTGTGTGTATGTATGTGTGTGTATGTGTGTATATATATATATATATATATATATATATATATATATATATATATATATATATATATATATATATATATATATATATATATATATATATATTATACACAGATATACTGTATATATAGAAATATCTAATTTAAAATAAAAAGGACTTTTTTCTATGTGATTGATTGGAAAGGACTCAAAAACATAATTTATGTAAGAACTTACCTGATAAATTCATTTCTTTCATATTAACAAGAGTCCATGAGCTAGTGACGTATGGGATATACATTCCTACCAGGAGGGGCAAAGTTTCCCAAACCTTAAAATGCCTATAAATACACCCCTCACCACACCCACAAATCAGTTTAACGAATAGCCAAGAAGTGGGGTGATAAGAAAAAAAGTGCGAAGCATATAAAATAAGGAATTGGAATAATTGTGCTTTATACAAAAAAATCATAACCACCACAAAAAAGGGTGGGCCTCATGGACTCTTGTTAATATGAAAGAAATGAATTTATCAGGTAAGTTCTTACATAAATTATGTTTTCTTTCATGTAATTAACAAGAGTCCATGAGCTAGTGACGTATGGGATAATGACTACCCAAGATGTGGATCTTTCCACACAAGAGTCACTAGAGAGGGAGGGATAAAATAAAGACAGCCAATTCCTGCTGAAAATAATCCACACCCAAAATAAAGTTTAACGAAAAACATAAGCAGAAGATTCAAACTGAAATCGCTGCCTGAAGAACTTTTCTACCAAAAACTGCTTCAGAAGAAGAAAATACATCAAAATGGTAGAATTTAGTAAAAGTATGCAAAGAGGACCAAGTTGCTGCTTTGCAGATCTGGTCAACCGAAGCTTCATTCCTAAACGCCCAGGAAGTAGATACTGACCTAGTAGAATGAGCTGTAATTCTCTGAGGCGGAATTTTACCCGACTCAACATAGGCAAGATGAATTAAAGATTTCAACCAAGATGCCAAAGAAATGGCAGAAGCTTTCTGGCCTTTTCTAGAACCGGAAAAGATAACAAATAGACTAGAAGTCTTACGGAAAGATTTCGTAGCTTCAACATAATATTTCAAAGCTCTAACAACATCCAAAGAATGCAACGATTTCTCCTTAGAATTCTTAGGATTAGGACATAATGAAGGAACCACAATTTCTCTACTAATGTTGTTGGAATTCACAACCTTAGGTAAAAATTCAAAAGAAGTTCGCAACACCGCCTTATCCTGATGAAAAATCAGAAAAAGAGACTCACAAGAAAGAGCAGATAATTCAGAAACTCTTCTAGCAGAAGAGATGGCCAAAAGGAACAAAACTTTCCAAGAAAGTAATTTAATGTCCAATGAATGCATAGGTTCAAACGGAGGAGCTTGAAGAGCTCCCAGAACCAAATTCAAACTCCAAGGAGGAGAAATTGACTTAATGACAGGTTTTATACGAACCAAAGCTTGTACAAAACAATGAATATCAGGAAGAATAGCAATCTTTCTGTGAAAAAGAACAGAAAGAGCGGAGATTTGTCCTTTCAAAGAACTTGCGGACAAACCCTTATCTAAACCATCCTGAAGAAACTGTAAAATTCTCGGTATTCTAAAAGAATGCCAAGAAAAATGATGAGAAAGACACCAAGAAATATAAGTCTTCCAGACTCTATAATATATCTCACGAGATACAGATTTACGAGCCTGTAACATAGTATTAATCACGGAGTCAGAGAAACCTCTTTGACCAAGAATCAAGCGTTCAATCTCCATACCTTTAAATTTAAGGATTTCAGATCCGGATGGAAAAAAGGACCTTGCGACAGAAGGTCTGGTCTTAACGGAAGAGTCCATGGTTGGCAAGATGCCATCCGGACAAGATCCGCATACCAAAACCTGTGAGGCCATGCCGGAGCTATTAGCAGAACAAACGAGCATTCCCTCAGAATCTTGGAGATTACTCTTGGAAGAAGAACTAGAGGCGGAAAGATATAGGCAGGATGATACTTCCAAGGAAGTGATAATGCATCCACTGCCTCCGCCTGAGGATCCCGGGATCTGGACAGATACCTGGGAAGTTTCTTGTTTAGATGAGAGGCCATCAGATCTATCTCTGGGAGCCCCCACATTTGAACAATCTGAAGAAATACCTCTGGGTGAAGAGACCATTCGCCCGGATGCAACGTTTGGCGACTGAGATAATCCGCTTCCCAATTGTCTACACCTGGGATATGAACCGCAGAGATTAGACAGGAGCTGGATTCCGCCCAAACCAAAATTCGAGATACTTCTTTCATAGCCAGAGGACTGTGAGTCCCTCCTTGATGATTGATGTATGCCACAGTTGTGACATTGTCTGACTGAAAACAAATGAACGATTCTCTCTTCAGAAGAGGCCAAAACTGAAGAGCTCTGAAAATTGCACGGAGTTCCAAAATATTGATCGGTAATCTCACCTCCTGAGATTCCCAAACTCCTTGTGCCGTCAGAGATCCCCACACAGCTCCCCAACCTGTGAGACTTGCATCTGTTGAAATTACAGTCCAGGTCGGAAGAACAAAAGAAGCCCCCTGAATTAAACGATGGTGATCTGACCACCACGTTAGAGAGTGTCGAACAATCGGTTTTAAAGATATTAATTGATATATCTTCGTGTAATCCCTGCACCATTGGTTCAGCATACAGATCTGAAGAGGTCGCATGTGAAAACGAGCAAAGGGGATCGCGTCCGATGCAGCAGTCATAAGACCTAGAATTTCCATGCATAAGGCTACCGAAGGGAATGATTGAGACTGAAGGTTTCGACAAGCTGTAATCAATTTTAGACGTCTCTTGTCTGTTAAAGACAGAGTCATGGACACTGAATCTATCTGGAAACCCAGAAAGGTTACCCTTGTTTGAGGAATCAAAGAACTTTTTGGTAAATTGATCCTCCAACCATGATCTTGAAGAAACAACACAAGTCGATTCGTATGAGACTCTGCTAAATGTAAAGACTGAGCAAGTACCAAGATATCGTCCAAATAAGGAAATACCACAATACCCTGTTCTCTGATTACAGACAGAAGGGCACCGAGAATTTTTGTGAAAATTCTTGGAGCTGTAGCAAGGCCAAACGGTAGAGCCACAAATTGGTAATGATTGTCTAGAAAAGAGAATCTCAGGAACTGATAATGATCTGGATGAATCGGAATATGCAGATATGCATCCTGTAAATCTATTGTGGACATATAATTCCCTTGCTGAACAAAAGGCAATATAGTCCTTACAGTTACCATCTTGAACGTTGGTATCCTTACATAACGATTCAATAATTTTAGATCCAGAACTGGTCTGAAGGAATTCTCCTTCTTTGGTACAATGAAGAGATTTGAATAAAACCCCATCCCCTGTTCCGGAACTGGAACTGGCATAATTACTCCAGCCAACTCTAGATCTGAAACACAATTCAGAAATGCTTGAGCTTTCACTGGATTTACTGGGACATGGGAAAGAAAAAATCTCTTTGCAGGAGGTCTCATCTTGAAACCAATTCTGTACCCTTCTGAAACAATGTTCTGAATCCAAAGATTGTGAACAGAATTGATCCAAATTTCTTTGAAAAAACGTAACCTGCCCCCTACCAGCTGAACTGGAATGAGGGCCGTACCTTCATGTGAACTTAGAAGCAGGCTTTGCCTTTCTAGCAGGCTTGGATTTATTCCAGACTGGAGATGGTTTCCAAACTGAAACTGCTCCTGAGGACGAAGGATCAGGCTTTTGTTCTTTGTTGAAACGAAAGGAACGAAAACGATTGTTAGCCCTGTTTTTACCTTTAGATTTTTTATCCTGTGGTAAAAAAGTTCCTTTCCCACCAGTAACAGTTGAAATAATAGAATCCAACTGAGAACCAAATAATTTGTTTCCCTGGAAAGAAATGGAAAGTAGAGTTGATTTAGAAGCCATATCAGCATTCCAAGTCTTAAGCCATAAAGCTCTTCTGGCTAAGATAGCCAGAGACATAAACCTAACATCAACTCTAATAATATCAAAAATGGCATCACAGATAAAATTATTAGCATGCTGGAGAAGAATAATAATATCATGAGAATCACGATTTGTTACTTGTTGCGCTAGAGTTTCCAACCAAAAAGTTGAAGCTGCAGCAACATCAGCCAATGATATAGCAGGTCTAAGAAGATTACCTGAACACAGATAAGCTTTTCTTAGAAAAGATTCAATTTTTCTATCTAAAGGATCCTTAAACGAGGTACCATCTGACGTAGGAATGGTAGTACGTTTAGCAAGGGTAGAAATAGCCCCATCAACTTTAGGGATTTTGTCCCAAAATTCTAACCTGTCAGGCGGAACAGGATATAATTGCTTAAAACGTTTAGAAGGAGTAAATGAATTACCCAATTTATCCCATTCTTTGGAAATTACTGCAGAAATAGCATTAGGAACAGGAAAAACTTCTGGAATAACCGCAGGAGCTTTAAAAACCTTATCCAAACGTATAGAATTAGTATCAAGAGGACTAGAATCCTCTATTTCTAAAGCAATTAGTACTTCTTTAAGTAAAGAGCGAATAAATTCCATCTTAAATAAATATGAAGATTTATCAGCATCAATCTCTGAGATAGAATCCTCTGAACCAGAAGAGTCCAAAGAATCAGAATGATGGTGTTCATTTAAAAATTCATCTGTAGAGAGAGAAGATTTAAAAGACTTTTTACGTTTACTAGAAGGAGAAATAACAGACATAGCCTTCTTTATGGATTCAGAAACAAAATCTCTTATGTTATCAGGAACATTCTGCACCTTAGATGTTGAGGGAACTGCAACAGGCAATGGTACATTACTAAAGGAAATATTATCTGCTTTAACAAGTTTGTCATGACAATTATTACAAACAACAGCTGGAGGAATAGCTACCAAAAGTTTACAGCAGATACACTTAGCTTTGGTAGATCCAGCAGGCAGTGATTTTCCTGTAGTATCTTCTGGCTCAGATGCAACGTGAGACATCTTGCAATATGTAAGAGAAAAAACAACATATAAAGCAAAATAGATCAAATTCCTTATAAGACAGTTTCAGGAATGGGAAAGAATGCCAAATATCAAGCTTCTAGCAACCAGAAGCAAATGAAAAATGAGACTGATATAATGTGGAGACAAAAGCGACGCCCATATTTTTTAGCGCCAAATAAGACGCCCACATTATTTGGCGCCTAAATGCTTTTGGCGCCAAAAATGACGCCACATCCGGAACGCCGACATTTTTGGCGCAAAATAACGTCAAAAAATGACTCAACTTCCGGCGACACGTATGACGCCGGAAACGGAAAAGAATTTTTGCGCCAAAAAAGTCCGCGCCAAGAATGACGCAATAAAATGAAGCATTTTCAGCCCCCGCGAGCCTAACAGCCCACAGGGAAAAAAGTCAAATTTTTGAGGTAAGAAAAATATGATAATTCAATGCATAATCCCAAATATGAAACTGACTGTCTGAAAATAAGGAAAGTTGAACATTCTGAGTCAAGGCAAATAAATGTTTGAATACATATATTTAGAACTTTATAAATAAAGTGCCCAACCATAGCTTAGAGTGTCACAGAAAATAAGACTTACTTACCCCAGGACACTCATCTACATGTTTGTAGAAAGCCAAACCAGTACTGAAACGAGAATCAGTAGAGGTAATGGTAAATATAAGAGTATATCGTCGATCTGAAAAGGGAGGTAAGAGATGAATCTCTACGACCGATAACAGAGAACCTATGAAATAGACCCCGTAGAAGGAGATCACTGCATTCAATAGGCAATACTCTCTTCACATCCCTCTGACATTCACTGCACGCTGAGAGGAAAACCGGGCTCCAACTTGCTGCGGAGCGCATATCAACGTAGAATCTAGCACAAACTTACTTCACCACCTCCCTTGGAGGCAAAGTTTGTAAAACTGATTTGTGGGTGTGGTGAGGGGTGTATTTATAGGCATTTTAAGGTTTGGGAAACTTTGCCCCTCCTGGTAGGAATGTATATCCCATACGTCACTAGCTCATGGACTCTTGTTAATTACATGAAAGAAAGTATATATATATAAAAAATATATCGCCTAGATTTAGAGTTTTGCGGCCGAAGGGGTGCGTTAGCTACGTGTCTTTTTTTTCTAGCGCTGCTTCTAAACAATGCTGGTATTTAGAGTTCTCTGAAGGGCTGCGTTAGGCTCCAAAAAGGGAGCATAAAGGCATATTTCCCGCCATTTCAACTCTCAATACCAGCGTTGCTTACGGTAGCGGCTAGCTGGAAAAACTTGCTCGTGCATGATTCCCCCACAGGAAACAATGGGGCAGTTTGGGCTGAAAAAAAACCTAACACCTGCAAAAAAGCAGCGTTCAGCTCCTAAACGCAGCCCCATTGTTTCCTATGGGAAAACAGTTTCTAAGTCTGCACCTAACACCCTAACATGAACCCCGAGTCTAAACACCCCTAACCTTACCCTTATTAACCCCTAATCTGCCACCCCCGCTATCACTGACACCTGCATTACACAATTAACCCCTAATCTGCCGCTCCGGACACCACCGCAACCTACATTATCCCTATGTACCCCTAATCTGCTGCCCCTAACATCGCCGACACCTACATAATATTTATTAACCCCTAATCTGCCCCCCCCCAACGTCGCCGCTACCTAACTACACTTATTAACCCCTAATCTGCTGACCGGACCTCGCCGCTACTCTAATAAATGTATTAACCCCTAAACCGCCGCACTCCTGCCCCACAAACACTATAATAAATTGTATTAACCCCTAATCTGCCCTCCCTAACATCGCCGCCACCTAACTTCAAGTATTAACCCCTAATCTGCCGACCGGACCTCGCCGCTACTCTAATAAATGTATTAACCCCTAAAGCTAAGTCTAACCCTAACACCTAAAAAACAGGATTGGAGAGACAGGAGCGCTACAGCTAAAGGTGGATACAAAAATTACTAAATTCAAAATAAATAATCCAGTAATTCCCAAATACTAAGTGTTGTTATCTAAATATTGAATGAGATGAATATACCTACAATTAGAGCAAGACAATATCAAATTAATTAAAATAAATAGCAAGAATAATCGGATATGTAGAAAGTGACTTGTGCCAAAATTTAATCACACATAAAACCAACACAATCAATAAACACTATAGAAATATAATTAAAAACGGACGTCTCCGTTATCTTAAAAACATAGGTTACCACCACATCAGAAATCTGTAAAATCAAGCCTATGATCCGTTGGCTTAGTCTGTTTAATATCAAACTGGTTATGCAGGGAAGAAGTTCCAGAAAGTAAATTGTTTGCTAGCAAACGCAGGCTTACCCCCAGGCTGTATACACTCTGTGTCCTCCGTGAGTGAGATTACAGCCGTAGCGGGATGACGTCACTTTTGTAGGCGCTGTCTCAGATCGGCCGTCTGATTGGTCCTTATTGCGATCAGCTTGAGAAAATAGTGAATGGATTCGCAATGCAAAGTATCTGCCCTTAGGTGCCCAACAGCACGCAGGATACTTATGTAGAAGAGACACTCTGTTAGGACTTCTCAACCAATTCAAAAAGTGCCAGCAAAAGAGAATGCTTGTTAGCAATTATCCCAATCCTTATATTCAGAGTCTGTGACTAACAAATTAAAATCACAGCATTGTCCAAAGGGGATATATGTAGCTCCAGCTACAGACAAATGAACAGTACCTTCAAGTTACAACACATCAACGCGTTTCTCCCTATGCAGGGCTTTTTCAAGATAGATTAGTTGCAACATGTGTACCTTTTTAAAGGTGTAGCTGACTCCTTATTGGTCAGATTCATTAAGTCTCTTTTAAGGTAGTATGGATTTTAAGGTGGTATTGGCAAACCTCTATATTGTGGGCAACCAAATAAGTAAGTAAAAATATACCTACTCTTCATCACATCACTAAGACTTAACTTATATAGCTAAAAACTTTGAAATGAACTGATAATTCAATAGTGTTAAATACAATATAGGATAATTCAATACATAAGTATCCTGCGTGCTGTCGGGCACCTAAGGGCAGATACTTTGCATTGCGAATCCATTCACTATTTTCTCAAGCTGATCGCAATAAGGACCAATCAGACGGCCGATCTGAGACAGCGCCTACAAAAGTGATGTCATCCCGCTACGGCTGTAATCTCACTCACGGAGGACACAGAGTGTATACAGCCTGGGGGTAAGCCTGCGTTTGCTAGCAAACAATTTACTTTCTGGAACTTCTTCCCTGCATAACCAGTTTGATATTGAACAGACTAAGCCAACGGATCATAGGCTTGATTTTACAGATTTCTGATGTGGTGGCAACCTATGTTTTTAAGCTAACGGAGACGTCCGTTTTTAATTATATTTCTATAGTGTTTATTGATTTGTTGGTTTTATGTGTGATTAAATTTTGGCACAAGTCACTTTCTACATATCCGATTATTCTTACTATTTATTTTAATTCATTTGATATTGTCTTGCTCTAATTGTAGGTATACTAAATGCTTTGATATGAGTACCGAGCGCTAAAGTTTATAAAGGGCCTTAAGCTTACTAACAGATTAGCCTCCTAGCAGGTTAAATAGTAGATATCAGAATAGGGAGCGATAGTAAGCGCTGATTAGCTTAAAAGGCTGGAAGCTAGATTTTAGCAAATAATTTATTCCATATACATTCAAATTAAAATCACAGGTAAAATGTTAAAACACAATGTTCTCAAGATAGTCTTGAGAAAGGCCAAATCGTGGCCGAAACGCGTTGACAGACATACTGGTGAGCTTGATTCTTATACCACTATTGTCCATTATATACAGTGTTGCACTATTGTTTCTTTTTTTCTCTTTCAGGATTTTTATTTTTTACATTATTGTGATATTGGTTTTTGTACAATATTTATATATACTATACGGACTTCCATCAGAGACTCTAACTATATCACATGGAAGTTGGTAACTACCACCTCCGGATCTGGCACCTAGGGTGCTGAAGCGGCTCTGTGTTGAGGAGCAATTATTTAGATTTTTTGCCCATCAGGATTTTTATCTTTTATACTTAATTTTACACTCTTGGATTTTGGTTATTTTAATTTTTCAAGGGATTATTCATTTTTTTAAGGGATTACACATTTTTTTATCTGTCTCATTTTTTCACTGTCGTCTCTTTTTTCTACACTGGATTTAACATTAATTCAAAAGTAACTTTTTGGTGTCAATCCGCACACCACCAGAATATATTGCTACACCTTTACAAAACTTGGAAGACATTATGATTGATCTGCATTGAACTATATTTTTTGTATTATTTTATCACTAGCACTAGTGTGGATTCACATTTTTTTGGGGTTAGACACCCACTTTCTTATCAACGTCACGTTCTCTCACAGCCCCTCCTCCACTTGGTCCGATAACGTATCTCACACGCTTTTGAATATTGTATTGATTTTTTAATTTTGTATTGAAGTTTGAACTAATGTTTTTGCACAATCATATGCTGAGATTTTAACGTTTATTTGGAAATTGATATATTGCTTATTGTTACACATCACATCATTTTGATTTGAACCACAGTTCACACTTTTTTCATCCACTGACAATAGAACCATATCTAAGACCTCACAGTCAGGCAACCAACTCACTAATTCATCTATCCCAAACACACATATGTACTTTGGATATAGCTACATTCAAGGTTTTGTATAACTTAAGTAGCCAGTTACACAACTCCTGTAAGAATCTCATGGATCCATGAATTGTATTTTATTGTATTTCTATATGAACATTGTGTTTTAACATTTTACCTGTGATTTTAATTTGAATGTATATGGAATAAATTATTTGCTAAAATCTAGCTTCCAGCCTTTTAGGCTAATCAGCGCTTACTATCGCTCCCTATTCTAATTGTAGGTATATACCTCTCATTCAATATTTAGATAACACTTAGTATTTGGGAACTACTGGATTATTTATTTTGAATTTAGTAATTTTTGTATCCACCTTTAGCTGTAGCGCTCCTGTCTCTCCAATCCTGTTTTTTATATGCTATTACCTATGTGAGGGACTCATAGGTTTTTTCAGGAGCTTGGTGGTCTCACCCTGCGCTCATTATATACTCCCTTTTTTGGCCTAACCCTAACACCCCCTAAGTTAAATATAATTTTAATCTAACAAAATAAATTAAATATTATTAACTAAAGTATTCCTATTTAAAACTAAATACTTACCTGTAAAATAAACCCTAATATAGCTACAATATAACTAATAATTATATTGTAGCTATTTTAGGATTTATATTTATTTTACAGGCAACTTTGTATTTAGTTTAACCAGGTACAAAAGCTATTAAATAGTTAATAACTAGTTAAAATAATTACAAAATTATCTGTAAAATAAATCCTAACCTAAGTTACAATTAAACCTAACACTACACTATAAATAAATTACCTACAATTAAATAAACTAAAAAAAAAAAAAAAACACTAAATTACAAAAAATAAACAAAGATTACAAGAATATTAGGCTAATTACACCTACTCTAAGCCCCCTAATAAAATAAAAAAGCCCCCCAAAATAATAAAGTTCAATCCGATTGGCTGATCCAATCAGATTGAGCTCGCATTCTATTGGCTGTTCCGATCAGCCAATAGAATGCGAGCTCAATCTGATTGGATCAGCCAATCGGATTGAACTTGAATCTGATTGGCTGATTCAATCAGCCAATCAGATTTTTCTTACCTTAATACCGCTTGGCTGATAGAATCCTATCAGCCAATCGGAATTCGAGGGGCGCCATCTTGGATGACGTCATTTAAAGGAACCGTCATTCGTCGTCGGAAGAAGGATGTTCCGTGCCGGAGGTCTTGAAGATGGAGCCGCTCCTCGTCGGATGGATGAAGATAGAAGATGCCGCATGGATGAAGATGTCTGCCGGTCCGGATGTCCTCTTCTGCCCGGATAGGATGAAGACTTCTGCTGCTCCGGATGTCCTCTTTTGGTCCATCGGTGCCCGGCTGGGTGAACACGTCTCAAGGTAGGGAGATCTTCAGGGGGGTAGTGTTAGGTTTATTTAAGGGGGGTTTGGGTTAGTTTAGGGGTATGTGGGTGGTGGGTTTTAATGTGGGGAGGTGTTGTATTTTTTTTAAAGGCAAAAGAGCTGATTACTTTGGGGCATGCCCCGCAAAAATCCCTTTTAAGGGCTGGTAAAAGAGCTGGTTACTTTTTAATTTAGAATAGGTTAGGAACCTTTATTATTTTGGGGGGCTTTTTTATTTTATTAGGGGGCTTAGAGTAGGTGTAATTAGCCTAATATTCTTGTAATCTTTTTTTATTTTTTGTAATTTAGTGTTTGCTTTTTTTTGTAATTTAGTTTAGTTTATTTAATTGTATGTAATTGTAGGTAATTTATTTAATTAATTTATTGATAGTGTAGTGTTAGGTTTAATTGTAACTTAGGTTAGGTATATTTATTTTACAGATAATTTTGTAATTATTTTAACTAGGTAGCTATTAAATAGTTCTTAACTATTTAATAGCTTTTGTACCTAGTTAAACTAAATACAAAGTTGCCTGTAAAATAAATATAAATCCTAAAATAGCTACAATATAATTATTCATTATATTGTAGCTATATTAGGGTTTATTTTACAGGTAAGTATTTAGTTTTAAATAGGAATACTTTAGTTAATAAGATTTAATTTATTTAGTTAGATTAAAATTATATTTAACTTAGGGGGGTGTTAGGGTTAGGGTTAGACTTAGCTTTAGGGTATACAGGGAGTGCAGAATTATTAGGCAAGTTGTATTTTTGAGGATTAATTTTATTATTGAACAACAACCATGTTCTCAATGAACCCAAAAAACTCATTAATATCAAAGCTGAATATTTTTGGAAGTAGTTTTTAGTTTGTTTTTAGTTTTAGCTATTTTAGGGGGATATCTGTGTGTGCAGGTGACTATTACTGTGCATAATTATTAGGCAACTTAACAAAAAACAAATATATACCCATTTCAATTATTTATTTTTACCAGTGAAACCAAAATAACATCTCAACATTCACAAATATACATTTCTGACATTCAAAAACAAATCAGTGACCAATATAGCCACCTTTCTTTGCAAGGACACTCAAAAGCCTGCCATCCATGGATTCTGTCAGTGTTTTGATCTGTTCACCATCAACATTGCGTGCAGCAGCAACCACAGCCTCCCAGACACAGTTCAGAGAGGTGTACTGTTTTCCCTCCTTGTAAATCTCACATTTGATGATGGACCACAGGTTCTCAATGGGGTTCAGATCAGGTGAACAAGGAGGCCATGTCATTAGATTTTCTTCTTTTATACCCTTTCTTGCCAGCCACGCTGTGGAGTACTTGGACGCGTGTGATGGAGCATTGTCCTGCATGAAAATCATGTTTTTCTTGAAGGATGCAGACTTCTTCCTGTACCACTGCTTGAAGAAGGTGTCTTCCAGAAACTGGCAGTAGGACTGGGAGTTGAGCTTGACTCCATCCTCAACCCGAAAAGGCCCCACAAGCTCATCTTTGATGATACCAGCCCAAACCAGTACTCCACCTCCACCTTGCTGGCGTCTGAGTCAGACTGGAGCTCTCTGCCCTTTACTAATCCAGCCACGGGCCCATCCATCTGGCCCATCAAGACTCACTCTCATTTCATCAGTCCATAAAACCTTAGAAAAATCAGTCTTGAGATATTTCTTGGCCCAGTCTTGACGTTTCAGCTTGTGTGTCTTGTTCAGTGGTGGTCGTCTTTCAGCCTTTCTTACCTTGGCCATGTCTCTGAGTATTGCACACCTTGTGCTTTTGGGCACTCCAGTGATGTTGCAGCTCTGAAATATGGCCAAACTGGTGGCATCTTGGCAGCTGCATGCTTGACTTTTCTCAGTTCATGGGCAGTTATTTTGCGCTTTGGTTTTTCCACACGCTTCTTGCGACCCTGTTGACTATTTTGAATGAAACGCTTGATTGTTCGATGATCACGCTTCAGAAGCTTTGCAACTTAAGAGTGCTGCATCCCTCTGCAAGATATCTCACTATTTTTGACTTATCTGAGCCTGTCAAGTCCTTCTTTTGACCCATTTTGCCAAAGGAAAGGAAGTTGCCTAATAATTATGCACACCTGATATAAGGTGTTGATGTCATTAGACCACACCCCTTCTCATTACAGAGATGCACATCACCTAATATGCTTAATTGGTAGTAGGCTTTCGAGCCTATACAGCTTGGAGTAAGACAACATGCATAAAGAGGATGATGTGGTCAAAATACTCATTTGCCTAATAATTCTGCACTCCCTGTAATACGTTTATTAGAGTAGCGGCAAGGTCCGGTCGGCAGATTAGGGGTTAATAATTGTAGTTAGGTAGCGGCGACATTGGGGGGGGCAGATTAGGGGTTAATAAATATTATGTAGTTGTCGGCGATGTTAGGGGCAGCAGATTAGGAGTTCATAGGGATAATGTAGGTGGCGGCAGTGTGCGGTCGGCAGATTAGGGGTTAAAAATTTTTATTATAGTGGCGGCGATGTGGGGGGACCTCGGTTTAGGGGTACATAGGTAGTTTATGGGTGTTAGCGTACTTTAGAGCACAGTAGTTAAGAGCTTTATAAACCGGCGTTAGCCCAGAAAGCTCTTAACTACTGACTTTTTTTTGCGGCTGGAGTCTTGTCGGTAGAGGGTCTACTGCTCACTTCAGCCAAGGCTCTAAATACCGGCGTTAGGAAGATCCCATTGAAATGATAGGATACGCAATTGGCGTAAGGGGATCTGCGGTATGGAAAAGTCGCCGCTTGAAAGTGAGCGTTAGACCTTTACCTACACGACTCTAAATACCAGCGGGCGGCCAAAAGCAGCGTTAGGAGCCCTTAACGCTGCTTTTGACGGCTACCACAGAACTCTAAATCTAGGCATATATATATATATATATATATATATATATATATATATATATATATATATATATATATATATATAAATAATGTGTGTGTGTGTGTACATATGTATTTATATGTGTGTATATATGTTTACAGACATATATACACATCTAAAAACATAAATACATTTGTATGCATATAAAGACATATATAAGGGCATTGGAGCCTTTTGCCCTTAAGTAGAAGAAAACATGTAATAGCATATTTATGCAATATTCATATTTTCATGTCGGGCTAGCACACAATATGCAATCGGGTCCACGCATATGAGTTGGGTGTTAGGTTTTTTAAATTTTATTTCTCAATTGACTTCTATGGGGAATATGTTATTGTTTGCGCGACAGTCTAATTGTGCTAGAAGTAAGCTGTTTGTGCTCATCGGTTAGCGCGAGAGGGATAACTTTAACTTTCAACTCCTAATACCAGTGCAATCCGACAAGCACAAAAAGTTTAATTCTAGCGCAAGTAGCGCTATAGCGGAAGCGCAAAATACCGATCCACTTGTAATCTGGCCCTTAATAGGATCCAGCAGGTAAAACGCATGGGAGCATATTAAAGGGGAGAAAACTTTACAGTATAATGTCCCTTTAATCTACCCCACTGTTTTGTACATTTACAGAGAGTAAATGTGGAACCAGATAGATTAATTCTGGGCAAGAAGCTAAAGAAGTTTTATGAGTTTAATAAAACTAAGAGACTTAAACCCCTAAAAGAATTTCTCTGGTCAGCAACATTGGTGTTTTCTTTAGCTAACAGCAAATTTTTAATATTAGTAAATAGGATAATTACAGTTTTCATCATGGAATCAATATAGTTAATTCATTTGTTTTCCTTTCACTTAATTGCTCCCTGTTCTACTTATTAGTTGCCAAAATATGAAGTACAAAGTTCAACATTTGTGATATAATTCATACAACATTCTAGCGTGAAGGCAACAGCAAACCTCAGAAAATAGCAGTGTATTTTTTTTAATTTATTTATTTTTTTAAACTTTTATTGTTTATTCACACTTTACAATAAGCAAAAACAAATCAATATAGTTTGCAATGTGGCATTACAGCATAGTATTTGATGCTCCGTGTGTAATAGATAGTCCAGAGATGTATGATGAGAGTTCCTCTCTTGAGTCTCTACTTATTAAATCTCTCTCAAAACATATTATAGTTTGGAACATCGCATTTTGGGGTCCATTTATCAAGCTCCGTATGAAGCTTGAAGGGCCGTATTTCTGGCGAGCTTTCAGACTCGCCAGAAACACCAGTTATGAAGCAGCGGTCTAAAGATTGCTGCTCCATAACCTGTCCGCCTGATCTTTGGAGGCGTACAGAGATCGCGTGAAATTAACCCGATCGAATACGATCGGGTTGATTGACACCCCCTGCTAGCGGCTGATTGGCCGCGAATCTGCAGGGGGCGGCGTTGTACCAGCGTATTGCTCTCCGCATTCAGCGATGTCTGACGGACATGATCCGCCGATCGGATCATGTCGGACAGACATTTAATAAATAGTCCCCTTTGAGTTAAATGTCCATTTTTTTCCGTTTTTGCAAAACACAATGACAACATCTACATATTAGTGAAAAACAGCAAATAATATTAACCAAATATTCAATACACAAAGTTACAGTAACCTAGGGATATCTAAGTAAATTAGTTGAAACCAAAAGGAATGTTCAAAGATATGTCTCCACGTCATACAATCAGATATTTTAGATATTCTCAATAAAGGCCAAAAAGCCATTTGCGACCAGTGTTAACATACATAAACATAATTTCTCACTTTAGAGTTTAAATCCCGCCTGGACTAAAATAAATTTATTGCTCCCATAGGAACAGCATATCATGGTATAAATTTAGTTGACTTGTTTTAAAATAGTGAAACCTTTCTAGGATCAATGTTCTATTTACGAGGTTTATCCAATTTGATAAATTAGGAATTTGAGCTGATTTCCTTCGTTAAGGTATTAGTCTTTTAGCTGAGTTTATCATAATTTTGTATAAGTAGCGTCTAATTTTCTACAGAATGTCAGATGTAATGTTAAATAGTACGTTTTCTGGAGTCATTTTTTTATTTATATCAAACACTACAAATTTGTCTATGTATCTGTTCCCAGAAAGGGCGCAAGACTTTACATCTTACATGTTACCTTCTTGATTAAAACCTCTCCAACACTTATTGTTAGCATTACGAAAAAACATAATTTATGTAAGAACTTACCTGATAAATTCATTTCTTTCATATTAACAAGAGTCCATGAGCTAGTGACGTATGGGATATACATTCCTACCAGGAGGGGCAAAGTTTCCCAAACCTTAAAATGCCTATAAATACACCCCTCACCACACCCACAAATCAGTTTAACGAATAGCCAAGAAGTGGGGTGATAAGAAAAAAAGTGCGAAGCATATAAAATAAGGAATTGGAATAATTGTGCTTTATACAAAAAAATCATAACCACCACAAAAAAGGGTGGGCCTCATGGACTCTTGTTAATATGAAAGAAATGAATTTATCAGGTAAGTTCTTACATAAATTATGTTTTCTTTCATGTAATTAACAAGAGTCCATGAGCTAGTGACGTATGGGATAATGACTACCCAAGATGTGGATCTTTCCACACAAGAGTCACTAGAGAGGGAGGGATAAAATAAAGACAGCCAATTCCTGCTGAAAATAATCCACACCCAAAATAAAGTTTAACAAAAAACATAAGCAGAAGATTCAAACTGAAACCGCTGCCTGAAGAACTTTTCTACCAAAAACTGCTTCAGAAGAAGAAAATACATCAAAATGGTAGAATTTAGTAAAAGTATGCAAAGAGGACCAAGTTGCTGCTTTGCAGATCTGGTCAACCGAAGCTTCATTCCTAAACGCCCAGGAAGTAGAAACTGACCTAGTAGAATGAGCTGTAATTCTTTGAGGCGGAATTTTACCCGACTCAACATAGGCAAGATGAATTAAAGATTTCAACCAAGATGCCAAAGAAATGGCAGAAGCTTTCTGGCCTTTCCTAGAACCGGAAAAGATAACAAATAGACTAGAAGTCTTACTGAAAGATTTCGTAGCTTCAACATAATATTTCAAAGCTCTAACAACATCCAAAGAATGCAATGATTTCTCCTTAGAATTCTTAGGATTAGGACATAATGAAGGAACCACAATTTCTCTACTAATGTTGTTGGAATTCACAACTTTAGGTAAAAATTCAAAAGAAGTTCGCAACACCGCCTTATCCTGATGAAAAATCAGAAAAGGAGACTCACACGAAAGAGCAGATAATTCAGAAACTCTTCTAGCAGAAGAGATGGCCAAAAGGAACAAAACTTTCCAAGAAAGTAATTTAATGTCCAATGAATGCATAGGTTCAAACGGAGGAGCTTGAAGAGCTCCCAAAACCAAATTCAAACTCCATGGAGGAGAAATTGACTTAATGACAGGTTTTATACGAACCAAAGCTTGTACAAAACAATGAATATCAGGAAGAATAGCAATCTTTCTGTGAAAAAGAACAGAAAGAGCGGAGATTTGTCCTTTCAAAGAACTCGCGGACAAACCCTTATCTAAACCATCCTGAAGAAACTGTAAAATTCTCGGTATTCTAAAAGAATGCCAAGAAAAATGATGAGAAAGACACCAAGAAATATAAGTCTTCCAGACTCTATAATATATCTCTCGAGATACAGATTTACGAGCCTGTAACATAGTATTAATCACGGAGTCAGAGAAACCTCTATGACCAAGAATCAAGCGTTCAATCTCCATACCTTTAAATTTAAGGATTTCAGATCCGGATGGAAAAAAGGACCTTGAGACAGAAGGTCTGGTCTTAACGGAAGAGTCCATGGTTGGCAAGATGCCATCCGGACAAGATCCGCATACCAAAACCTGTGAGGCCATGCCGGAGCTATTAGCAGAACAAACGAGCATTCCCTCAGAATCTTGGAGATTACTCTTGGAAGAAGAACTAGAGGCGGAAAGATATAGGCAGGATGATACTTCCAAGGAAGTGATAATGCATCCACTGCCTCCGCCTGAGGATCCCGGGATCTGGACAGATACCTGGGAAGTTTCTTGTTTAGATGAGAGGCCATCAGATCTATCTCTGGGAGCCCCCACATTTGAACAATCTGAAGAAATACCTCTGGGTGAAGAGACCATTCGCCCGGATGCAACGTTTGGCAACTGAGATAATCCGCTTCCCAATTGTCTACACCTGGGATATGAACCGCAGAGATTAGACAGGAGCTGGATTCCGCCCAAACCAAAATTCGAGATACTTCTTTCATAGCCAGAGGACTGTGAGTCCCTCCTTGATGATTGATGTATGCCACAGTTGTGACATTGTCTGTCTGAAAACAAATGAACGATTCTCTCTTCAGAAGAGGCCAAAACTGAAGAGCTCTGAAAACTGCACGGAGTTCCAAGATATTGATCGGTAATCTCACCTCCTGAGATTCCCAAACTCCTTGTGCCGTCAGAGATCCCCACACAGCTCCCCAACCTGTGAGACTTGCATCTGTTGAAATTACAGTCCAGGTCGGAAGAACAAAAGAAGCCCCCTGAATTAAACGATGGTGATCTGTCCACCACGTTAGAGAGTGCCGAACAATCGGTTTTAAAGATATTAATTGATATATCTTCGTGTAATCCCTGCACCATTGGTTCAGCATACAGAGCTGAAGAGGTCGCATGTGAAAAACGAGCAAAGGGGATCGCGTCCGATGCAGCAGTCATAAGACCTAGAATTTCCATGCATAAGGCTACCGAAGAGAATGATTGAGACTGAAGGTTTCGACAGGCTGTAATCAATTTTAGACGTCTCTTGTCTGTTAAAGACAAAGTCATGGACACTGAATCTATCTGGAAACCCAGAAAGGTTACCCTTGTTTGAGGAATCAAAGAACTTTTTGGTAAATTGATCCTCCAACCATGATCTTGAAGAAACAACACAAGTCGATTCGTATGAGACTCTGCTAAATGTAAAGACGGAGCAAGTACCAAGATATCGTCCAAATAAGGAAATACCACAATACCCTGTTCTCTGATTACAGACAGAAGGGCACCGAGAATCTTTGTGAAAATTCTTGGAGCTGTAGCAAGGCCAAACGGTAGAGCCACAAATTGGTAATGCTTGTCTAGAAAAGAGAATCTCAGGAACTGATAATGATCTGGATGAATCGGAATATGCAGATATGCATCCTGTAAATCTATTGTGGACATATAATTCCCTTGCTGAACAAAAGGCAATATAGTCCTTACAGTTACCATCTTGAACGTTGGTATCCTTACATAACGATTCAATAATTTTAGATCCAGAACTGGTCTGAAGGAATTCTCCTTCTTTGGTACAATGAAGAGATTTGAATAAAACCCCATCCCCTGTTCCGGAACTGGAACTGGCATAATTACTCCAGCCAACTCTAGATCTGAAACACAATTCAGAAATGCTTGAGCTTTCACTGGATTTACTGGGACATGGGAAAGAAAAAATCTCTTTGCAGGAGGTCTCATCTTGAAACCAATTCTGTACCCTTCTGAAACAATGTTCTGAATCCAAAGATTGTGAACAGAACTGATCCAAATTTCTTTGAAAAAACGTAACCTGCCCCCTACCAGCTGAACTGGAATGAGGGCCGTACCTTCATGTGAACTTAGAAGCAGGCTTTGCCTTTCTAGCAGGCTTGGATTTATTCCAGACTGGAGATGGTTTCCAAACTGAAACTGCTCCTGAGGACGAAGGATCAGGCTTTTGTTCTTTGTTGAAACGAAAGGAACGAAAACGATTGTTAGCCCTGTTTTTACCTTTAGACTTTTTATCCTGTGGTAAAAAAGTTCCTTTCCCACCAGTAACAGTTGAAATAATAGAATCCAACTGAGAACCAAATAATTTGTTTCCCTGGAAAGAAATGGAAAGTAGAGTTGATTTAGAAGCCATATCAGCATTCCAAGTCTTAAGCCATAAAGCTCTTCTGGCTAAGATAGCCAGAGACATAAATCTAACATCAACTCTAATAATATCAAAAATGGCATCACAGATGAAATTATTAGCATGCTGGAGAAGAATAATAATATCATGAGAATCACGATTTGTTACTTGTTGCGCTAGAGTTTCCAACCAAAAAGTTGAAGCTGCAGCAACATCAGCCAATGATATAGCAGGTCTAAGAAGATTACCTGAACATAGATAAGCTTTTCTTAGAAAAGATTCAATTTTTCTATCTAAAGGATCCTTAAACGAGGTACCATCTGATGTAGGAATGGTAGTACGTTTAGCAAGGGTAGAAATAGCCCCATCAACTTTAGGGATTTTGTCCCAAAATTCTAATCTGTCAGGCGGAACAGGATATAATTGCTTAAAACGTTTAGAAGGAGTAAATGAATTACCCAATCTATCCCATTCCTTAGCAATTACTGCAGAAATAGCATTAGGAACAGGAAAGACTTCTGGAATAACCGCAGGAGCTTTAAAAACCTTATCCAAACGTATAGAATTAGTATCAAGAGGACTAGAATCCTCTATTTCTAAAGCAATTAGTACTTCTTTAAGTAAAGAGCGAATAAATTCCATCTTAAATAAATATGAAGATTTATCAGCATCAATCTCTGAGACAGAATCCTCTGAACCAGAAGAGTCCAAAGAATCAGAATGATGGTGTTCATTTAAAAATTCATCTGTAGAGAGAGAAGATTTTAAAGACTTTTTACTAGAAGGAGAAATAACAGACAAAGCCTTCTTTATGGATTCAGAAACAAAATCTCTTATGTTATCAGGAACATTCTGCACCTTAGATATTGAGGGAACTGCAACAGGCAATGGTACATCACTAAAGGAAATATTATCTGCATTAACAAGTTTGTCATGACATTTAATACAAACAACAGCTGGAGGAATAGCTACCAAAAGTTTACAGCAGATACACTTAGCTTTGGTAGATCCAGCAGGCAGAGGTTTTCCTGTAGTATCTTCTGGCTCAGATGCAACGTGAGACATCTTGCAATATGTAAGAGAAAAAACAACATATAAAGCAAAATAGATCAAATTCCTTATAAGACAGTTTCAGGAATGGGAAAAAAATGCCAAACATCAAGCTTCTAGCAACCAGAAGCAAATGAAAAATGAGACTGAAATAATGTGGAGACAAAAGCGACGCCCATATTTTTTGGCGCCAAATAAGACGCCCACATTATTTGGCGCCTAAATGCTTTTGGCGCCAAAAATGACGCCACATCCGGAACGCCGACATTTTTGGCGCAAAATAACGTCAAAAAAATGACGCAACTTCCGGCGACACGTATGACGCCGGAAACGGAAATGAATTTTTGCGCCAAAAAAGTCCGCGCCAAGAATGACGCAATAAAATTAAGCATTTTCAGCCCCCGCGAGCCTAACAGCCCACAGGGAAAAAAGTCAAATTTTTGAGGTAAGAAAAATATGATAATTAAAGCATAATCCCAAATATGAAACTGACTGTCTGGAAATAAGGAAAGTTGAACATTCTGAGTCAAGGCAAATAAATGTTTGAATACATATATTTAGAACTTTATAAATAAAGTGCCCAACCATAGCTTAGAGTGTCACAGAAAATAAGACTTACTTACCCCAGGACACTCATCTACATGTTTGTAGAAAGCCAAACCAGTACTGAAACGAGAATCAGTAGAGGAAATGGTAAATATAAGAGTATATCGTCGATCTGAAAAGGGAGGTAAGAGATGAATCTCTACGACCGATAACAGAGAACCTTATGAAATAGACCCCGTAGAAGGAGATCACTGCATTCAATAGGCAATACTCTCCTCACATCCCTCTGACATTCACTGCACGCTGAGAGGAAAACCGGGCTCCAACTTGCTGCGGAGCGCATATCAACGTAGAATCTAGCACAAACTTACTTCACCACCTCCCTTGGAGGCAAAGTTTGTAAAACTGATTTGTGGGTGTGGTGAGGGGTGTATTTATAGGCATTTTAAGGTTTGGGAAACTTTGCCCCTCCTGGTAGGAATGTATATCCCATACGTCACTAGCTCATGGACTCTTGTTAATTACATGAAAGAAATGTGTTTCAATCTATTTGGGGTTAAATACCACCTAGTGAGTATCTTAGTGTTGGTTTCTAGACCTAATGCTGAGTGGGCTGATTTGGCTGTTGCATAAGCCTAAGATTTCCATTGTTTGAGATATTGGATAACCCAGTTCTTTTTCCCAAGGAAGAACATAATGGGGAAGATCTCTTTTGTGCATATGTGAAATTATATAACACTGAGCTTGAAGGTAATGAATCCAGGAACTGAATTGAGAAATACCTTTTGTTAAAAGTGCCTCTCTATTGGCTAGGCAACCTTTGTTTGATAAATGGGGATTAGGTCCAATATTGAGGGGATTTTAAATTGGGATGGATTAGTCCATGAATTTCCTATTGATAATTCCTTATTAAATAATAAGATGGTTAAAGGGGAGTACAAGGTCGAAATATTTGGATACAGGTGGCCCTCGGTTTACGCCAGTTCAATTTGCACTGTTTCAGAAAAACAACCTTTTTTTCAGTCATGTGACTGCTATTGAAAAACTTTTGTAAAGCAATGCACTAATTAAAATAGCCAGTAGGTGGAGCTGTCCGCTTGTTTTGCAGCAAAGTTATGCAACTTAACAGCCTTAAATGGATCTGTGTATACAGATCAGACCAGATCTATCGAGCAACACGTTTTTGCAGGCACTTCCCTATTATCTTCCTGTCCAGCAGCTTCAGATGAGGGTGCCTAACTGCTTATTAATCACTGCAGATTGAAATGCATAGAATAGCTGCAGACCTGATATTATCTAACATGCTAAAATGCAAGTAAAAAATGTTTTTGTTTATTAAACTTAGTTTGATGATGATGCAGTCTGTTGTGTGATTATTTAATTAGGTGATGTTTAGCAAATGTTTTTGTTCATTAAACTTAGTTTGATGATGATACAATCTATATTTTTAGGTTTATAATGCTGTTTAGCATTTAAAGTCTTCATTTCAAAGCTTTAAAAATAATGTATTAGGTGTTACTTATGACAATTTTGAGAGGGGCCTGGAACCTAACTCCCTCACTTCCCATTGACTTACATTATAAACTGGGTTTCAATTTACAACGGTTTCGATTTACAACCATTCCTGCTGGAACCTAACCTAAACTGAGGGCTACCTGTATTTGTTTCGGACTTTCATCCAATTTGACCATGTCTCTTTAATGATGGGGTATTTAGAAATATCGTGTGGTGTGGGTTGCAAAGGGGCCGAACAGATTTCCCCGCCATGAGGAATGTCAAGAAGTTGATTCTCTAAATGGACATATCTTTTATATGAAGTCTCATCATGGGGCCTATTTATCAAAGGTCTTGCGGACCTGATCCGACAGTGCGGATCAGGTCCGCAAGACCTCTCTGAATGCGGAGAGCAATACGCTCTCCGTATTCAGCATTGCACCAGCAGCTCACAAGAGCTGCTGGTGCAAGGCCACCCCTGCAGACTCGTGGCCAATCGGCCGCCAGCAGGGGGGTGTCAATCAACCCGATCGTACTCGATCGGGTTGAATTCCAGTGATTCCTGTCCGCCTGCTCAGAGCAGGCGGACAGGGTTATGGAGCACTGCTGTTTCTGGTGAGTCTGAAGACTCGCCAGAAACACGGGCCCACAAGCTCCGTTCGGAGCTTGATAAATGGGCCCCTTTATCTACACCACTCTAAACCTTGCTATCCTTGGTGGCCTGTGTTGCCATATGTAGGCATTCATTATTGATTGCAGCTTATTTATTTCTATGGATGACCCGGGGATTGGGAGAGCCTGCATTATGTAAAGAGCTTTAGGTAACAATGTAATTTTGCTAGTTGCTATTCTCCCTAGCCACAATATATTTTTTGGTAACTGAGATGTCGTGAGATGTTGAAATTCAGCAATTAAATGTCCGTAGTTCAATTTATGTAGTTTTTCTGAGTTCTGGGTTAGAAAAATTCCTAAATATTTTAGGGCTTGTGTTTGGATATTGAAAGGGCATTGTTTTTTTAAGTTCAGAAAGAGTTTCTGGGGAAAGGTTAATTGGATACAACTCAGATTTTGTTAGATTAATTAGAAAGTTGGACACTGTACCATAAGATAATAACTTTGATTGTACTATGGGTAAGGATGTTAAAGGGGATGATAATGTCATTAAAATATCATCTGCAAACTTATACTCCTGATCCATAATGTTAATGCCTACAATATTGGGGTTTTCTGATTGCTAAAGGTTCCAGGGATAAAATAAATAGGAGGGGGAGAGAGGGCAACCTTGACATGTTCCATTTCGTATTTCAAAAGCTTCAGAAAGACTACCATTAACTTTCACTTGAGCAGATGGGTTTGAGTATAAGGCCAATATTTGTTGTATGAATTTAGGTGGAAGTAAAAATTTAAGATGAGTTGTATGTAACTAAGTTCAGTTTAATCTGTCAAAGGCCTTTTCGGCATCTGTTGACAGAAAGACAGATGGGGTATTGGAGTTTTTAATGTAATCTAGTAAATTCACTACCTTATTAATGTTGTCCTTAGCTTCCCTTTGTGGAACGAAACCGACTTGGTCATAATGGATAAGGGAGGGTAATATTTGATTTAGTCTATTGGCCAAGATATTCGCAAATAATTTTAAATCTGCATTTGACAGGGAAATGGGTGTAAAATTTGCTGCTGTATCCAGAGTTTTACCGGGCTTTGGGAGAATTGTAATATGTACTTGAAGCATCGTTTTAGGAAATATGTTAGTGTCAGAAATGTGGTCAAAAAGCGTGGTGAGGTGACAGAATAATTGTGTGGAGAAAGTTCTGTAATAATGGTTAGAAAACCCATCTTGCGTGATCAGTGTGTCTAAAGATTGGGCTAGTTCTGAAGATAGGGTGGGTAAGGGTATATTATGTAAATATTCTTCACATACTTGTCTATGTGTCTCAGTGCATCTCTTAGGGAAGAGGTTATATAATTTATGATATTATGATTTAAATATTTTTCCAATACTCTTAGTGTCCTCCACTTGAGTGCCTTTAGCACATATAAGTGAGTGTACATATGATCTGGAATGTTGTTTTTTGTTAAAGCTCTCAGCAGTAATTTCCCTGCTCTATTTCCCTCCCCATAAAATTTTTGCTTTAGAAATAATTGTTGTTTTTGGGGTTGTATCTGAAGATAATCATTACATTTATTACACTTTATTTCAGTTGGCCTTGTATAAGAGCATTGTTCAGGTTTAGTATTAAGGAATAATCTAGGTCTTTCACTTCTTGAGCAAGTTTAAGGTATAAAGATTGTTCCATTTTATCATTATGGGCCTTGAGTTTAATCATTTCCCCTCATGAATGCCTTATGAGCTTCCCAAATATTTTCCGGCTTTTGATCTGGAGTGACATTAATTTCAAAGTATGTTATTAACTGTTTAGTTAGTTTATCTAGGATTATTGGGTCTAGTAAAATGGACTCATCAATTCTCCATTGAAAATATGATATCGGGATTGAAGGCCAATGAAAAATGTATTCTACCATTGAGTGGTCAGACCAGGAAGTGTGTTTAATATTAGCTTGTTTAACCTGTGAAAGGGCTATATGGTCTACCAAAACATAATCCAATCTCGAGTAACGTTTTTGTGGATGGGAAAAAAAAGGTGTAATCCTTAACATTAGGATGTAAATATCTACACGTGTCATGTAGGGTGAGTGTTTTAAGATCTTTCCAGATAGATTTGATAGTTGTGCTTGCTGTGCGATTATTAGGATGCGAGCAATCCTGAAATGGATCTGAAGAATATTTAAATCACCTGCGACAATTAGGGGGCCTTTAGATATATCTAAAACCTTAGAGGTGATTTGTGAGATGAATTGGTGCTGGTTATTCTTAGGGGGGTATAGGTTAATTAAAGTGATAGGAAGTTAACATTCAATTAAAACCTTAAGGTATATGTAGAAAGGGTTTAAATAAAGTTACCGTCCTTCAGATGTAGTAGAAGTTAGGACTGCAACAGATTTTGGGAGTCTCTTAGATGTGGCTCTCTGCCATTCCACCCTTTGAGGAAGAGGGTGGAATTGGGTTCCTACATCAGGAGAAGGGTTATTTGAAGCATTAGGGGGTTGTATCCCCAGATCCCTGCAGATGTGTTCAAAGTCATCTGGAGAGGTGCAGATAAGATGTTTGCCTTTACACATTATTTGAAGGTTGAAAGGATGTCCTTATCTGTATGGTATGTTGTGCTACCTTAATGTTGTTGTTAGTGGTCGCAGATCTCTTTGCCTTTGTAGAGTTCTCGGTGTTAAGTCTTTGAAAAGTTGTAGAGTTTCTGTTCTGAATTTGACTGGGTACTTCTGCCTTGCCTTCATTATCACTTCCTCTTTAATAGGGAAATCAGAGATTCTCCAAATTACATCTCTCGTTTGTTGTCCCTCTGGTAGTTTAGCCCTCAGAGCCCTATGGACTCTATCCAAAGCTATGGCGGTAGCTTCACCCTCATCTGTTAAACAGGCAAATAACACTTGTACATAGGGTTCTAGGTCTGGATTCATGACTGACTCTGGAATTCCTCTTATTTGGATATAATTTAGTTGGCTCTTGTTTTCCAGGTCATCAATTTTTGTTTTCCATCTGCAGAATGATATTATCTTGATGGAATAGGTGTGATTAAAATTTGTTCAGAGCTGAATTATGGAGGTCAGAATCTCCTTCCAGCTTCTATACTCTCTGACCCACCTCTAAAAGCTCTTTTTTGATCTCAGAAATTTCCTCTCTGATGCATTGTTTCACCTGAGTAATGAGGTTTGAAAAATCTTTTTTTGAAGGAAAAGAATCCAATAGAGCTTTAGGGATTGAAATAGCTGATGTGAATTGCTCTGAAACAGATTCTAATGATGGGGTGGCTGGTCTTGCTGGAGTCTCCAAAGAAAGGTTCGATGGCACAGAAGAGGCATCTAAACTTTTAAAGAAGTTGTTGACAGAAGGGGTTGTAGGAATGTTTCCTTGTTGATCTTTCTGATTTATTTGCTCTTTTATGAGACATGGTATACTGTTGTATTATTACAGCTCATTTTTAGGAAATTTGAAGGCCAGATCGAGTAAAGTCTTGATGAGCAAGGTGTTTTGAGACTTGACTTGCAAACAATAAAGCTTTCTATGAAGTGCTGCTTACTTTTTAAATCTGCCTTATAATTATATTATCAAATGTAATAAAGAGGTCCCATATAGAAGTATAGAACATACATCAAAATTGCCAGAGCTGTATTTATGTAGTGGCCTGATATATACAAATGATCAGAAAAACTGCATGAGACCATTAATCAAGATATTGCATTTTTGCTGTGAGGCTGTATTCAATATATCTTTGAAGTGGTTATCAAAAAACATTTCCCCTTGGTAACAAACATTTTGTTTCACATAAGGGTTTTCAATAATATATAGTTTGTGTGTCTAAAATTATCAAGGTTGTCGGAGAAACAAGGTTATAACATTTTTACAACAAATTGATTTGTATGTCCGTTTGTTTTAGCATAGGTCTTGGTATGTAAGGTGTCATTGCCTCTTGAGCCCCCTTCAGTCAGTGATCTGTTGTAATTACCCAGTCCGGTCTGTTTACTGGCTTCTAATTTGCCCTCTGAGTGGTATAGTGACACGCCGCGCTTCCATGCGGCCTACATCTGTGACGCACTTGGTATTTTCAAATGGGTCCGGTTAATCCAAAAAAAGCCGTGCAGCTCCGAATTTGTCCTCACTAAATGGGGTCAAGTATCTTCTTTGACTCTGATATTTTCTGGCACTTCTACAGCCTTGTGGGTCCAGTGATTAGATGTTAGCCCATTTGAGAGACCGGAGCTCACCTACAGTGTAACCATCTCGGTAGAGCGCTGGCCCCGCCCCCCAGCATAATTCCTTATTAAAACATCAGTAGAACAAGATATGAAATATGGGAAAGTAGTGAGTTTGTCACCTGGCTCTAAAATTTTAGACAACAAAAAAAGACAACAAAGGTCCATGGGGTAAAAGCAAAAGATGATCAGGAAAGGGCAAAGTATTTTTTTTAAAGATCTGTGTAATTAGATGGTACAGCCAGTGTCACCTCATCTGTAGGGCACAGTGATTAAGGCAAACAATACTGCACAACAGGCTCAACCTCAGATAATAGAGTGATATTAACAGTGGAAAGGTTGGTTCCCCTTTAGTGACACCAGTAATTGGCCATAGTTACCAACTGAATGATGATGGATAGGAGGCCCACTTAGCCTCAGCATAGTTTACTTGTCACAATAAGAGAGTTACATACTCCGACTATGGGCTAGATTACGAGTGGAGCGATAACTACGTTTTTCATACACTGTAACTCTGCTCAAAATAAAATTTTAATGCGGCTGGGTTAGTGTGCGTATTTCAATCTAAAAGTAAGAAATTAGCACACGAGCAAAAGTCTGATGGGCACTAACATCAGGACTTCGGATATCGTGACCACACTAACGTCTTCTCCCCATAGACTTCTATGGGGCGTTCTAACGCAATACAGTGTTAGACCAAATGTGCTAAACCCAAATAAAGTAATAAATATGTTTTTCACATAGAAGAAACGTTATTTTTATTTTTAAATATATATTTCTATATATCTATGATTTTTTTTAAATATATATCTATAACTATATATACTGTGTGTGTGTATATATATATATATATATATATGTATGTGTATATATATATATATATATATATATATATATATATATATATATTGTGTATATATAGAAATATCTATTTAAAATAAAAAGGAGTTTTTTTCTATGTGAAGAACATTTAGCGGCAAGAGTCCATGAGCTAGTGACGTATGGGATATACATTCCTACCAGGAGGGGGCAAAGTTTCCCAAACCTCAAATGACTATAAATACACCTCCCACCTAACTCGTACATCAGTTAAACGTATAGCCAAGTATTGAGGTGTAAAAAAAAAACAAGGAGTAAAAAGCATTAAAAAGAGGAACTGGAAAAAGAATGTGCTTTATACAAAAAAATCACAACCACAAAAAATAGGGTGGGTCTCATGGACTCTTGCCACTATGAAGGAAATTAATTTATCAGGTAAGTTCTTACATAAATTATGTTTACTTTCATGTAAGTGGCAAGAGTCCATGAGCTAGTGACGTATGGGATATAATACCTAAGATGTGGACGTTCCACTGAGAAATTAAATCCTAAAAAATAATTACATTTTCTTAAAGAATTCAAAAAAACTAAAATCAAAGGCACTAGAATCAAACTGAGACAACAGCCTGAAAATCCTTTCTACCAAAGGCTGCTTCCGAAGAAGCAAACATATCAAAATGGTAAAATTTAGTAAAAGTATGCAAAGAAGACCAAGTTGCTGCTTTGCAAATTTGATCAACTGAAGCTTCATTCTTGAAAGCCCAAGAAGTGGCAACTGATCTAGTAGAATAAGCTGAAATTCTCTGAGGCGGATACTGCCCCGCCTAAAAATAAGATTTGTGAATCAAAAGTTTCAACCAAGATGCCAGAGAAATAGCAGAGGCTTCCTGACCTTTCCTAGAGCCAGAAAAAATAACAAATAGACTAGAAGTCTTTCTGAAATCTTTAGTAGCCTCAAAGAAAAAATAACATTTAAACAAAATATCCAATTTCCTCAAAATAGCAGTTTCAGGACTGAGAAAAATTGCTTATGATAAAAATTTTTATACAAAAGTAAAATCAAAAGCAAGCAACCTAGACCTCTATGAATCAAATGAGAACAGAGAACAAAAGAGGGAGAGACTCAATGTAACAAATTTTGGTGCCACGAATGGCGCCAATGCAGAAAAAAAAATTTGGTGCCAAAGCTTAACAAATTAAATGACGCGACTTGCGTCATAACAGGCGCGACTTCACGCCCAAAAAACTTGCATCAAGAAAGTCACAAGAAATGACGCAACTCGCATCACAGCAGACTCGACTTTGCGGCAAAAATTTTGCAATAAAAAGTAACATTCTGCGTCATCGTGAGCCTAAGCCCACAATTTTTTTTTTAAAAAAAACAGACTCCAAGTTAAAACTAACTGGAACCCTAGGTAAGCCTAAACTTCCATAAACATAATTTCCATGCTGAAACTGTTAGACTGCAAAGGCAAATACAGACCTGACTCATGGCAAATATATACAATATACATTTAAAACTTTATAAGATAAAGTGCCAAACATTGCTGAGAGTGTCTTAAAAAATTATATATACTTACCAGAAGAAACCTATCCACATATAGCAGACAGCCAAACCAGTACTGAAACATATCTATCTATCTCTCTATCTATCTATTAGAGCACAAACTAATCACACGTGAGAGTCTTAAGGTGCTAAGGGGAGCAGATAGGAGGAGGGGGGGGGAAGGGGATGGGCATTCATTCAAAGAGCCAGGTTTTGAGGTCCTATCTGAACTTTGTAAGGGAGGTGGATTGTCTGAGGTGCAGTGGGAGGGTGTTCCATGTCTTTGCTACCATGTGGGAGAAAGATCTTCCACCCGCTGTGGATTTGCTGATGTGGGGGATGACGGCAAGTGCTTGGTAGGCCGATCGGAGTTGTCTGGCGGGGTGTAGAAATGTATGCAGTGGTTGATGTATTCGGGTTCGATGTTGTGTAGGGCCTTGAACGCATGGGTAAGGAGCTTGATGGTGAATCTCTTGTTGATGGGGAGCCAGTGAAGGTTCCTTAGGTGTTCTGTTATGTGGCATTGGCAAGGGATGTTGAGGATGAGTCTGACTGAGGCGTTCTGGATACGTTGGAGTCTCTTTTGGAGTTTGAGGGTGGAGCTGGCGTAGAGTGCATTGCCGTAGTCCAACCGGCTGCTGACGAGGGCGTGGGTGACTGTTTTCTTGGTTTCAGTAGGGATCCACTTGAAGATTTTCCGTAGTAGAGAACATTTTAATTCTGAATTCCGACTTAACACATTTAACAATAACCACCATAGAGGGACCTATGACAGGTCTAATGAGTGGGAACACCCTAGAAGAACATATAGAGGTGATAATACTAGAGGTGATAACAACAGATACATGTATATAACCCATTTATATAATTTTTAGAGATATCTTAAACTTTGAGCGCCCTTACTACCACCTCTCTTTTTTTTCCAACTCTTTTGAATAGAACGAAGGATCTATTCTATTGTAAGGAGTCTGATATCTCACCACCAAGCGCACTATTAGACTCCCTTATCTCAAATATAAACAATAAACATTTAAAACTTTATAAGATAAAGTGCCAAACATAGCTGAGAGTGTCTTAAAAAAGGATATATACTTACCAGAAGACACCCATCCACATATAGCAGACAGCCAAACCAGTACTGAAACATATCTATCTCTCTATCTATCGGTACTTATAGAGCGCAAACTAATCACAGGCGCTTAAGGCGCTAAGGGGAGCGGATAGGAGGAGGGGGGAAGGGGATGGGCATTCAGTCAAAGAGCCAGGTTTTGAGGTCCTTTCTGAACTTTGTAAGGGATGTGGATTGTCTGAGGTGCAGTGGGAGGGTGTTCCATGTCTTTGCTACCATGTGGGAGAAAGATCTTCCACCCGCTGTGGATTTGCTGATGTGGGGGATGACTGCAAGTGCTTGGTCGGCCGATCGGAGTTGTCTGGCGGGGGTGTAGAAACATATGCGGTGGTTGATGTATTCGGGTCCGATGTTGTGTAGGGCCTTGAACGTGTGGGTAAGGAGCTTGAAGGTGATTCTCTTGTTGATGGAGAGCCAGTGAAGGTTCCTTAGGTGTTCGGTTATGTGGCATTGGCTAGGGATGTTGAGGATGAGTCTGGCTGAGGCGTTCTGGATACGTTGGAGTCTCTTTTGGAGTTTGATGGTGGAGCTGGCGTTTGATGGTGGAGCTGCATTGCCGTAGTCCAACCGGCTGCCGACGAGGGTGTGGGTGACTGTTTTCTTGCTTTCGGTAGGGGTCCACTTGAAGATTTTCCGTAGCAGGTGGAGAATGTGGAAGCATGTTGAGGTGATGGCATTGATTTGTCGGTCCATGGAGAGTGAAGAATCCAAGATGAAGTGTAGATTTTGTGCATGGTCGGTTGGGGTTGGAGGGTGACTGAGGGCTGTGGGCTGTGTTTATTAAATATAAACGGGTGTGTGAAAACAAGCATTTAACAAAGAAAAAAGTCTGTGAACAGCCAAAATGAGTTGTGTGAAAATGTTCTTAGTGGTATTTCATGTGATAAAAGATGATAAATACACAAATCACAAGAAAATTGATGCCATAGGTATATTCTGGTGAACTGGAATTCCATTGCTGAGATGTCACAGTGCAAAATAGCTCACAAGTAAATATAGTTAGAAAAAAAGTCTTGGAACATTTGAAAAATATTAAGAAACATGAAAGAAATCTACAGAGAATTCTTATCAAACTGGAATAAACCCATGCTTCTTAAATCAGGGGCTCCCTTAAAATTGTTGGGCAGGGTCCCCACAAGATTTGATAATGTACTGTACATAGGGAGACAGGAGAACAGGAGGGGTCCCTGACACAACAGTATGCTAAGTTACAATTACTAACCAAACAACTGCAGTAAAGCAATTAGGCAGAAAGAAATAGGAGGTTGCTGCTAAGCTCAGCTTGTTCTTCAAATGTACATTTTGTTTGGCTGTCTTCAATCCTTCACAAAACCTTGTTGATCAAGGAAAATTAATGCAGATAAAATTATTTGTATCTATGTCATGGAACACCCTGATTTTGTGTATGTACTGTATATATGCAAGTATATGTGTGTGTATATGTGAGTGTGTACATGTGAATGTATGTATATGTCTATATGTGAGTGTGTATGTGTGAGTGAGTGTTTGTGTTTTGTGAGTGAGGGTATGTGTGTTGCATTAGTGTGTGCGAGTGTATGTGTTGTATGTGTATTTATGTACATGGAGTTAGTCACTTGTTAGTCATTAAAGGGACATGAAACCCAAACAATTTATTTTGTGATTCAGATAGAGCATACGATTTTAAACAACTTTCCATTTTGCTTCTATTATTTAATTTGCTTCCTTTTCTTGTTATCCTTTGCTGAAAGGTTTATCTAGGTAAGTTCAGGAGCAGCAAATAACTTAGGTTCTAGCTGCTGATTGGTGGCTGCATATATATATATATATATATATATATATATATATATATATATATATATATATATATATATATATATATATATATATATATATATATATATATATATACCGATTGTCATTGGCTCATCCATTTGTTCAGTCAGCAACCAGTAGTGCATTGCTGTTCCTTCAACAAAATATACCAAGAGAATGAAGCAAATTTTATAAAAGAAGCAAACTTGAAACTTATTTAAAATTGTATGTTCTACCTAAATCATGAAAGAAATGTTTGGGATTTCACGTCCCTTTCACAATGGCTTTGAAATTTGAATTTACTTATTTTTTGTCAACACAATTATTTGGTATATTCATTTATAAAAAAATAATAATTGTATATCCATCTGAAAAATGGTTTGTTCTGGGCTATTTTATATTAATGGGGGTTTGCAAACATTTTCTAATGTTAAAAGGGTCTCAGGTTAAAAAAGTTTAAGAAGTTCTGGAATAGACCACAATTTTTTATACTTCACATAAATTAATGTTTAGAGAAATAGTGACCCCTGGTGGTCAAACCTAATAATTTGTAACCATAAAAACTAGCACAATTAGGCATACTATGCAAACTAAAGTTATCACAAAACTTTTATTTATTTGTCATGCAACTTATAGTAATAAATATATTACAATTAATTAGAATTAGAATCCAGGGGAAAAAATAAGCATTAAAGTCATTATTTCCTCCTTTCTTGTTTTTTAACAAGTCTATGTACAATTTTACATCATTTATTTTTCCCACGTTTCCTGTAACTTAAATGGATATGAAACCCAATTTTTTTTTCTTTTGCAAAAAGTTTCCAATTAAATTATTTTATCAAATTTGCTTTGTTCCCATGGTTTTCTTTGTTGAAAAAAGAAACTTTTTTGGATTCATGTCCCTTTAACTATGTTTCTGCCCTTCGGGAGGATGAACTCTATCCTGCAGGAAGCACAGCCTTTTCTCTGCGACATTCTGCATAGAGTTTGCTAGATCAGTGGAGCAGCTCATGAATATCTGTCCATGCTTGGCCACAGCAAGGATTGGTATGCTGCAGACTAAAAAACACTTTACAAAATTACATTTTAAATAGTTTTAAAACATTTATTTTAAAATCTGATCTTTTACAATGTAGTAATGAATTGCTGATCTATAACAAGCATATACAAAAGAACAATGTTCCTTTTATATAAAGACAGAGCCTCAGAATCCTTCATGTTATCAAAGCATATTGCAAACTTCTTTTCATACATTTGCATGATTTTACCTCTCCACCAACACAATTACTACAACACCAATATGTGGGTAAACTAAACAACTATGGGCTCATTTCCATTGAACCCTTAAAAATGGAGCCGTACGCTAACGAAGTTGCCGGCAGTTAAAAGAAATTCTCAATTTTATTTAGCAGGTGTGCGTGCAGTCGCCCTTTTTATTATAGGTGTAAGTTAGTGTTGTGTTAACGCTTCCATCCCATACAGGATTTCTTGAAAATTAATTACCTACTATGCTAACCCAACCTTACACTATGGGACTCGACTTGATAACAGCAAAACCTAACGCACGGCAATATCTACCTCTCAACCGCCATCCCTCACCGCAATAACTAATAAATATATTAACCCCTAATCCGCCAACCCCCATATCGCAAAGAATCTTTTAAAGTTATTAAACCCTAATTTGCCACCCACCCACAACACAAAGTATCTAATTACATTATTAACCCCTAATCCGCCATCCCCCCACATCGCAACTAAGAATAAAATGTATTAACCTCTAAACTGCCATCCCCCTACAATGCAAAGTACCCATTTAAATTTTGAACCCCTAATCCGCCATCCCCCACAACGCAAAGTACCTATTTAACCTATTAACCCCTAAACTGCTAACCCCCAAAACGCTTTTAGTTTAAGTTTTAATCTAATCACTAAGTCCCCTAACCTAACACACCCTACGTATTAATTAAAATACCAAAATCAAAAATCCTAATTTAAAATTAAAATAAAAAATCATAACATTACATAAAAAATAAAACCTAAGATTACATAAAATAAAAAAATCTAAGATCACAAAAAAATAAAAAATCTAAGATTACAAAAAAAAAAACGAAATTATCCAAAATAATAAATTTAACCTAATCGAATACCCTATATTTTTTAGGGCATTGCCCTGAAACAATCAGCTTTTACCTAAAAAAAAATACAAATTAACCCCTAACAGTAAAACCCCCCAATAAAAAAGACCTAACTCTATAAAAATCTAATCTACCCATTGCCCCTAAAGGGGCATTTGTATGGGCATTGCCCTTAAAAGTGCAATTCAGTACAACAACAAAAGAGAAAGTGGCGCCACATGTGTAGATCAACCGTAACAATAAATATCAGAAGAATTGGAGATACAGGGTACTCACAAATATGAAGTATGTGCCAGTAGAAGCAGGCTGGTTTTTAACAGCAAACCAGCTGGCTGGGCTCAGGCAAGATCTTGGAATCCCCAGGGCACACAGGTGCAGGAACACTGGAACCAAAGATCAGCAGCAAGTAGTGAAAGGGAGTGAGGCAATAGGGCCCCTTTGGTAGCGTATAAATATAAAATAAACACTGTATGCGAGGAGTAAAACTTAAAAAAGTTTATTAAAAGGTATATGGTAATACCATAAATAAAAACAACTCCTGCTGTGTGTTTAAATCTCTACAGTGAGGGGGGGGTGGAGCCTAACTGAGCTCAAAGATGGAAGTGTGATCCCTGAGCTCTGAGCTGCAAGTAATAAAAAAGTCAGCAAAACAGCTTAACTTGTAGACCAAGCTGCCTCAAAAGACACTGTGGGGTGCTCGGACGCTGAGGCTTTTAACAGAAACTCAGATGAGAGTGACAGGTTGAGCGGAGATGCTTCTCAAGGATGCCGGGCGTTCGCGCCGAAAACAGACTAACCTACTCTGCAGCAATGGCGCACTGAGCTAGCGCCGAACATAGCACCGTGGCATATTGACACGATCAGAGGGCAGCTGACCGTGCAACACACAGTGAGTACACAGGTGCACCAGCTGCGAGTGACCCTGCTGACAGGGCCGGTCCGACTCTCTGACACCACGCAGGTAGGCCGCACTCACATGCCACGCACACGGACCTGGGGACAAGTAAACAGCCCAGATTATTAACAGCTGAGGTGGGAGGCCAGAAAACAGGAATAGGGATAAGGAACTGTTGCTTTCCCCCAACCTCAAAACTCACAAAATGGCCAGCGATATGATAAGAGAAAGTGAAGAAATCTTTTTATTTTTATCATACCCTCTTAGCCGGTAGGGAGCAAAAATAGATAGCTTGCAGAGACACCAAACAAGATCACATGGGGCATCTCATTATAAAACTGCAATGAAACAGGAATTTATATCTCGAGACAACAAAAATTAAGATGGAGTTACCACTAAACAGAGAAACAAGGAGAAAGGAGTGCACTCAAAATTATAGATACCTTGGAATAAGGGGTGAGCAAACAACTGTAATATAGAACTGACAGTGACTAACTATATAGGCACAGCAAAAAGCAAAGGACTATGAGAAATAATTTTACTATCAGTGCATGACGCCAACCAACGGCCTAACTCCCTTTTTTTTTATGCCTAAAATATTTTTTCTTTTACTGTGCGATTATATCCACATACATCAGTGAGAGATTATCACCAAAGAGAAGATTTCCCATGACTCACTCTCTTGCTATACACTAATTCAACTCTGGAAGCAGACAGTTAATATGCCAAACAAAAAATTGGTTAAGGGGGACAAAACGAATAAAACGACAAATATGAGCACCTTTTTCAAGCCTTCATGACATACCAAGATAACAGAGCCAGACAACATGGAATCAGAAAAGGACTCAGACACAGAAACAGAGTCATCTTCCCTTAAAGACACAACACCGCTAACAAAAGCAGACTTTAAAGATCTAGTCTCGAAGTTAGACATTGCCGCAAACTTTGAGAAGTTATGGGGGAAAATAGACTCCATGCATACAGCCGTCACATCTAGCTTAAATGACATACGGGCTGACATAACAGATTTAGGAGGCAGAATGGAAGCTCTAGAGGAGCATAGGGATACAGTAACAAACGAAATAGAAGCCTCTTCTCAGACCCTACAGATACAACAACAAACCATTAACGACTTGCAAGATAAGGTCGATGACCTAGAAAATAGGTCACGCCGCAATAACATCAGATTAAAAGGGGTTCCGGAAACAATTACTAACCCCGAACTTAACACATATCTACAACACCTGTTTAGAAATATCACAGGGGAACCTGAAGAATCAGTATTTGCAATTGAAAGAGCCCACAGGGCTTTACGGGCAAGGCCCAAAGAAGAGGCACCCCCCAGAGATGTCATTATAAAACTGTCATTCTTCCAAGATAAAGAAAAAATCCTTAAAGCTTCCAGAGACAAACCAACTTATAAATTCAAAGGAAGTGTTATTCAATTCTTCCAGGACCTCAGCCTCCGTACACTGCAGAGAAGAAGCACCTTGCGCCCCCTGACCTCTATATTACGTAAAAATCAAATCAAATACAGATGGGGATTCGCCTTCGCCCTGCACATTCTCAAGGACAATAAAACCATCACAGTTCATGACATTGAGGACATCTCCTCCACCTGCAAGCTTCTGGGGATGGAAATCCCAACCATACCAACTGAAGAACAGCCACATCTATCGCCGAGCACCTCTGGGCAATCAAGATAGACAAAAGTAAACCGAAAAAAAAGAGTAAAAAAATGATACAAGACAGCCACCCAAAAGGTCACCCTTCGAAACTCTGACATTAATATAGGGGGGAGAGGGATCCACCCCTTGAGCCGCTAACTGGCGGTTTGTAACTTTAAGCCCTTCCTAGAAGGAGAACTTGAGGGGCCAATTTCGAAGTTATAACCTTTGAAAAGAGTCAGAGCCCGTAATATATTTTCTCTAGTTTGAAAGAGATGCTTAATAGACAGTTAACTCCTGTTTAAGTTCCATGTTTGGTGAAATTAAATCCTGTTTTAATGTTGCTGACAATTTAGCTGATAGTACAATCTTCGCCTTTACTCAGCTCTAATCACCTATTTTGAGGTGACATTAGTGTTAATTAATGATTAGATGTAAAATCTGTTATTGCTTATGTTGTTGTTTTTGTATGTTCTTTAAAAGTTTTATTTTATTTACATTTTTTATTTCTTTTAAGGTTGCCGGGGCTGTCCCTCCTCCTAGGTCAGATTATCACAGTAAGGTCTTCTTGGTGGAACCACTCGCCTCCTTAGGGTCGTATGTATCAAAATTTTACATATCTAGGTCGACAAAAGCCAAACATCACAAAACATCTATTTCATGATTCCAAAAATACACCTAATATCTCATAATGTGAGGGGTTTAAACACCAATATTAAAAGACGTACAGCCATGTCCCAATACCATCGTCTAGGGGCCAATATTTTATTTCTCCAGGAAACTCACTTTACTAGAGACATAATCCCAAAATACTGGGCAAAAAACTTCACACAACATTATCACGCAACCACCGTCACTAAGAAAAGGGGGGTCTCGATTTTGATCCATGCTAGTCTCGCTTTCATACACAAATCTACTATAGCGGATAGAGAGGGGCGCTATCTTATAATTAAAGGCCAATTTGGGGAATCTAATGTCATTTTATGTAATATATATGCTCCCAACGATAACCAACACTCCTTTTTCAACCATATATCTAACCTGCTTACTAACTGGTCCCAACACAAAAACATAATTTATGTAAGAATTTACCTGATAAATTCATTTCTTTCATATTGGCAAGAGTCCATGAGCTAGTGACATATGGGATATACAATCCTACCAGGAGGGGCAAAGTTTCCCAAACCTCAAAATGCCTATAAATACACCCCTCACCACACCCACAATTCAGTTTAACGAATAGCCAAGCAGTGGGGTGATAAAGAAAGGAGTAGAAAGCATCAACAAAGGAAATTTGGAAATAATTGTGCTTTATACAAAAAATCATAACCACCATAAAAAGGGTGGGCCTCATGGACTCTTGCCAATATGAAAGAAATTAATTTATCGGGTAAATTCTTACATAAATTATGTTTTCTTTCATGTAATTGGCAAGAGTCCATGAGCTAGTGACATATGGGATATCAATACCCAAGATGTGGAGTCTTCCACTCAAGAGTCACTAGAGAGGGAGGGAATAAAACAAAAACAGCCATATTCCGCTGAGAAAATAATCTACAACCCAAAAATAAGTTTATTTTCACTTTTGAAAGAAAAAAACTTAAATCAAAAAGCAGAAGAATCAAACTGAAACAGCTGCCTGAAGAACTTTTCTACCAAAAACTGCTTCCAAAGAAGCAAATACATCAAAATGGTAGAATTTAGTAAATGTATGCAAAGAGGACCAAGTGGCTGCTTTGCAAATCTGATCAACTGAAGCTTCATTCTTAAAAGCCCATGAAGTGGAGACTGATCTAGTAGAATGAGCTGTAATTCTCTGAGGCGGGGTTTGACCCGACTCCAAATAAGCTTGATGAATCAAAAGTTTCAACCAAGAAGCCAAGGAAATAGCAGAAGCTTTCTGACCTTTCCTAGGACCATAAAATAAAACAAATAGACTAGAAGTCTTTCTGAAATTTTTAGTAGCTTCCACATAATATTTCAAAGCTCTTACCACATCTAAAGAATGTAAGGATCTCTCCAAAGAATTCTTAGGATTAGGACATAAAGAAGGGACAACAATTTCTCTACTAATGTTGTTAGAATTCACAACCTTAGGTAAAAATTGAAAAGAAGTCCACAAAACTGCCTTATCCTGATGAAAAATCAGAAAAGGAGACTCACAAGAAAGAGCAGATAGCTCAGAAACTCTTCTAGCAGAAGAGATAGCCAAAAGGAACAACACTTTCCAAGAAAGTAGTTTAATGTCCAAAGAATGCATAGGCTCAAATGGAGGAGCCTGTAAAGCCCTCAGAACCAAATTAAGACTCCAAGGAGGAGAAATTGACTTAATGACAGGCTTAATACAAACTAAAGCCTGTACAAAACAGTGTATATCAGGAAGTATAGCAATCTTTCTGTGAAATAAAACAGAAAGAGCGCAGATTTGTCCTTTCAAGGAACTTGCAGACAAACCCTTATCCAAACCATCCTGAAGAAACTGCAAAATTCTAGGAATTCTAAAAGAATGCCAGGAGAATTTATGAGAAGAACACCATGAAATGTAAGTCTTCCAAACTCTATAATAAATCTTTCTAGAGACAGATTTATGAGCTTGTAACATAGTATTAATCACTGAATCAGAGAAACCTCTATGACTTAGAACTAAGCGTTCAATTTCCATACCTTCAAATTTAATGATTTGAGATCCTGATGGAAAAACGGACCTTGAGATAGTAGGTCCGGCCGTAACGGAAGTGGCCAAGGCGGGCAACTGGACATCCGAACCAGATCCGCATACCAAAACCTGTGTGGCCATGCTGGAGCCACCAGCAACACAAAAGACTGTTCCATGATGATTTTGGAAATCACTCTTGGAAGGAGAACTAGAGGCGGGAAGATGTAAGCAGGTTGATAACACCAAGGAAGTGTCAGTGCATCCACTGCTTCCGCCTGAACATCCCTGGACCTGGACAGGTATCTGGGAAGTTTCTTGTTTAGATGAGAGGCCATGAGATCTATCTCTGGAAGCCCCCACATCTGAACAATCTGAGAAAACACATCTGGATGGAGAGACCACTCCCCTGGATGTAAAGTCTGGCGGCTGGGATAATCCGCCTCCCAATTGTCTACACCTGGGATATGCACTGCAGAGATTAGACAGGAGCTGGATTCCGCCCAAGCAAGTATCCAAGATACTTCTTTCATAGCTTGGGGACTGTGAGTCCCACCCTGATGATTGACATAAGCCACAGTTGTGATATTGTCTGTCTGAAAACAAATGAATGGTTCTCTCTTTAGTAGAGGCCAGAACTGAAGAGCTCTGAGAATTGCACGTAGTTCTAAAATATTTATTGGTAATCTCGCCTCTTGAGATTTCCAAACCCCTTGTGCTGTCAGAGACCCCCAAACAGCTTCCCAACCTGAAAGACTCGCATCTGTTGTGATCACAGTCCAGGTTGGGTGAACAAAAGAAGCCCCTTGAACCAAACGATGGTGATCTATCCACCATGTCAGAGAGTGTCGTACATTTGGATTCAAGGATATTAATTGTGATATCTTTGTATAATCCCTGCACCATTGATTCAGCATACAAAGCTGTAGAGGACTCATGTGAAAATGAGCAAAGGGGATCGCGTCCGATGCTGCAGTCATGAGACCTAAAACTTCCATGCACATAGCCACTGAAGGGAATGACTGAGACTGAAGGAGCCGACATGCTGCGACCAATTTTAAACGTCTCTTGTCGGTTAGAGACAGAGTCATGGACACTGAATCTATCTGGAAGCCTAAAAAGGTGACCCTTGTCTGAGGAATCAAGAAACTTTTTGGTAAATTGATCCTCCAACCATGTTTCCGAAGAAACAACACTAGATGATTCGTGTGAGATTCTGCAGTATGTAAAGACTGAGCTAGTACCAAGATATTGTCCAAATACAGAAACATCGCAATACCCTGTTCTCTTATTACAGATAGTAGGGCACCCAGAACCTTTGAAAAGATTCTTGGAGCTGTTGCTAGGCCAAATGGAAGAGCAACAAATTGGTAATGCTTGTCTAGAAAAGAGAATCTCAGAAACTGATAGTGTTCTGGATGAATCGGAATATGAAGGTATGCATCCTGCAAGTCTATTGTGGACATATAATGTCCTTGCTGAACAAAAGGCAGAATAGTCCTTATAGTCACCATCTTGAAAGTTGGCACTCTTACATAACGATTCAAAATTTTCAGATCCAGAACTGGTCTGGACAAATTTTCTTTCTTTGGTACAATGAATAGGTTTGAATAAAACTCCAAACCTTGTTCCAGAGGAGGAACTGGCATGATTACCCCTGAAGACTCCAGGTCTGAAACACACTTCAGAAAAGCCTGAGCTTTTACTGGATTTACAGGGATGCGTGAGAGAAAAAAAATCTTCTCACAGGAGGTCTTACTTTGAAACCTATTCGATACCCTTGAGAGACAATGCTCTGAATCCAATGATTTTGGACAGATTTTATCCAAAAATCCTTGAAAAACCTTAATCTGCCCCCTACCAGCTGAGCTGGAATGAGGGCTGCACCTTCATGCGGACTTAGGGGCAGACTTTGGTTTCCTAAATGACTTGGATTTATTCCAATTTGAGGAAGGCTTCCAACTGAAAACGGTTAGAAGCCTTAGATTTACCCTTAGGTTTTTTATCCTGAGGCAAAAAAACTCCTTTTCCTCCAGTGATAGTTGAAATAATAGAATCCAACTGAGAACCAAATAAATTATTACCTTGGAAAGAAAGAGATAGTAATCTAGATTTAGATGTCATATCAGAATTCCAAGATTTAAGCCACAAAGCTCTTCTAGCTAATACAGCTAAAGACATGGATCTAACATCAATTTTGATAATATCAAAAATGGCATCACAAATAAAATGATTAGCATGTTGCAGTAAACAAACAATGCTAGATATGTCAGAATCCAATTCATGTTGCGCTAAATTTTCCAAACAAAAAGTTGATGCAGCCGCAACATCACCCAAAAAAATAGCAGGTCTGAGAAGATGACCTGAATATAAATAGGCCTTCCTTAGATAAGATTCAAGCTTCCTATCTAAAGGATCCTTAAAGGAAGTGCTATCTTCAATAGGAATAGTGGTACGTTTAGAAAGAGTAGAAATAGCCCCATCAACTTTGGGGATCTTTTCCCAAAACTCTATAGATTTTGCTGGTAAAGGATACAATCTCTTAAACCTTGACGAAGGAATAAAGGAAGTACCTGGCTTATTCCATTCCCTAGAAATCATATCAGAAATAGCTTCAGGAATGGGAAAAACACCTGGGGAAACCACAGGAGGTTTAAAAACAGCATTTAAACGTTTATTAGACTGAACGTCAATAGGACTGGTTACCTCAATATCCAAAGTAATTAACACTTCTTTTAATAAAGAACGCATATACTCTATTTTAAATAAATAAGTAGATTTGTCAGTGTCAATATCTGAGGAAGGATCTTCTGTTTCAGATAGATCCTCATCAGAAGAGGATGAATTATTATGTTGTTGGTCATTTGAAATTTCATCAGCTAAATGAGAAGTTTTAAAAGACCTTTTACGTTTATTAGAAGGTGGAAATGCAGACAAAGCCTTCATAATAGATTCAGAAACAAATTCTTTAAAATTTACAGGTATATCATGCACATTAGAAGTTGAAGGAACTGCAACTGGCAATGTACTATTACTGATAGAAACACTATCTGCATGTAAAAGTTTATCATGACAACTATTACAAATGACATTTGGTGGAATAATTTCTACAATTTTACAACAAATGCACTTAGCTTTTGTAGAACCCATGTCAGGCAGCAATGTTCCAGCAGAAACATCAGAGGCAGGATCAGATTGGGACATCTTGCTCAATGTAAGAGAAAAAACAACATATAAAGCAAAATTATCTATTTTCTTAAATGACAGTTTCAGGAATGGGAAAAAATGCAAAAGCATAGGCCTCTTGATAGAAAGGAAAGCAGGAGGCAAACAACAATGGGGTATTAAAATAATGAAGAAAAAATTGGCGCCAAGTATGACGCACAACGTAACGTAAACTTTTTTGGCGCCAAAAATGACCGGAAATGACACACTCGCTTTACTAATGACGCTGCCGTGTGAAAGGTCTCGACGTCACGTATGACGGCGGAAATGACGAAGTTGCGTCAAAAAACTTAATTTCCCGCGCCAAAAAAGTTTGCCCCAAAAATGACGTAATAAAGTTTAACATTTGACGCACCCGCGGGCCTAATACCCGCAAATGCAAAAAGTAGTCAAATTGAAAAAGACTAAACCCCAGGTAAGAAATACATTTCTTAAAGTGTTTATATTCCCAAATATGAAACTGACAGTCTGCAGAAGGAAATACATGAACCTGACTCATGGCAAATATAAGTACAATACATATATTTAGAACTTTATATAATTTGCATAAAGTTCCAAACCATAGCTGAGAGTGTCTTAAGTAAATGAAAACATACTTACCAAAAGACACCCATCCACATATAGCAGACGAGACTGGATTACATATATATTAGCCAAGTCCTACAACCACTTCTACAGACCTCTTCAATTCAGATATGTGTGTGGTCAGACCACTCAATACTCTCCTTACACTTGGAAGGATTTGTAGATACACAAAGACACAGAACCTGGACATATGACCCATCATATTTAAAAAACCCTATACATAAAGATAAATATGTCAAACTGAATATTGGGAATTTAACAAAGAATCCACAACTAATCCTATATCCCCCTGGGCAGCACACAAAGTATGCATGCAAGGTTTACTCATCCAGGATAAATCCAAAAGCAACAAACAGTACAAAACTCAGCTAGCACAATTACACAGAGAAATCGCAGAACTAGAGAAGCAACACAAAATCACACAAAAAAAGGAAGTTCTCTCTACCATCACAACCAAAAGAGAAAACTTGGCTAGTATCCTAAACAACCAATCGACTAGAGCAATCCAGAGACTAAACACACGATATTACATCCATGCGAACAAACCCGATAGATACCTAGCAAATAAATTAAAAGAGAGATGTAGAGCATCTATCATTCCCTCTATTTTACTGGCGAACGGCACCTCAGTGTCCCACCCACAGCATATAACAGATGCATTTGCAGAGTTTTATGGAAATCTATATGATGGTAAAAAAGTAACACACTCAAACACCTTAAAATGCCAAACAGAGAAGTTTCTGAGAGAAGCGGACATGTACCTACTTACCAAAGACGACAACGACACACTAAATGCCCCAGTCACAAGGGTGGAGGTCAGGAAGGTTATAAAGGAACTCAAAACGGGGAAGGCAGCGGGACCAGATGGGTTTGCGGGGAATATTATAAAGCTTTTAAGGAAAACCTTATCCCCCACCTCACGGATCTCTGTAATTTTGTTATGGAGGCACACACCATCCCAACAGACATGTTGCAGGCCAAAATAATAGTGATCCCTAAACCCTGTAAAAATCACAAATTTTGTGCAAATTACAGACCAATGTCGCTCATTAATCAGGACTTCAAAATATTAACGAAGATTTTGGCCAATAGACTAAAACACATTCTCCCAAAGCTGATACACCCAGATCAAGTGGGTTTTATGAAAGACAGAGAAGCACCAGACAACATGCGACGACTGCTGAACATTATAGACTATGTGGGAGACAATCGAGTGCCTTCTCTGCTCTTCTCGTTGGATGCGGAGAAGGCATTCGATAGAATAGACTGGGGATACATGTTTGCAGTGCTACAACAAATGGGATTTGAAGGGGCCTTTATTAAAACCCTAAATGCAATCTACTCTAACCCCTCAGCCCAGGTATCTATCTCGGTATATAAATCTAAGAGTTTTCCCATACTAAACGGCACAAGGTAGGGATGCCCGTTGTCGCCTCTGCTCTTTGCAATTTGCATAGAACCCCTAGCGGCCAAAATTTGACCTTCACCCCTGTGATATCTGGATCTAGTCTAAGACCGGGAATACAAGCTGACACTCTTTGCGGATGATATCCTTCTTACACTGACAAAACCCCTCACATCCTTACCCAATCTATACAAGTTACTGGACCAATTTTCCCAAATATCAGGGTATAAAGTTAACCTAGATAAATGTGAAGCATTACCCTTGGGACTTCCGCAACATACTAAAAAAAATATAGACATTAACTTTGAGGTAAGATGGGCCACCCACTCGCTTAAATACTTAGGAATACACCTTACACCTCAAATGAATCAATTATATAAATACAATTATGAATCTTTATATAAGGAGATAAGGAAAAACTTGAGCAAATGGAAGACACACACCTTTTCGTGGTTAGGCAGACTAGCTACAGTCAAAATGTGTGTATGTGTGAGTGAGTGTTTGCGTTTTGTGAGTGAGGGTATGTGTGTTGTGGGATCATGTGTGTTGCATTAGTGTGTGCGAGTGTATGTGTATTTATGTACATGGAGTTAGTCACTTGTTAGTCATTAAAGGGACATGAAACCCAAACAATTTATTTTGTGATTCAGATAGAGCATACGATTTTAAACAACTTTCCAATTTGCTTCTATTATTTAATTTGCTTCCTTTTCTTGTTATCCTTTGCTGAAAGGTTTATCTAGGTAAGTTCAGGAGCAGCAAAGAACTTAGGTTCTAGCTGCTGATTGGTGGCTGCATATATATACCGATTGTCATTGGCTCATCCATTTGTTCAGTCAACAACCAGTAGTGCATTGCTGTTCCTTCAACAAAATATACCAAGAGAATGAAGCAAATTTTATAAAAGAAGCAAACTGGAAACTTATTTAAAATTGTATGTTCTACCTAAATCATGAAAGAAATGTTTGGGATTTCACGTCCCTTTCACAATGGCTTTGAAATTTGAATTTACTTATTTTTGTCAACACAATTATTTGGTATATTCATTTATAAAAAAATAATAATTGTATATCCATCTGAAAAATTGTTTGTTTTGGGCTATTTTATATTAATGGGGGTTTGCAAACATTTTCTAATGTAAAAAGGGTCTCAGGTTAAAAAAGTTTAAGAAGTTCTGGAATAGACCACAATTTTTTATACTTCACATAAATTAATGTTTAGAGAAATAGTGACCCCTGGTGGTCAAACCTAATAATTTGTAACCATAAAAACTAGCACAATTAGGCATACTATGCAAACTAAAGTTATCACAAAACTTTTATTTATTTGTCATGCAACTTATAGTAATAAATATATTACAATTAATTAGAATTAGAATCCAGGGGAAAAAATAAGCATTAAAGTCATTATTTCCTCCTTTCTTGTTTTTTAACAAGTCTATGTACAATTTTACATCATTTATTTTTCCCACGTTTCCTGTAACTTAAATGGATATGAAACCCAATTTTTTTTTCTTTTGCAAAAAGTTTCCAATTAAATTATTTTATCAAATTTGCTTTGTTCCCATGGTTTTCTTTGTTGAAAAAAGAAACTTTTTTGGATTCATGTCCCTTTAACTATGTTTCTGCCCTTCGGGAGGATGAACTCTATCCTGCAGGAAGCACAGCCTTTTCTCTGCAACATTCTGCATAGAGTTTGCTAGATCAGTGGAGCAGCTCATGAATATCTGTCCATGCTTGGCCACAGCAAGGATTGGTATGCTGCAGACTAAAAAACACTTTACAAAATTACATTTTAAATAGTTTTAAAACATTTATTTTAAAATCTGATCTTTTACAATGTAGTAATGAATTGCTGATCTATAACAAGCATATACAAAAGAACAATGTTCCTTTTATATAAAGACAGAGCCTCAGAATCCTTCATGTTATCAAAGCATATTGCAAACTTCTTTTCATACATTTGCATGATTTTACCTCTCCACCAACACAATTACTACAACACCAATATGTGGGTAAACTAAACAACTATGGGCTCATTTCCATTGAACCCTTAAAAATGGAGCCGTACGCTAACGAAGTTGCCGGCAGTTAAAAGAAATTCTCAATTTTATTTAGCAGGTGTGCTTGCAGTCGCCCTTTTATTATAGGTGTAAGTTAGTGTTGTGTTAACGCTTCCATTCGATACAGGATTTCTTGAAAATTAATTACTTACTATGCTAACCCAACCTTACACTATGGGACTCGATCACATATACGGTGCGTATATTTTACCTGTCGCTCGCTGTTATGATAACAGCAAAACCTAACGCACAGCAATATCTACCTCTCAACTGCCATCCCCCACCGCAATAACTAATAAATGTATTAACCCCTAATCTGCCAACCCCCATATCGCAAAGAATCTTTTAAAGTTATTAAACCTTAATTTGCCACCCACAACACAAAGTATCTAATTGCATTATTAACCCCTAATCCGCCATCCCCCCACATCGCAACTAAGAATAAAATGTATTAACCTCTAAACTGCCATCCCCCTACAATGCAAAGTACCCATTTAAACTTTGAACCCCTAATCCGCCATCCCCCACAACGCAAAGTACCTATTTAACCTATTAACCCCTAAACTGTTAACCCCCAAAATGCTTTTAGTTTTAATCTAATCACTAAGTCCCCTAACCTAACACGCCCTACGTATTAATTAAAATACCAAAATCAAAAATCCTAATTTAAAATTAAAATAAAAAACATAATTTATGTAAGAACTTACCTGATAAATTCATTTCTTTCATATTAGCAAAAGTCCATGAGCTAGTGACGTATGGGATATACATTCCTACCAGGAGGGGCAAAGTTTCCCAAACCTCAAAATGCCTATAAATACACCCCTCACCACACCCACAAATCAGTTTAACGAATAGCCAAGAAGTGGGGTGATAAGAAAAAAGTGCGAAAGCATAACAAATAAGGAATTGGAATAATTGTGCTTTATACAAAAAAATCATAACCACCACAAAAAAGGGTGGGCCTCATGGACTCTTGCTACTATGAAAGAAATGAATTTATCAGGTAAGTTCTTACATAAATTATGTTTTCTTTCATGTAATTAGCAAGAGTCCATGAGCTAGTGACGTATGGGATAATGACTACCCAAGATGTGGATCTTTCCACGCAAGAGTCACTAGAGAGGGAGGGATAAAATAAAGACAGCCAATTCCGCTGAAAAATAATCCACACCCAAAATAAAGTTTAAATTTATAATGAAAAAAACTGAAATTATAAGCAGAAGATTCAAACTGAAACAGCTGCCTGAAGTACTTTTCTACCAAAAACAGCTTCAGAAGAAGAAAACACATCAAAATGGTAGAATTTAGTAAAAGTATGCAAAGAAGACCAAGTTGCTGCTTTGCAAATCTGATCAACCGAAGCTTCATTCCTAAACGCCCAGGAAGTAGAAACTGACCTAGTAGAATGAGCTGTAATCCTTTGAGGCGGAGTTTTACCCGACTCGACATAAGCATGATGAATTAAAGATTTCAACCAAGATGCCAAAGAAATGGCAGAGGCCTTCTGACCTTTCCTAGAACCGGAAAAGATAACAAATAGACTAGAAGTCTTTCGGAAATTCTTAGTAGCTTCAACATAATATTTCAAAGCTCTAACTACATCCAAAGAATGCAATGATCTCTCCTTAGAATTCTTAGGACACAAAGAAGGAACCACAATTTCTCTACTAATGTTGTTGGAATTCACAACTTTAGGTAAAAATTCAAAAGAAGTTCGCAACACCGCCTTATCCTGATGAAAAATCAGAAAAGGAGACTCACAAGAGAGAGCAGATAATTCAGAAACTCTTCTGGCAGAAGAGATGGCCAAAAGGAACAAAACTTTCCAAGAAAGTAATTTAATGTCCAATGAATGCATAGGTTCAAATGGAGGAGCTTGAAGAGCCCCCAGAACCAAATTCAAACTCCAAGGAGGAGAAATTGACTTAATGACAGGCTTTATACGAACCAAAGCTTGTACAAAACAATGAATATCAGGAAGAATAGCAATCTTTCTGTGAAAAAGAACAGAAAGAGCAGAGATTTGTCCTTTCAAGGAACTTGCGGACAAACCCTTATCTAAACCATCCTGAAGAAACTGTAATATTCTCGGTATTCTAAAAGAATACCAAGAAAAATGATGAGAAAGACACCAAGAAATATAAGTCTTCCAGACTCTATAATATATCTCTCTAGATACAGATTTACGAGCCTGTAACATAGTATTAATCACAGAGTCAGAGAAACCTCTTTGACCAAGAATCAAGCGTTCAATCTCCATACCTTTAAATTTAAGGATTTCAGATCCTGATGGAAAAAAGGACCTTGCGACAGAAGGTCTGGTCGTAGCGGAAGAGTCCACGGATGGCAAGAGGCCATCCGGACAAGATCCGCATACCAAAACCTGTGAGGCCATGCCGGAGCTACCAGCAGAACAAACGAGCATTCCTTCAGGATCTTGGAGATTACTCTTGGAAGAAGAACTAGAGGCGGAAAGATATAGGCAGGATGATACTTCCAAGGAAGTGATAATGCATCCACTGCCTCCGCCTGAGGATCCCGGGATCTGGACAGATACCTGGGAAGTTTCTTGTTTAGATGAGACGCCATCAAATCTATTTCTGGAAGTTCCCACATTTGAACAATCTGAAGAAATACCTCTGGGTGAAGAGACCATTCGCCCGGATGCAACGTTTGGCGACTGAGATAATCCGCTTCCCAATTGTCTATACCTGGGATATGAACCGCAGAGATTAGACAGGAGCTGGATTCCGCCCAAACCAAAATTCGAGATACTTCTTTCATAGCCAGAGGACTGTGAGTCCCTCCTTGATGATTGATGTATGCCACAGTTGTGACATTGTCTGTCTGAAAACAAATGAACGATTCTCTCTTCAGAAGAGGCCAAAACTGAAGAGCTCTGAAAATTGCACGGAGTTCCAAAATATTGATCGGTAATCTCACCTCCTGAGATTCCCAAACTCCTTGTGCCGTCAGAGATCCCCACACAGCTCCCCAACCTGTGAGACTTGCATCTGTTGAAATTACAGTCCAGGTCGGAAGCACAAAAGAAGCCCCCTGAATTAAACGATGGTGATCTGTCCACCACGTTAGAGAGTGTCGTACAATCGGTTTTAAAGATATTAATTGAGATATATTTGTGTAATCCTTGCACCATTGATTCAGCATACAGAGCTGAAGAGGTCGCATGTGAAAACGAGCAAAGGGGATCGCGTCCGATGCAGCAGTCATAAGACCTAGAATTTCCATGCATAAGGCTACCGAAGGGAATGATTGTGACTGAAGGTTTCGACAAGCTGCAATCAATTTTAGACGTCTCTTGTCTGTTAAAGACAGAGTCATGGACACTGAATCTATCTGGAAACCCAGAAAGGTTACCCTTGTCTGAGGAATCAAAGAACTTTTTGGTAAATTGATCCTCCAACCATGATCTTGAAGAAACACAAGTCGATTCGTATGAGATTCTGCTAAATGTAAAGACTGAGCAAGTACCAAGATATTGTCCAAATAAGGAAATACCACAATACCCTGTTCTCTGATTACAGACAGAAGGGCACCGAGAACCTTTGAAAAAATTCTTGGAGCTGTAGCTAGGCCAAACGGTAGAGCCACAAACTGGTAATGCTTGTCCAGAAAAGAGAATCTCAGGAACTGATAATGATCTGGATGAATCGGAATATGCAGATATGCATCCTGTAAATCTATCGTGGACATATAATTCCCTTGCTGAACAAAAGGCAAGATAGTCCTTACAGTTACCATCTTAAACGTTGGTATCCTTACATAACGATTCAATATTTTTAGATCCAGAACCGGTCTGAAGGAATTCTCCTTCTTTGGTACAATGAAGAGATTTGAATAAAACCCCATCCCCTGTTCCGGAACTGGAACTGGCATAATTACTCCAGCCAACTCTAGATCTGAAACACAATTCAGAAATGCTTGAGCTTTCACTGGATTTACTGGGACACGGGAAAGAAAAAATCTCTTTGCAGGAGGTCTCATCTTGAAACCAATTCTGTACCCTTCTGAAACAATGTTCTGAATCCAAAGATTGTGAACAGAATTGATCCAAATTTCTTTGAAAAAACGTAACCTGCCCCCTACCAGCTGAGCTGGAATGAGGGCCGCACCTTCATGTGGACTTAGAAGCAGGCTTTGCCTTTCTAGCAGGCTTGGATTTATTCCAGACTGGAGATGGTTTCCAAACTGAAACTGCTCCTGAGGATGAAGGATCAGGCTTTTGTTCTTTGTTGAAACGAAAGGAACGAAAACGATTATTAGCCCTGTTTTTACCTTTAGATTTTTTATCTTGTGGTAAAAAAGTTCCTTTCCCACCAGTAACAGTTGAGATAATAGAATCCAACTGAGAACCAAATAATTTGTTACCCTGGAAAGAAATGGAAAGTAGAGTTGATTTAGAAGCCATATCAGCATTCCAAGTCTTAAGCCATAAAGCTCTTCTAGCTAAAATAGCTAGAGACATAAACCTGACATCAACTCTGATAATATCAAAAATGGCATCACAGATAAAATTATTAGCATGCTGAAGAAGAAAAGAAGAATAATATCATGAGAATCATGATTTGTTACTTGTTGCGCTAAAGTTTCCAACCAAAAAGTTGAAGCTGCAGCAACAGCAGCCAATGATATAGCAGGTCTAAGATTACCTGAACACAGATAAGCTTTTCTTTGAAAGGATTCAATTTTCCTATCTAAAGGATCTTTAAATGAAGTACGATCTGACGTAGGAATGGTAGTACGTTTAGCAAGGGTAGAAATAGCCCCATCAACTTTAGGGATTTTGTCCCAAAATTCTAACCTGTCAGACGGTACAGGATATAATTGCTTAAAACGTTTAGAAGGAGTAAATGAATTACCCAATTTATCCCATTCTTTGGAAATTACTGCAGAAATAGCATTAGGAACAGGAAAAACTTCTGGAATAACCACAGGAGATTTAAATACCTTATCTAAACGTTTAGAATTAGTATCAAGAGGACCAGAATCCTCTATTTCTAAAGCAATTAATACTTCTTTAAGTAAAGAACGAATAAATTCCATTTTAAATAAATATGAAGATTTATCAGCATCAATCTCTGAAACAGAATCCTCTGAACCAGAAGAGTCATCAGAATCAGAATGATGATGTTCATTTAAAAATTCATCTTTAGGGAGAGAAGTTTTAAAAGATTTTTTACGTTTACTAGAAGGAGAAATAACAGACATAGCCTTCTTGATGGATTCAGAAACAAAATCTTTTATGTTATCAGGAACATTCTGCACCTTAGATGTTGAAGGAACTGCAACAGACAATGGTACTTTACTAAAGGAAATATTATCTGCATTAACAAGTTTGTCATGACAATTAATACAAACAACAGCCGGAGGAATAGCTACCAAAAGTTTACAGCAGATACACTTAGCTTTGGTAGATCCAGCACTAGACAGCGATTTTCCTGTAGTATCTTCTGACTCAGATGCAACGTGAGACATCTTGCAATATGTAAGAGAAAAAACAACATATAAAGCAAAATTGATCAAATTCCTTAAATGACAGTTTCAGGAATGGGAAAAAATGCCAAAGAACAAGCTTCTAGCAACCAGAAGCAATGAAAAATGAAACTTAAATAATGTGGAGACAAAAGCGACGCCCATATTTTTTAGCGCCACATAAGACGCCCACATTATTTGGCGCCTAAATGCTTTTGGCGCCAAAAATGACGCCACATCCGGAACGCCGACATTTTTGGCGCAAAATAACGTCAAAAAATGACGCAACTTCCAGCAACACGTATGACGCCGGAAACGGAAAAGAATTTTTGCGCCAAAAAAGTCCGCGCCAAGAATGACGCAATAAAATGAAGCATTTTCAGCCCCCGCGAGCCTAACAGCCCACAGGGAAAAAAAGAGTAAAATTTTTGAAGGTAAGAAAAAATGAATAATTTAAATGCATAATCCCAAATATGAAACTGACTGTCTGAAAAATAAGGAAAGTTGAACATTCTGAGTCAAGGCAAATAAATGTTTGAATACATATATTTAGAATTTTATAAACAAAGTGCCCAACCATAGCTTAGAGTGTCACAGAAAATAAGATTTACTTACCCCAGGACACTCATCTACATGTTTGTAGAAAGCCAAACCAGTACTGAAACGAGAATCAGCAGAGGTAATGGTATATATAAGAGTATATCGTCGATCTGAAAAGGGAGGTAAGAGATGAATCTCTACGACCGATAACAGAGAACCTATGAAATAGACCCCGTAGAAGGAGATCACTGCATTCAAATAGGCAATACTCTCCTCACATCCCTCTGACATTCACTGCACGCTGAGAGGAAAACCGGGCTCCAACTTGCTGCGGAGCGCATATCAACGTAGAATCTAGCACAAACTTACTTCACCACCTCCATCGGAGGCAAAGTTTGTAAAACTGAATTGTGGGTGTGGTGAGGGGTGTATTTATAGGCATTTTGAGGTTTGGGAAACTTTGCCCCTCCTGGTAGGAATGTATATCCCATACGTCACTAGCTCATGGACTCTTGCTAATTACATGAAAGAAATAAAATCTAAGATTACATAAAATAAAAAAATCTAAGATCACAAAAAAATAAAAAATCTAAGATTACATAAAACAAATAAACGAAATTATCAAAAATAATAAATTTAACCTAATCGAATACCCTATATTTTTTAGGGCTTTGCCATGAAGCAATCAGCTTTTACCTAAAAAAAATTACAAATTAACAGCTAACAGTAAAACCCCCCCAATAAAAAAAGACCTAACTCTATAAAAATCTAATCTACCCATTGCCCCTAAAGGGGCATTTTTATGGGCATTGCCCTTAAAAGTGCAATTCAGTACAACAACAAAAGAGAAAGTGGCGCCACATGTGTAGATCAACCGTAACAATAAATATGAGATGAATTGGAGATACAGGGTACTCACAAATATGAAGGCACTCCCTTGTGCCAATAGAAGCAGGCTGGTTTTTAACAGCAAACCAGCTGGTTGGGCTCAGGCAAGATCTTGGAATCCCCAGGGCACACAGGTGCAGGAACACTGGAACCAAAAATCAGCAGCAAGTAGTGAAAGGGAGTGGGGCAATGGGGCCCCTTTGGTAGCGTATAAATATAAAATAAACACTGTATGCGAGGAGTAAAACTTAAAAAAGTTTATTAAAAGGTATATGGTAATACCATAAATAAAAACAACTCCTGCTGTGTGTTTAAATCTCTACAGTGAGATTAAATGCGACGCGTTTCTCGGGACAAGCCGTTTCCTCAGGCATATAAAATTCAAGTTACATGATGCCCTTTAAATAGGGATACGCTACCAAACAATCATATAATCCCTACCCTTCCCATTAACAATACTAGCCAATGAAACCCATCCTCTCAAACACACCCCATTGTCACTCATGATATTCCTAACTAGGAATGGTGTTAAATATAAATCATTCTATTCAAAAGCCCTGGTGGTAATAGTGTAACTACATAATCGTATGGATATAAAGAATAAATTGTGGATATATGTGTATATTCCTCTCTCGACCCTACCCTAAATGAAGTGAACTAAATACTACCGCAAATAGATTAATGTGCCTGTGTCACATATTCATTAACATTGTGAATATTGGTTGAGATCGTAACAGTATAATATCCAAGAAACAAACTTACGCTGATTTCAGCATTCCTGGTGGTCCTGCTTTGTATACTAAATCTTCCGTAAACGGCAACGAGGGTGGAGTCCTGACCTAAAACTAATGGTGATTGATAGAGAGAAGGCAATAGCCTATTGGCCCACAACTAGTGACGTGTTCAAACCCATGTTAATATAATAACAATGGGAATGTGCCGTCACTCCTCTACGGTAACAAAATCAACATAACCATAACATACCCAATAGGGGTAGGTGCGGTCACTAGACTACATATGATTGGTCAATTGTAGAGTGTAAATAATAATAGCCATAAATGGTGTCCTATCAATATCTAATGCCACCAACACTACGATAAATATAATAATATGAAACACAAGCCCATAATAGACTACAAGACGGCCAATTATAAATTATTATAAAAAATTAATAACAATGGAATAAGCATAAAAAACAGTGGTGTATACTATATTAAAGATATGCACAATAACGCATAATTACACGCTCAAAACAGAAAACAATAAACAATATATGTATGTAAAATATAAAAGATGAGGTAAATGTCCTACGACTTTAGTGCTGTGGCTAACATATATGAAATGAAATGGGGGAAATTGATGAGGAAGTGTGGATATGATGATGTGGATTGTGTATAACAACAGTGTGATTCTAAGAAAAAAAGCTACCTATATGTAAACATAGTGAGGGCTAATAAAGCCTCAAAAAAATAGACATGGTGATCATTTAAGGTACATCATGCTAAGATATGATGATGTTATATGATATGTGATTTGTGTATTAACTATGTGGTGACTAGGGTATCACAAATAGGAGGTAGAGACCGGGGTATAATCTATATAGATGGTGATGATCAACTACTCTGATAATGTATGAAGTAACTTGATATGTGTATAAAGTACTATAAGTGTAAGTGATAAAATGTATTAAAACAATGTGTGAATCCCACAATGGGGTGAAACTGATAGTGGCAATCTTATCTAAATAAGAACATGTGATATATATATATATATATATATATATATATATATATATATATATATATATATATATATATATATATATATATATATATATATATATAAATATGCATATAAATAATATATACATATATATACATGTAAAACTATAACTAAAGGTGAAAAATATATATAAAAAAAGTGACAATGGGGCAGGGAGATTCCAGTGTACAGAATATTGACTGGATGATAAGCCCCATAATGAAATATAAAAAAAATATTTATTTATATATATATATAGAATACCTATAATCAATAATGATATAAACTATGTGACCTACTAAAGACACAATAAAAATAAATAATTAACTGAAAAGCAGATATGTATACTATTGAACGTGCACTGACTGCTCTAAATTCTAAAAGTGACAAAAAGGGTATACTATACTTAAGCAAACACTGCTTAATCTATTACCTTATTGAGGCCTAATGGAAATAAAGTATTGAATTTATAAATCCAAAAGATTTCTCTCTGTCTGAGCTAAGTAAACCAATTGAACGGATGACTAGGGGAAATGCTTTCCAAAGGTGTAATTTTAATATTACATTTCCCCGGATTGTGTTCATAGCAAATATGTCTGGACACACTGTGTTTCAGGGATTTGGATGTGACATTTCTGACACTTCTTCAAAGTACCCCATAAAGAGGTTCACGAAACTAGGGGCAAATCTGGTGCCCATGACCGTCCCTTTAATTTGGAGGAAATAATTATGTTTTAAGATATAATCAATTAAAGTAACCAGATACTCTTTTTGTGTAACAGGCATGTAGATATCCCTACCAAGATAAATCTGAGTGGTATGTATACCTATGTCATGGGATATATTTAAATATAATGCACCCACGTCACAGGATAGCCATAAGAAATTATTATTGTTGTTATGTTTGACTAGGGATAATTTATAGTAGATCTTTTGTGTCTTTTATATAGGAGAGTAAATTTCCCACATATTTCTGAAGGTAAGTATCGATATACTCAGAGAATTTATCGGTTATACTGTTCATGCCTGCTATTATAGGCCTCCCCGGAGGTACCTTTTAATTTTTGTGCAGATTAGGCAGATGGTAATAGTAAGGTATGTTGGGGTGGTCTGGGGTCAAATAGTGCCTCTCTTTTTTAGATAAGATACCCTCAGTCACACCACGTTCTAATATCAACTTTAAAGATTTAGAAAATTCAAGTGTTGGATCATGGGCAAGTTTGCTATAATAGTCAGTGTCCCCTAGGATACTCTGCGCTTTGTTAATATAATCTGTATATATTTACAGCACGATACCACCTCCCTTGTCTGCCTGGTGGATAACCAAATTCTGATCATCCATTAGGCTTTTCAACGCTCTTGCTTCATTGGGCCAGGTTTTCTTTTTCCCTAAGATCTGATAGGGAATTAGTTCCCAATTCTCTAGTACAAGTTGTTGGTATAAATCAATATAAGAGACATCCTCTTTGGGGGGATTGAAAGTAGAAACTGGAGCCAGCATAGTATGAATCACCTCACCAAACAAATCTTCTACTAATTGAGTTGGATCACAAAACAAAACAGTTGAGAGATCTCTTGTCTCCTGAGTATTTAACAGTATAGGGGTACCCTCAATATTTTTGTTTCTTAAAGCTTTTAGTGCAAAATATCTTTGGAGGGAGAGTTTACATGTGTATTTGTTCAAATCAACAAACAGATCAAACAAGTTTTAGGTATTCGGGGGCAGTATGATAAACCCCCTTCTCAATACTCTTATTTCATCATTGGTAAGTATGTAAGATGATAGATTGAAAATTCCACTTTTTAATTTTTTAAATTTTTATTTTTTGCGGGTTTTCCCTCTACCTCTCCTTCCCCGTTTGGGTAAGGTCTTTAATTTTAATTTAAAGTTGAATGAGTGGGTCTTCTCCACAAGGGAGTTAAGTTGGGGGTTTCTAAAAACCTCATTAGAAGAAGTAGAAGGGGTACTGTCAGTTCTATACGAATTAGATCTCTCTCTGGGCGTGTCTCCCTGTTCTCTATCTGACCCAGAATTCAAAACATGGAATCTGGTCTGGATGGGGATTGAGTTAGGATTGTTGTAATTTTGACAGTGGGGAGTCTCCCTGTAATCTCTATATGTATGGATTTGTCTATTCCAGGGTCCTCTACCATGATCCACATCATTCCGATGACGTACATCACGTTGAGGATTTATACTATTCTGATTATAATGGTCAGAATGAGTATTAGTTGTATTGCCCTTATTATTGTTCCTATAAAAATTGTTCTTATTTTTATTTTTATGATTGTAAACTACAGTCCATTCATTCACTTTCTTTGGTTTAGTTCTATTAAAGGTGTACACCTCCCCTTTATTATAATCTCTGGTATTCTTATGATTTATAATCTCCGTTTGGTATTCATCCACAGTTTTAAAAACACCCCATAAAAAAAAAAAAAAAAAACACTAACCCCAAAAAATGTACTCACCGTTTCTAAAGTCCGGACATCCATTTTCTTCCAGGAAGAGCAAAGTCTTCATCCAGGCGGTGACATCTTCATCCAGTGCGGTTACATCTCCTATCTTCTTCCTAGAGGTGCAGAGCGGTCTTCAGCATGGAGGCTCCTCTTCATGCGATCGTCCACCGCACACTGAAGCTTGAATGCAAGGTACCCGTTTTATATTGGGGTACCTTGCATTCCTATTGGCTGAAAATCAAATAAGGCAATATGATGAGAGCTGCTTAAATCCTATTTGCGATGTGGGGAAATGGCGAACAGAGGGGTTTTGACGTGTCGGGTTTATTTTTAAAAAGAGGGTTTTAACATTTCAATGGGAATTTGGCATCAAAAAGCTCCTTTTTTTCTCTTTTGCACCTAGTTGAGCTAGGTGTAATTTTTCTCAATGTAACGACAGTCTCTGACAGTGTATTAACGGTTTTCGTTGTCATTAGAAACCTGGTATTATTTATAGATTAGCAGCTTTTGATACTTTCTATGGGACACGAAAATGTTTTAGGCAGCCGGAGTCTGGTTGCCAAAATTGAGATATAACGGGCCATTCGAAGCAGTCGGTGAACGAAATTGCTTCCGACAGCATATTTATCATTTTGCGAGCACATGCAAACCTAATTACAGCTCAATGGAAATGAGCCCTAAGTAGTGTTTTAAAGATGACTTAGCTGCAGATAAGCAGGATGCATGCACCTAATGGAGGCAACAAAAATGAAATGAAAGAAACACAAACACATGCCACTAAACCTGACAATGTCATTTAGATCCCCGACAATTTGTATAAGTGAGAACCCTGATATAGCAAGGGAATATACATTAAGCCCCCAAACACTGAACCTGTTCTAGATATGGAGAGGGACAGAAGAAAAAAATGTCCTAAAAGTCACCAATGTTCAAGCTTATATGGTTTATACATGGTTTATTCATGGCTTATACATGGTTTATATATGGCGTATACATGATTTTAAAAGGACAATGATTATACAAAATCTATATAACTACAAAACTACATTAGCCGCCAAAGAGCCCATCAAACAATCATGGTGAAAAATAATTATCCAGTAATCTTAAAATGAGAAAGCAAAAATCTCAGCACTGAGAAAAGTGATATTAGGCTTGTGTATTTATTTTGTTAGAAATGCTAATTTTCTCAGATATATTTGTTTTATTATCATTAAATGAATATTTGAATGAGTGCACTAATTAATTTAAAGAAAATAACGAAATACTGACAAAATGCATCAGTATGCATTTATTTCCTTTAAATTAGCTGTGAAGGGTAAAATACCTCTAGCGTGCTGCAGAGCAGCGCAAATCCCGACCCTCCTTCATAGAGACCCGGGCCTCACTAATAAGAGGCTTAGCGTGGCAGTTCAGTGCGTTAAACAAAAAGGTCCTTTAGCTCAGGCCAGGGGATCCGCAGCACTAAACTTTCTATTAGGGCAGTTCTGGGGTCCGGATTAGCTCAGAAGGGTCCGGATTAGCTCAGCTCTCCAGCGCGTTAGAGGTAAGTATAAGGATACAGGTGAACTTTTTCACCTGTAGCATAGGAACATTTGCATTTTTTTAACAAAAAGAAATTTAAATGTTCCCCAAATATTTAGTATATGAATACTAAATAGTGCAGCAGACGAATATTCAGAAAAGCTCATTTTTCTGAATATTCATTCCAAAAGATTTGTCCGAAACAAATTTTCTACTGTTCCACAAGTCTAGCTGGTATCATCTATAACACCCTGAAGGACACCTTAAAACCTATAGGGATAGCTAGAGAAGCCCAAATAATAGTCTAATCTTCACAACATTCATTCAGAATACTTTAAATCCAATCTACATGCCTTAGCTGTGACTAATTTAGCAAGGTTGCACTTAAAAAAGCTTAAGAACCTTAAGGAGGTGCCTGTAACACATTATTAATCGTTTTAAAATTATTAAAAGTTACAATAAAAAATATAAGTGTATATTAATATGAAAAGTCCTCTGTGTGAGTATGGCCCCTATGAATACAAAGTAATAAAAAATCTTTCTGATCAATACCATTTAGATATAAGTTGATCTCAATGTCAACATCCTTGGAGCTCACCATTCTCTGGCCCAACAGGACCCTCTGGTCATGTGACTTCTTACACAACATAGCCCTACCAATTAGGAGCTAAACTCTACTGTTATTTATAGGGAAAAGTAAGCATTAGGACAAATTATATTTCTCAGAGGGGCTCAATTTCTTATTATTGAACAATAAAATGGACCATGTGAACTAAGGAAACTGTGAAACTAATCAATGATTCTGTCCTTAAAGAATGAGGACAATCACAAACTGTTTTTTCTTTGTAATCCAACATTGGTGGGTGGACTAAACACCCTGTATTTTTCAATTAGAGGGACAGGACAAATAACCTGGAATTCCAGGATTTCAATACTTTGTATAAAAGCTGCTCTCATCACAGAATTCCTAGGAACCTAAGAGTAAAAATCTTAAAGGAGGAGGCTTTACAAAGTCTATTATGTAACCAATGGAAAACATAATTTATGTAAGAACTTACCTGATAAATTCATTTCTTTCATATTAGCAAGAGTCCATGAGCTAGTGACGTATGGGATATACATTCCTACCAGGAGGGGCAAAGTTTCCCAAACCTCAAAATGCCTATAAATACACCCCTCACCACACCCACAAATCAGTTTAAAGAATAGCCAAGAAGTGGGGTGATAAGAAAAAAGTGCAAAAGCATAAAAAACAAGGAATTGGAATAATTGTGCTCTATACAAAAAAAAAAAAAACCATAACCACCACAAAAAAGGGTGGGCCTCATGGACTCTTGCTAATATGAAAGAAATGAAATTATCAGGTAAGTTCTTACATAAATTATGTTTTCTTTCATGTAATTAGCAAGAGTCCATGAGCTAGTGACGTATGGGATAATGACTACCCAAGATGTGGATCTTCCACGCAAGAGTCACTAGAGAGGGAGGGATAAAATAAAGACAGCCAATTCCGCTGAAAAATAATCCACACCCAAAATAAAGTTTAAATCTTATAATGAAGAAAACTGAAATTATAAGCAGAAGAATCAAACTGAAACAGCTGCCTGAAGTATTTTTCTACCAAAAACTGCTTCAGAAGAAGAATACACATCAAAATGGTAGAATTTAGTAAAAAGTATGCAAAGAAGACCAAGTTGCTGCTTTGCAAATCTGATCAATCGAAGCTTCATTCCTAAACGCCCAGGAAGTAGAAACTGACCTAGTAGAATGAGCTGTAATCCTTTGAGGCGGAGATTTACCCGACTCGACATGAGCATGATGAATTAAAGATTTCAACCAAGATGCCAAAGAAATGGCAGAGGCCTTCTGACCTTTCCTAGAACCGGAAAAGATAACAAATAGACTAGAAGTCTTTTGGAAATTCTTAGTAGCTTCAACATAATATTTCAAAGCTCTAACTACATCCAAAGAATGCAATGATCTCTCTATTCTTAGGATTAGGACATAATGAAGGAACCACAAGTTCTCTACTAATGTTGTTAGAATTCACAACCTTAGGTAAAAATTTAAAAGAAGTTCGCAACACTGCCTTATCCTGATGGAAAATCAGAAAAGGAGATTCACAAGAAAGAGCAGATAATTCAGAAACTCTTCTAGCAGAAGAGATGGCCAAAAGAAAACAAAACTTTCCAAGAAAGTAATTTAATGTCCAGTGAATGCATAGGTTCAAACGGAAGAGCTTGAAGAGCCCCCAGAACCGAATTCAAACTCCAAGGAGGAGAAATTGACTTAATAACAGGTTTTATACGAACCAAAGCTTGTACAAAACAATGAATATCAGGAAGAATAGCAATCCTTCTGTGAAAAAGAACAGAAAGAGCAGAGATTTGTCCTTTCAAGGAACTTGCAGACAAACCTTTATCCAAACCATCCTGAAGAAACTGAAAAAGTCTCAGAATTCTAAAAGAATGCCAGGAAAAATTATGAGAAAGACACCAAGAAATGTAAGTCTTCCAGACTCGATAATATATCTTCCTAGATACAGATCTACGAGCCTGTAACATAGTATTAATCACAGAGTCAGAGAAACCTCTTTGACTAAGAATCAAGCGTTCAATCTCCCTACCTTTAAATTTAAGGATTTGAGATCCTGATGGTAAAAAAGGACCTTGTGACAGAAGGTCTGGTCTTAACGGAAGAGTCCACGGTTGGCAAGAAGCCATGCGGACAAGATCCGTATACCAAAACCTGTGAGACCATGCTGGAGCCACCAGCAGAAAAAAACGAGCATTCCTTCAGAAACTTGGAGATTACTCTTGGAAGAAGAACTAGAGGCGGAAAGATATAGGCAGGATGATACTTCCAAGGAAGTGACAATGCATCCACTGCTTCCACCTGAGGATCCCTGGATCTGGACAGATACCTGGGAAGTTTCTTGTTTAGATGAGAAGCCATCAGATCTATTTCTGGAAGTCCCCACATTTGAACAATCTGAAGAAACACCTCTGGGTGAAGAGACCACTCGCCCGGATGTAACGTTTGGCGACTGAGATAATCCGCTTTCCAATTGCCAATACCTGGGATATGAACCGCAGAGATTAGACAGGAGCCGGATTCTGCCCATACCAGTATTCGATATACTTCTTTCATAGCCAGAGGACTGTGAGTCCCTCCTTGATGATTGATATATGCCACAGTTGTGACATTGTCTGTCTGAAAACAAATGAACGATTCTTCTCTTTAGAAGAGGCCATGACTGAAGAGCTTCTGAAAATTGCACGGAGTTCCAAAATATTGATTGGTAATCTCACCTCCTGAGATTTCCCAAACCCCTTGTGCTGTCAGAAACCCCCATACAGCTCCCCAACCTGTCAGACTTGCATCTGTTGAGATCACAGTCCAGGTTGGAAGAAAAAAAGAAGCCCCCTGAACTAAACGATGGTGGTCTGTACCACATCAGAGGGTGACGAACAATCAGTTTTAAAGATATTAAATGAGATATCTTTGTATAATCCCGGCACCACTGGTTCAGCATACAGAGCTGAAGAGGTCGCATGTGAAAATGAGCAAAGGGGAACATGTCCAATGCAGCAGTCATAAGAACCTAGAATTTCCATGCATAAGGCTACCGAAGGGAATGATTGAGACTGAAGGTTTCGATAAGCTGAAACCAATTTCAGACGTCTCCTGTCCAACAGAGACAGAGTCATGGACACTGAATCTATCCGGAAATCTAAAAAAGGTTACTCTTGTCTGAGGAATCAACAAACTTTTTGGTTAATTGATCCTCCAACCATGTTCTTGAAGAAACAACACTCATAAAAAGCTGGAAAAGATCTTTCCATTGAAAATGAGCAAAGGGAATTGAATCCAATGCTGTTAAAACTTCTATGCATATATAGCAACTGAAGGAAATAATAGAGACTAAAGGTACCGACAGACGGAACCCAATACAAATTGTCCCTTGTCTGATAGAGATAAAGATAGTGACATAAACCATCTGGAAACCTATAAAAAAAGGTGACCCTTGCGTGAGGAATCAAGAGCTTTTGAAAAAAGATCCTATCACTATGTCCTGAAGAGCAACTGAAACATATGAGAATCCGCATCCTCAGGAAATAATCTGAATGAAAACAGAAAAATGAAGAATACGCATTTATTGTATCTAAAGAAAACAAATAATGCTATCAATGACCACAAAAAGGCAGAATAGTTTGAATAAAACTCCAAAACCCAGTTCCTAGAAAAGGAACTGGAATAAACCCCCAGAAGATTCCAGGTCTGATCAGCGCTTGAACCCCATGGGTACCCAGCCATGCCTCAACAGTATCCAAAATATATAGGACAGAAACACACTGAAAGAAAGTGTTAGCCTTACTGGAATACAATCAAAGAAATTTGGACAAAATAGAACCAAATAAATTTCAAAGAAGTCTTAACCTGCCCCTTACCAGCCAAGCTGGAATACGGCACGTGCATCGCAACATTAAGGAGCTAATTTCGAACCCCAATTAAAAACATGTTACTTGGGAAAGAACTCAGGATTTGTTCCTTAATAAGAACAACCAAACTAGTATAAGCTTAAAGTTTTAGTCATAGAACTCAATCTTGAAGCCCATAGTAACAGTTAAGAATTGAATCCAATTATAATTGATTATCTTAGAACAAAAGAAATATGGATTTTCTTTTTTTTTTTTTTTTTTTTTTTAAATCACAGAATTCTTCTAGCTAAAATAGCTAAAGACATAGATTAACCCTCATTTGCGACTATATTCAATAAAATGAAGACACAAATGAAATCATTAGCATGATAGTCCAGTTTAAAGGACCAGTCAAAACAGAGGACTTGCAAAATGCAAAACAACAAGACAAATGCAACGGCACCTAGTCTAGTAAATGTTGTCCCTTAACAATGCTAAAATAAATCATGATCTGATACTTGATCTTAAAGTAAACAGAAAAAATGAAGCAATTGCAATATCACAGGACCAAGAAAAAGTACCTGAAACTAAATAATTTTCCAAAAATAAGATACAACTATATAAAGGAAAATAAATACTATTTTGCTATAAAAACAATAGCATAATTAGTAGGAGTAGAGATAGCTCCAATAAATTGGAGAACCCTCCAAATTGAATTTAACTGCTGACAAAGAATATAGTTTAAAAATAAAAGAAAATTCTCAGCCTATTCCATTCCCTAGTATGGGGAATTGGAAAGAAAACCTCTGAAATCACAGAAGAAATAAAAAGGCAGAAATAGTGTCAGCTAGTCTTAAAGAACTAGTTACCTTAATATCCAAAATAATCAACATAAATAATCAACACCTCTTCAACAAAGAACAAATGTACTGTTACGGTTACCCTTAGTCTCGCTGAGAGATGGACCGCTTAGTAGCCTGGATTCCTATTGCTGAAGAGGGGAGAAACTGCTTTCCATAGTATTCTATATGAGTCTCGCAAATGTAGAATAATCCCCCTTAGCTGTAGTACAGCTAGGATACCCTTCTGCCCACAAAAACGAGTCAACGCTGCGATTGAGGGACAACCAAGAACTGAGGACTGGGATGCCCAGCCTGCTTTTTATTTAGGTTACATGCACACAGGGCACTCCCAGGGGGGGAAGCATAAAATCCCCCATCACACATTTAGACAAAGCCCTTGGACAGGCCACCGCAGATAACAAGTACACACAAGAAAACAATTGAGTCCTTCTTATCACCTAGCAGTGAATGCTTATCACAAACTTAATTACAGTACACAATATGCTAGGAAACCTGCCTCAGAAAATAGTTTTCTCAAAACTGAACAGAGTTAACCCTTTATGAAATGATACTTGTTACAGTTTTCTTGGAGCCCTTCTTAGGCGCTGGCTTGGCTGGTTCAGGCATTGCTGCTGGGAAATAAGTTTCTTCACAACAAAATAACTAATGCTTCTGTAACAGTGCTCCCTTTCTGTGGAACACTCTGGCAGACACGGTCTGACCCCTTTTCGGGGCAGACTAAGGCTGTCCAGACCGCTGGTTATGCGGGGCTGAGGTCGGTTTGTCTGGACAACCCGTCGGCGTTGCCATTCTGTTTCCCAGGTCTGTAAGTAATGGTGAAATTGAAGGGTTGCAACGATAAACTCCAACGTAATAGCCTGCCATTATCTCCAGAGACCCGGTTCAGCCACACCAACGGGTTATGGTCGGTGACCAGAGTGAACTCCTGCCCATATAAATAGGGAGTCAATTTCTTTAATGCCCACACCAAAGCCAAACACTCCTTTTCGACCGCTGCATAGCTGACTTCGCGGGGCAGGAGCTTCCGGCTGATGTAGGCAACTGGATGCTCCCCTCCATCTTCGCCTACTTGGCTGAGGACGGCTCCCAGCCCGAACATGGAAGCATCTGTGTGGACGATAAAACGTTTGTTAAGGGCTGGAGCCGCCAAGACAGGAGCGTTAATTAGAGCATTTTTGAGAGCCTGGAAAGCCGTTTCACAGTGGGGAGACCACAGGACCTGTCGAGGTAAGTTCTTCTTGGTCAAGTCAGTCAGGGGTTTGGCAAGTGTGCTGTAGTCTGGTACGAACCGTCTATAGTACCCTGCCGTGCCCAGGAAGGCTAGGACCTGAGTCTTAGTGATGGGGGTGGGCCAATTGGCGACAGCTTCTATCTTGGCCGGCTCTGGTCGCTGCTTTCCACACCCCACCCGGTGACCCAGGTACTGTACCTCGGCCATCCCAAAGTGGCATTTTTCTGGCTTCAGAGTCAGGCCAGCAGCCCGGATCTGATCCAGAACCATTCCTATGTGAGCTAAGTGGTCCTCCCATGACTCACTGTGGATCGCTATGTCGTCCAGGTAGGCGCAAGCAAAACTCTGGAAGCCATCCAGGAGCCTATCCACCAAGCGCTGGAATGTAGCTGGGGCATTCTTCATCCCAAACGGCATTACCCTAAACTGATATAAGCCGAATGGGGTGACGAATGCCGACTTGGGGATAGCCTCCGGGGCCAGGGGAATCTGCCAGTAACCTTTGCAGAGGTCAATAGTGGTCAGGTAATTTCCCCTGGCTATACGATCGAGTAGCTCGTCTACCCTGGGCATAGGGTAAGCGTCCGTCACGGTCTTTTCATTGAGCCTCCGATAGTCTACGCAGAACCGGGTGGTCCCATCTTTCTTGGGCACCAAGACAACTGGGGAGGCCCAGGGACTATCGGAGGGCTCAATTACCCCGAGTTGGAGCATCTCATCGATCTCCTTCTTCATTCCTATCCTAACTGCTTCGGGGATTCGGTACGGAGCCTGGCGCAAGGGAGCTTGTCCCGGAGTATCTACCTGGTGGGTGGTTAAAGTAGTGTACCCTGGCTTCGGGGAGAAGGTGAGGTGTTTGGACTGTAGGAGTTGGTTGAGCTGCTCCCTTTCAGTGGGGCTAAGTCGGTCTCCTATCTGAACCTGAGCCACTATACCTGTGGGGAGACTCTTTTCTAATAGGTCTGGAATGGGTAGACTGTCGGGGCCTTCCTGAGGGGAACAACATATGGCCGTCACGTTCTCTGGTCGCTCAAAATATTCCTTGAGCATGTTTACATGGAATGTCTTTCTAAGATTGTTGTCGTGGCAGCTAGCTATCACATAAGTGGTGTCTCCCCTTTTCTCTACGATCTGGTAGGGGCCCTGCCAGGACGCCTGCAATTTGTCTGTCTTCACCGGCTTAAGTACTAACACCTTTTGTCCTATGGTAAAGATTCTCTTTCGGGCCCCCCGATCGTACCATACTTTCTGTCTTCTCTGGGCCGACTGGAGATTAGCCCGCACGGATTTGGCTAATTGCTCCATTCGGTCCCTGAGTTCCAGCACGTATGGCACAATGGGGACACCGTCAGTCTCCATCTCTCCCTCCCAGTGCTCCCGGATCAGGTTTAGGGGTCCCCGTACCTTTCTTCCGTAGAGCAACTCGAAGGGAGAGAACCCTGTCGTTTCCTGGGGCACCTCCCGATAAGCAAAAAGGAGGTGCGGCAGGAAGCGTTCCCAGTCTCGGTATTCCTGAGTGAACGTCTTGAGCATTTGCTTGAGGGTCCCATTGAACCTCTCACACAGCCCGTTCGTCTGGGGGTGGTATGGGGAGCTCAGGAGGGACTTAATTTTGCAAACCTGCCAGAGTTGTTGGGTCAATTCAGCCGTAAATTGGGTGCCTCGGTCGGATAGGATTTCTTTTGGAAATCCTACCCGGGAGAACACCTGTACTAGTGCATTCGCTACCGTATCCGCTTGTATGTTGGATAGGGCGACAGCCTCTGGGTACCTGGTAGCGTAGTCCACTACGGTAAGAATGTAGCGCTTACCGGAGGGACTAGGGGTAGCCAGTGGTCCCACTAGGTCAATAGCAACCCGGCTGAAGGGTTCCTCTACAATGGGCATATTTACTAGATGGGCTTTAGGGTGATCGCCTCGCCTTCCTACTCGTTGACACACATCGCAGGTGTTACAGTAAGTTCTAACGTCGGCGTGTACCCCTGGCCAAAAGAACGTGTGAGTAATGCGGTGTAGGGTACGGGTTACAGCTAGGTGGCCTGCTAAGGGGATGTCATGGCCTATCTTGAGGATTTCTTGACGGTATTTGTGGGGCACTACCAGCTGTCGCCTACGCTGTCCCCTTTTCTCTGTCCAGCGGTATAGTTTCCCTTTTTCCCATAAGAATGTTTCATTATCTGCCCCGCCCCCTCCGGTCTCTGCTCGTTCCCGGTACTTTTGTAAGGTCGGGTCAGTCTTAGACTCTGTCTCGAAAGCATCTGGGGTGTCCCAGGGTATGGGGCCTAACATGTCAGGCAATGTCGGGGTAGGTCTTACCTGTGTCTCCCGCACTGGTGAGAGTTCTCGCTCCGTCCGGGCTTGGGCCCGTGTAGTCACTGGGTCCGCCTCGTTGTTGCATACTGGAGCATAGGCAGAAGTCATGGGGCCCAAATCATTGCCCAGTAGTACTTCGGCAGGTAAATTATCCATTATGCCCACGTTCACAGCCCCCTTTCCCGCTCCCCAATCAAGATGCACTTTAGCTGTTGGAATTTTGTACACATCCCCCCCCGCCACTCTAACGGCCACAGTCTGTCCAGATCGCTTGTGCTCCGGCACCAAATGACTCTGTACCAGCGTGATAGTAGCCCCTGTGTCTCTCAATCCCTCGGTAGATCGCCCCTCGAGCCATACCTTCTGCCGATGGTGCTGGCGGTTATCTGAGGCAGCATATACAGGGTCCGCCTCGTGAAGCGGCCCCAAATATTCCTCCATAGGGGCCTCTTGGTTAACACAGAGGGTCCGGGCCGGACGATATGCCCCAGAGGGGTAATTGTAATTCCTGGGTGTCTGGTGCGTATTAAGGGGGCAGCTAGCCATGAAATGCCCTGGTTGCTTGCATCGGTGGCAAGTCGGTCTGGGACGCTCAGAGCTGTTATTGGGTGGTCCTGAGTGTCGGGCGGGCCCTGCGGGCACCGGGGCTCGGAATTCAGCACGAGGGGGTGCACGGTAAACCTCTCTGGGTTCGTGAAGACGGGAGTCATAATGTTCATCGGCCAATTTGGCTGCTTCTTCTAAGGTAGAAGGTCGCCTGTCTCGCAGCCATTCCTTCCCTTGCTGTTCCATGCCATTATAAAAATGTTCTAAGAGAAACAATTGTAAAATTTCCTCACCAGTCACCGCTTTACTTCCGCTCATCCAGTGATTTGCCGCTCTCCGCATTCGGTGCGCCCATTCCATATGGGTATCGTTAGGCTTCTTTTTCGTGCCCCGAAACTGTCGGCGATACGCGTCCGGAGTTACTGCGTACCGTCGCAACAGTGTCTCCTTAACTAGCTCATACTGTGTCACTTCCTCAGCACCCAGAGTACGAAAGGCTTCCAGGGCTCGCCCGGATAGTTTCCCAGACAATATCGTGGGCCACTCCCTGTTGGGAATCTGGTGCAGGGCACATTGCCTTTCGAAGTCCACCAAATATTCATCAATCCCTGTCTCGCTCTCTAGGAAGGGTCGAAATGCCGCATAGGGTATCTTGGGCCTCCCAGCATTTTCGACAGGGATGATTACCTGCGGGGCTTCAGCATTGCGGTGTGCGTTCGCTAGGTTGAGTTCGTGGGCTCGAGTCTCTCGTATATCCTTGTCCGCTTCCGCCATCAACTGCTGTACCAATTCCATGGAGGGGTTCGGCCCGTACAGTGAGAGCCTCTCCCGAACAATCCTGGTTTTTTCGTCACTAATCGTGGTCGGTGTTTCCGCCATTGTGAAGCTCTGATCCCGTTCGGTCAATTCTGCGATCAGCTCTCTCCTCGGCCGGTTGCTGGCGTACCCCCCTCTGCTTTCAAGTAAATCCTTTAGGGTTGTACGCTTCAATTTTTCGTAAGCGCTCTCCATCCGTTCTGTACCTCTCCTAGGAAATCCAGGAAAAATCCCACCGCTGCCGCCAAATTGTTACGGTTACCCTTAGTCTCGCTGAGAGATGGACCGCTTAGTAGCCTGGATTCCTATTGCTGAAGAGGGGAGAAACTGCTTTCCATAGTATTCTATATGAGTCTCGCAAATGTAGAATAATCCCCCTTAGCTGTAGTACAGCTAGGATACCCTTCTGCCCACAAAAACGAGTCAACGCTGCGATTGAGGGACAACCAAGAACTGAGGACTGGGATGCCCAGCCTGCTTTTTATTTAGGTTACATGCACACAGGGCACTCCCAGGGGGGGAAGCATAAAATCCCCCATCACACATTTAGACAAAGCCCTTGGACAGGCCACCGCAGATAACAAGTACACACAAGAAAACAATTGAGTCCTTCTTATCACCTAGCAGTGAATGCTTATCACAAACTTAATTACAGTACACAATATGCTAGGAAACCTGCCTCAGAAAATAGTTTTCTCAAAACTGAACAGAGTTAACCCTTTATGAAATGATACTTGTTACAGTTTTCTTGGAGCCCTTCTTAGGCGCTGGCTTGGCTGGTTCAGGCATTGCTGCTGGGAAATAAGTTTCTTCACAACAAAATAACTAATGCTTCTGTAACATGTACTTTAATAATAAAAAAAATATATAAAAACATAATTTATGTAAGAACTTACCTGATAAATTCATTTCTTTCATATTAGCAAGAGTCCATGAGCTAGTGACGTATGGGATATACATTCCTACCAGGAGGGGCAAAGTTTCCCAAACCTCAAAATGCCTATAAATACACCCCTCACCACACCCACAATTCAGTTTAACGAATAGCCAAGAAGTGGGGTGATAAAAAAGTGCGAAAGCATATAAAATAAGGAATTGGAATAATTGTGCTTTATACAAAAATCATAACCACCCCAAAAAAAGGGCGGGCCTCATGGACTCTTGCTAATATGAAAGAAATGAATTTATCAGGTAAGTTCTTACATAAATTATGTTTTCTTTCATGTAATTAGCAAGAGTCCATGAGCTAGTGACGTATGGGATAATGATTACCCAAGATGTGGATCTTTCCACGCAAGAGTCACTAGAGAGGGAGGGATAAAATAAAGACAGCCAATTCCTGCTGAAAATAATACACCCAAAATTAAAGTTTAATGAAAAACATAAGCAGAAGATTCAAACTGAAACCGCTGCCTGAAGTACTTTTCTACCAAAAACTGCTTCAGAAGAAGAAAATACATCAAAATGGTAGAATTTAGTAAAAAGTATGCAAAGAGGACCAAGTTGCTGCTTTGCAAATCTGATCAATCGAAGCTTCATTCCTAAACGCCCAGGAAGTAGAAACTGACCTAGTAGAATGAGCTGTAATCCTTTGAGGCGGAGTTTTACCCGACTCAACATAGGCAAGATGAATTAAAGATTTCAACCAAGATGCCAAAGAAATTGCAGAAGCTTTCTGGCCTTTTCTAGAACCGGAAAAGATAACAAATAAACTAGAAGTCTTTCGGAAAGACTTAGTAGCTTCAACATAATATTTCAAAGCTCTAACAACATCCAAAGAATGCAATGATTTCTCCTTAGAATTCTTAGGATTAGGACATAATGAAGGAACCACAATTTCTCTACTAATGTTGTTAGAATTCACAACTTTAGGTAAAAATTCAAAAGAAGTTCGCAACACTGCCTTATCCTGATGAAAAATCAGAAAAGGAGACTCACAAGAAAGAGCAGATAATTCAGAAACTCTTCTGGCAGAAGAGATTGCCAAAAGGAACAAAACTTTCCAAGAAAGTAATTTAATGTCCAATGAATGCATAGGTTCAAACGGAGGAGCTTGAAGAGCCCCCAGAACCAAATTCAAACTCCAAGGAGGAGAAATTGACTTAATGACAGGTTTTATACGAACCAAAGCTTGTACAAAACCATGAATATCAGGAAGATTAGCAATCTTTCTGTGAAAAAGAACAGAAAGAGCAGAGATTTGTCCTTTCAAAGAACTTGCGGATAAACCTTTATCTAAACCATCCTGAAGAAACTGTAAAATTCTCGGAATTCTAAAAGAATGCCAAGAAAAATGATGAGAAAGACACCAAGAAATATAAATCTTCCAGACTCTATAATATATCTCTCTGGATACAGATTTACGAGCCTGTAACATAGTATTAATCACAGAGTCAGAGAAACGTCTTTGACCAAGAATCAAGCGTTCAATCTCCATACCTTTAAATTTAAGGATTTGAGATCCTGATGGAAAAAAGGACCTTGCGACAGAAGGTCTGGTCGTAGCGGAAGAGTCCACGGATGGCAAGAGGCCATCCGGACAAGATCCGCATACCAAAACCTGTGAGGCCATGCCGGAGCTACCAGCAGAACAAACGAGCATTCCTTCAGAATCTTGGAGATTACTCTTGGAAGAAGAACTAGAGGCGGAAAGATATAAGCAGGATGATACTTCCAAGGAAGTGATAATGCATCCACTGCTTCCACCTGAGGATCCCGGGATCTGGACAGATACCTGGGAAGTTTCTTGTTTAGATGAGACGCCATCAGATCTATTTCTGGAAGCTCCCACATTTGAACAATCTGAAGAAATACCTCTGGGTGAAGAGACCATTCGCCCGGATGCAACGTTTGGCGACTGAGATAATCCGCTTCCCAATTGTCTACACCTGGGATATGAACCGCAGATATTAGACAGGAGCTGGATTCCGCCCAAACCAGAATTCGAGATACTTCTTTCATAGCCAGAGGACTGTGAGTCCCTCCTTGATGATTGATGTATGCCACAGTAGTGACATTGTCTGTCTGAAAACAAATGAACGATTCTCTCTTCAGAAGAGGCCAAGACTGAAGAGCTCTGAAAATTGCACGGAGTTCCAAAATATTGATCGGTAATCTCACCTCCTGAGATTCCCAAACTCCTTGTGCCGTCAGAGATCCCCACACAGCTCCCCAACCTGTGAGACTTGCATCTGTTGAAATTACAGTCCAGGTCGGAAGCACAAAAGAAGCCCCCTGAATTAAACGATGGTGATCTGTCCACCACATTAGAGAGTGTCGAACAATCGGTTTTAAAGATATTAATTGATATATCTTCGTGTAATCCCTGCACCATTGGTTCAGCATACAGAGCTGAAGAGGTCGCATGTGAAAACGAGCAAAGGGGATCGCGTCCGATGCAGCAGTCATAAGACCTAGAATTTCCATGCATAAGGCTACCGAAGGGAATGATTGAGACTGAAGGTTTCGACAAGCTGTAATCAATTTTAGACGTCTCTTGTCTGTTAAAGACAGAGTCATGGACACTGAATCTATCTGGAAACCCAGAAAGGTTACCCTTGTTTGAGGAATCAAAGAACTTTTTGGTAAATTGATCCTCCAACCATGATCTTGAAGAAACAACACAAGTCGATTCGTATGAGACTCTGCTAAATGTAAAGACTGAGCAAGTACCAAGATATCGTCCAAATAAGGAAATACCACAATACCCTGTTCTCTGATTACAGACAGAAGGGCACCGAGAATTTTTGTGAAAATTCTTGGAGCTGTAGCAAGGCCAAACGGTAGAGCCACAAATTGGTAATGCTTGTCTAGAAAAGAGAATCTCAGGAACTGATAATGATCTGGATGAATCGGAATATGCAGATATGCATCCTGTAAATCTATTGTGGACATATAATTCCCTTGCTGAACAAAAGGCAATATAGTCCTTACAGTTACCATCTTGAACGTTGGTATCCTTACATAACGATTCAATAATTTTAGATCCAGAACTGGTCTGAAGGAATTCTCCTTCTTTGGTACAATGAAGAGATTTGAATAAAACCCCATCCCCTGTTCCGGAACTGGAACTGGCATAATTACTCCAGCCAACTCTAGATCTGAAACACAATTCAGAAATGCTTGAGCTTTCACTGGATTTACTGGGACACGGGAAAGAAAAAATCTCTTTGCAGGAGGTCTCATCTTGAAACCAATTCTGTACCCTTCTGAAACAATGTTCTGAATCCAAAGATTGTGAACAGAATTGATCCAAATTTCTTTGAAAAAACGTAACCTGCCCCCTACCAGCTGAACTGGAATGAGGGCCGTACCTTCATGTGAACTTAGAAGCAGGCTTTGCCTTTCTAGCAGGCTTGGATTTATTCCAGACTGGAGATGGTTTCCAAACTGAAACTGCTCCTGAGGACGAAGGATCAGGCTTTTGTTCTTTGTTGAAACGAAAGGAACGAAAACGATTGTTAGCCCTGTTTTTACCTTTAGATTTTTTATCCTGTGGTAAAAAAGTTCCTTTCCCACCAGTAACAGTTGAAATAATAGAATCCAACTGAGAACCAAATAATTTGTTTCCCTGGAAAGAAATGGAAAGTAGAGTTGATTTAGAAGCCATATCAGCATTCCAAGTCTTAAGCCATAAAGCTCTTCTGGCTAAGATAGCCAGAGACATAAACCTAACATCAACTCTAATAATATCAAAAATGGCATCACAGATAAAATTATTAGCATGCTGGAGAAGAATAATAATATCATGAGAATCACGATTTGTTACTTGTTGCGCTAGAGTTTCCAACCAAAAAGTTGAAGCTGCAGCAACATCAGCCAATGATATAGCAGGTCTAAGAAGATTACCTGAACACAGATAAGCTTTTCTTAGAAAAGATTCAATTTTTCTATCTAAAGGATCCTTAAACGAGGTACCATCTGATGTAGGAATGGTAGTACGTTTAGCAAGGGTAGAAATAGCCCCATCAACTTTAGGGATTTTGTCCCAAAATTCTAACCTGTCAGGCGGAACAGGATATAATTGCTTAAAACGTTTAGAAGGAGTAAATGAATTACCCAATTTATCCCATTCTTTGGAAATTACTGCAGAAATAGCATTAGGAACAGGAAAAACTTCTGGAATAACCACAGGAGCTTTAAAAACCTTATCCAAACGTATAGAATTAGTATCAAGAGGACTAGAATCCTCTATTTCTAAAGCAATTAGTACTTCTTTAAGTAAAGAGCGAATAAATTCCATCTTAAATAAATATGAAGATTTATCAGCATCAATCTCTGAGATAGAATCCTCTGAACCAGAAGAGTCCAAAGAATCAGAATGATGGTGTTCATTTAAAAATTCATCTGTAGAGAGAGAAGATTTAAAAGACTTTTTACGTTTACTAGAAGGAGAAATAACAGACAAAGCCTTCTTTATGGATTCAGAAACAAAATCTCTTATGTTATCAGGAACATTCTGCACCTTAGATGTTGAGGGAACTGCAACAGGCAATGGTACATTACTAAAGGAAATATTATCTGCTTTAACAAGTTTGTCATGACAATTATTACAAACAACAGCTGGAGGAATAGCTACCAAAAGTTTACAGCAGATACACTTAGCTTTGGTAGATCCAGCAGGCAGTGATTTTCCTGTAGTATCTTCTGGCTCAGATGCAACGTGAGACATCTTGCAATATGTAAGAGAAAAAACAACATATAAAGCAAAATAGATCAAATTCCTTATAAGACAGTTTCAGGAATGGGAAAGAATGCCAAATATCAAGCTTCTAGCAACCAGAAGCAAATGAAAAATGAGACTGAAATAATGTGGAGACAAAAGCGACGCCCATATTTTTTAGCGCCAAATAAGACGCCCACATTATTTGGCGCCTAAATGCTTTTGGCGCCAAAAATGACGCCACATCCGGAACGCCGACATTTTTGGCGCAAAATAACGTCAAAAAATGACGCAACTTCCGGCGACACGTATGACGCCGGAAACGGAAAAGAATTTTTGCGCCAAAAAAGTCCGCGCCAAGAATGACGCAATAAAATGAAGCATTTTCAGCCCCCGCGAGCCTAACAGCCCACAGGGAAAAAAAGTCAAATTTTTGAGGTAAGAAAAATATGATAATTCAATGCATAATCCCAAATATGAAACTGACTGTCTGAAAATAAGGAAAGTTGAACATTCTGAGTCAAGGCAAATAAATGTTTGAATACATATATTTAGAACTTTATAAATAAAGTGCCCAACCATAGCTTAGAGTGTCACAGAAAATAAGACTTACTTACCCCAGGACACTCATCTACATGTTTGTAGAAAGCCAAACCAGTACTGAAACGAGAATCAGTAGAGGTAATGGTAAATATAAGAGTATATCGTCGATCTGAAAAGGGAGGTAAGAGATGAATCTCTACGACCGATAACAGAGAACCTTATGAAATAGACCCCGTAGAAGGAGATCACTGCATTCAATAGGCAATACTCTCTTCACATCCCTCTGACATTCACTGCACGCTGAGAGGAAAACCGGGCTCCAACTTGCTGCGGAGCGCATATCAACGTAGAATCTAGCACAAACTTACTTCACCACCTCCCTTGGAGGCAAAGTTTGTAAAACTGATTTGTGGGTGTGGTGAGGGGTGTATTTATAGGCATTTTAAGGTTTGGGAAACTTTGCCCCTCCTGGTAGGAATGTATATCCCATACGTCACTAGCTCATGGACTCTTGTTAATTACATGAAAGAAAAGGTCCTTTAGCTCAGGCCAGGGGATTCGCAGCACTAAACTTTCTATTAGGGCAGTTCTGGGGTCCGGATTAGCTCAGAAGGGTCCGGATTAGCTCAGCTCTCCAGCGCGTTAGAGGTAAGTATAAGGATACAGGTGAACTTTTTCACCTGTAGCATAGGAACATTTGCATTTTTTTAACAAAAAGAAATTTAAATGTTCCCCAAATATTTAGTATATGAATACTAAATAGTGCAGCAGACGAATATTCAGAAAAGCTCATTTTTCTGAATATTCATTCTAAAAGATTTGTCCGAAACAAATTTTCTACTGTTCCACAAGTCTAGCTGGTATCATCTATAACACCCTGAAGGACACCTTAAAACCTATAGGGATAGCTAGAGAAGCCCAAATAATAGTCTAATCTTCACAACATTCATTCAGAATACTTTAAATCCAATCTACATGCCTTAGCTGTGACTAATTTAGCAAGGTTGCACTTAAAAAAGCTTAAGAACCTTAAGGAGGTGCCTGTAACACATTATTAATCTTTTTAAAATTATTAAAATTTACAATAAAAAATATAAGTCTATATTAATATGAAAAGTCCTCTGTGTGAGTATGGCCCCTATGAATACAAAGTAATAAAAAATCTTTCTGATCAATACCATTTAGATATAAGTTGATCTCAATGTCAACATCCTTGGAGCTCACCATTCTCTGGCCCAACAGGATCCTCTGGTCATGTGACTTCTTACACAACATATCCCTACCAATTAGGAGCTAAACTCTACTGTTATTTATAGGGAAAAGTAAGCATTAGGACAAATTATATTTCTCAGAGGGGCTCAATTTCTTATTATTGAACAATAAAATGGACCATGTGAACTAAGGAAACTGTGAAACTAATCAATGATTCTGTCCTTAAAGAATGAGGACAATCACAAACTGTTTTTTCTTTGTAATCCAACATTGGTGGGTGGACTAAACAACCTGTATTTTTCAATTAGAGGGACAGGACAAATAACCTGGAATTCCAGGATTTCAATACTTTGTATAAAAGCTGCTCTCATCACAGAATTCCTAGAAACCTAAGAGTAAAAATCTTAAAGGAGGAGGCTTTACAAAGTCTATTATGTAACCAATGGAAAACATAATTTATGTAAGAACTTACCTGATAAATTCATTTCTTTCATATTAGCAAGAGTCCATGAGCTAGTGACGTATGGGATATACATTCCTACCAGGAGGGGCAAAGTTTCCCAAACCTCAAAATGCCTATAAATACACCCCTCACCACACCCACAAATCAGTTTAAAGAATAGACAAGAAGTGGGGTGATAAGAAAAAAGTGCAAAAGCATAAAAAACAAGGAATTGGAATAATTGTGCTTTATACAAAAAAAAAAACCATAACCACCACAAAAAAGGGTGGGCCTTATGGACTCTTGCTAATATGAAAGAAATGAATTTATCAGGTAAGTTCTTACATAAATTATGTTTTCTTTCATGTAATTAGCAAGAGTCCATGAGCTAATGACGTATGGGATAATGAATACCCAAGATGTGGATCTTCCACGCAAGAGTCACTAGAGAGGGAGGGATAAAATAAAGACAGCCAATTCCGCTGAAAAATAATCCACACCCAAAATAAAGTTTAAATCTTATAATGAAGAAAACTGAAATTATAAGCAGAAGAATCAAACTGAAACAGCTGCCTGAAGTATTTTTCTACCAAAAACTGCTTCAGAAGAAGAATACACATCAAAATGGTAGAATTTAGTAAAAAGTATGCAAAGAAGACCAAGTTGCTGCTTTGCAAATCTGATCAATCGAAGCTTCATTCCTAAACGCCCAGGAAGTAGAAACTGACCTAGTAGAATGAGCTGTAATCCTTTGAGGCGGAGATTTACCCGACTCGACATGAGCATGATGAATTAAAGATTTCAACCAAGATGCCAAAGAAATGGCAGAGGCCTTCTGACCTTTCCTAGAACCGGAAAAGATAACAAATAGACTAGAAGTCTTTTGGAAATTCTTAGTAGCTTCAACATAATATTTCAAAGCTCTAACTACATCCAAAGAATGCAATGATCTCTCCTTAGAATTCTTAGGATTAGGACATAATGAAGGAACCACAAGTTCTCTACTAATGTTGTTAGAATTCACAACCTTAGGTAAAAATTTAAAAGAAGTTCGCAACACTGCCTTATCCTGATGGAAAATCAGAAAAGGAGATTCACAAGAAAGAGCAGATAATTCAGAAACTCTTCTAGCAGAAGAGATGGCCAAAAGAAAACAAAACTTTCCAAGAAAGTAATTTAATGTCCAGTGAATGCATAGGTTCAAACGGAAGAGCTTGAAGAGCCCCCAGAACCGAATTCAAACTCCAAGGAGGAGAAATTGACTTAATAACAGGTTTTATACGAACCAAAGCTTGTACAAAACAATGAATATCAGGAAGAATAGCAATCCTTCTGTGAAAAAGAACAGAAAGAGCAGAGATTTGTCCTTTCAAGGAACTTGCAGACAAACCTTTATCCAAACCATCCTGAAGAAACTGAAAAAGTCTCGGAATTCTAAAAGAATGCCAGGAAAAATTATGAGAAAGACACCAAGAAATGTAAGTCTTCCAGACTCGATAATATATCTTCCTAGATACAGATCTACGAGCCTGTAACATAGTATTAATCACAGAGTCAGAGAAACCTCTTTGACTAAGAATCAAGCGTTCAATCTCCCTACCTTTAAATTTAAGGATTTGAGATCCTGATGGTAAAAAAGGACCTTGTGACAGAAGGTCTGGTCTTAACGGAAGAGTCCACGGTTGGCAAGAAGCCATGTGGACAAGATCCGTATACCAAAACCTGTGAGACCATGCTGGAGCCACCAGCAGAAAAAACGAGCATTCCTTCAGAAACTTGGAGATTACTCTTGGAAGAAGAACTAGAGGTGGAAAGATATAGGCAGGATGATACTTCCAAGGAAGTGACAATGCATCCACTGCTTCCGCCTGAGGATCCCTGTATCTGGACAGATACCTGGGAAGTTTCTTGTTTAGATGAGAAGCCATCAGATCTATTTCTGGAAGTCCCCACATTTGAACAATCTGAAGAAACACCTCTGGGTGAAGAGACCACTCGCCCGGATGTAACGTTTGGCGACTGAGATAATCTGCTTTCCAATTGTCAATACCTGGGATATGAACCGCAGAGATTAGACAGGAGCTGGATTCTGCCCATACCAGTATTCGAGATACTTCTTTCATAGCCAGAGGACTGTGAGTCCCTCCTTGATGATTGATATATGCCACAGTTGTGACATTGTCTGTCTGAAAACAAATGAACGATTCTTCTCTTTAGAAGAGGCCATGACTGAAGAGCTTCTGAAAATTGCACGGAGTTCCAAAATATTGATTGGTAATCTCACCTCCTGAGATTTCCCAAACCCCCATACAGCTCCCCAACCAGACTTGCATCTGTTGAGATCACAGTCCAGGTTGGAAGAAAAAAAGAAGCCCCCTGAACTAAACGATGGTGGTCTGTACCACATCAGAGGGTGACGAACAATCAGTTTTAAAGATATTAAATGAGATATCTTTGTATAATCCCGGCACCACTGGTTCAGCATACAGAGCTGAAGAGGTCGCATGTGAAAATGAGCAAAGGGGAACATGTCCAATGCAGCAGTCATAAGAACCTAGAATTTCCATGCATAAGGCTACCGAAGGGAATGATTGAGACTGAAGGTTTCGATAAGCTGAAACCAATTTCAGACGTCTCCTGTCCAACAGAGACAGAGTCATGGACACTGAATCTATCCGGAAATCTAAAAAAGGTTACTCTTGTCTGAGGAATCAACAAACTTTTTGGTTAATTGATCCTCCAACCATGTTCTTGAAGAAACAACACTCATAAAAAGCTGGAAAAGATCTTTCCATTGAAAATGAGCAAAGGGAATTGAATCCAATGCTGTTAAAACTTCTATGCATATATAGCAACTGAAGGAAATAATAGAGACTAAAGGTACCGACAGACGGAACCCAATACAAATTGTCCCTTGTCTGATAGAGACAAAGATAGTGACATAAACCATCTGGAAACCTAAAAAAAAAGGTGACCCTTGCGTGAGGAATCAAGAGCTTTTGAAAAAAGATCCTCTAACTATGTCCTGAAGAGCAAGTTAAACATATGAGAATCCGCATCCTCAGGAAATAATCTGAATGAAAACAGAAAAATGAAGAATACGCATTTATTGTATCTAAAGAAAACAAATAATGCTATCAATGACCACAAAAAGGCAGAATAGTTTGAATAAAACTCCAAAACCCAGTTCCTAGAAAAGGAACTGGAATAAAACCCCAGAAGATTCCAGGTCTGAGCAGCGCTTGAACCCCATGGGTACCCAGCCATGCCTCAACAGTATCCAAAATATATAGGACAGAAACACACTGAAAGAAAGTGTTAGCCTTACTGGAATACAATCAAAGAAATTTGGACAAAATAGAACCAAATAAATTTCAAAGAAGTCTTAACCTGCCCCTTACCAGCCAAGCTGGAATACGGCACGTGCATCGCAACATTAAGGAGCTAATTTCGAACCCCAATTAAAAACATGTTACTTGGGAAAGAACTCAGGATTTGTTCCTTAATAAGAACAACCAAACTAGTATAAGCTTAAAGTTTTAGTCTTAGAACTCAATCTTGAAGCCCATAGTAACAGTTAAGAATTTAATCCAATTATAATTGATTATCTTAGAACAAAAGAAATATGGATTTTCTTTTTTTTTTTTTTTTTTTTTTTAAAAATCACAGAATTCTTCTAGCTAAAATAGCTAAAGACATAGATTAATCCTCATTTGCGACTATATTCAATAAAATGAAGACACAAATGAAATCATTAGCATGATAGTCCAGTTTAAAGGACCAGTCAAAACAGAGGACTTGCAAAATGCAAAACAACAAGACAAATGCAACGGCACCTAGTCTAGTAAATGTTGTCCCTTAACAATGCTAAAATAAATCATGATCTGATACTTGATCTTAAAGTAAACAGAAAAAATGAAGCAATTGCAATATCACAGGACCAAGAAAAAGTACCTGAAACTAAATAATTTTCCAAAAATAAGATACAACTATATAAAGGAAAATAAATACTATTTTGCTATAAAAACAATAGCATAATTAGTAGGAGTAGAGATAGCTCCAATAAATTGGAGAACCCTCCAAATTGAATTTAACTGCTGACAAAGAATATAGTTTAAAAATAAAAGAAAATTCTCAGCCTATTCCATTCCCTAGTATGGGGAATTGGAAAGAAAACCTCTGAAATCACAGAAGAAATAAAAAGGCAGAAATAGTGTCAGCTAGTCTTAAAGAACTAGTTACCTTAATATCCAAAATAATCAACACCTCTTCAACAAAGAACAAATGTACTTTAATAATAAAAAAATTATATAAAAAAGTAGATTTGTTAGTGTCAATATCTGATGAAGAGAATTTCTGAAAGAGAAAAAAAACATCATCAGAGAAGGATAAATCAGTATGTTGTTGGTCATTTGAAACTTCAATAATTAAAAAAGAAGTGAAAAAGACCTAAAAATCGTATTAGAAGGCATTAAGTCAGACATAGCCTTAATCAGAAAAAATATTTCTTATAAATCTTCTAAACATTTCTTGCACTTAAGAATGGAAATGTATAAAGCATAAATACTAATGGAATCTGCATGTAAAAGTATATCATAATAACTTATTACAAACCATAGCTAAAGATAAACATTTATAACATTTAAAATAAATGAACTTAGCTTTGGTAGAACGGAAACTCAGTTAAGCATTTTTCCAGAAGTGGCTTCTGACTCAGGGACAAACGGAGACATCTTGGAATATGTAATAGAAAAAACAACATATAAAACAAAATTGATCAAATTCCTTAAATGACAGTTTCAGGAATGGGAAAAAATGCCAGTGAACAAGCTTCTAGCAACCAGAAGCAATAAATAATGAGATTTAAAAAGTGTGGAGACAATAGTGACGCCCATATTTTTTAGCACCAAAAAAGACGCCCACATTATTTGGTGCCTAAATGCTTTTGGCACCAAAAATGACGCCACATCCGGAACGCCGACACTTTTGGCGCAAAAAAACGTCAAAAAAATGACACAACTTCCGGCGACACGTATGACGCCGGAAACAGAAAAAAAAATTTTGCGCCAAAAAAGTCCGCGCCAAGAATGACGCAATAAAATGAAGCATTTTCAGCCCCCGCGAGCCTAATAGCCCACAGGGAAAAAGTCAAATTTTTAAGGTAAGAAAAAAAATTGATTAATTCATATGCATTATCCCAAATATGAAACTGACTGTCTGAAATAAGGAATGTTGAACATCCTGAGTCAAGGCAAATAAATGTTTGAATACATATATTTAGAACTTTATATAAAAGTGCCCAACCATAGCTTAGAGTGTCACAGAAAATAAGACTTACTTACCCCAGGACACTCATCTACATGTAGTAGAAAGCCAAACCAGTACTGAAACGAGAATCAGTAGAGGTAATGGTATATATAAGAGTATATCGTCGATCTGAAAAGGGAGGTAAGAGATGAATCTCTACGACCGATAACAGAGAACCTATGAAATAGACCCCGTAGAAGGAGATCATTGAATTCAAATAGGCAATACTCTCCTCACATCCCTCTGACATTCACTGCACGCTAAGAGGAAAACCGGGCTCCAACCTGCTGCGGAGCGCATATCAACGTAGAATCTAGCATAAACTTACTTCACCACCTCCATAGGAGGCAAAGTTTGTAAAAACTGATTTGTGGGTGTGGTGAGGGGTGTATTTATAGGCATTTTAAGGTTTGGGAAACTTTGCTTCTCCTGGTAGGAATGTATATCCCATACGTCACTAGCTCATGGACTCTTGCTAATTACATGAAAGAAACAAAATATTATTTAGCCTGAAATCTGACAAGCTCATGAGCAATGGCACCACAAAAAGGCTCTAGCAGTCTATCAAGGTCTCACTGATTGGTGTGTTGTGATTTCTGTTCTTGGCACCTTAAAGTTTTCAACTTTAAATGCTTTTATTTCATTTTATGATTGTTACACTGAACTAATTTTGATATGGAGAAGCTTACCAGGATATGCTACTGAGTATTGTTATTATTATTATCTTTATTTTTAATCTCGGGATACAATTTGAATTTGAAATTTGTTGTTAACTATCTGGTATGAAGAACATATTTATATTTGTTTTCTAATATCATGCTAGAAAAAATAAAATAAATATATATATATATATATATATATATATATATATTTAAAAAAATGTAATTAAATTAAAACACAAATTTTCTGTGGGCTTTCTAATCCATTGCAAGATAATTGAATATCTTTTCTTCTTTAATAAATATAGTTTTATAATGGAATGATAATTACACTATTTGTTTTGACATCAGAATTCCTTGTGAAAAATAATATATAAATTTGATTACCATTTTCCTTGTGAACTGAGGAAATTAACTTTTATTATGGGCTGTGTCAATCGGAATGATTAAGCACCCTGTTTAAGGTTGCATGTACGTGTGATTCAGAACAGCTTTCTGAAGAATTATTTATGATGCTGATTTTTCAAAAGTTGTGTGTGAGAGAAAGCGAAAGTAATGCATAAAAGTGTAAGAAAAAGGTTCCTAAAAAAGTGAATCAATGAAAAAAAAGAATCGGTCAAGATTATAAGCATAAGTTTATGGTCCCCATTTATATAAAGGAAGGTTAAAGGGCCACTAAACCCAAAATCTTTCTTTCATGATTCAGATAGAGAATAGAAATTTAAACAACATTACAATTTACTTCTATTATTTATTTTGCTTCATTTTTTAGATATCCTTAGTTGAAAAAAAAGCAATGCAAATGGTGAGCCAATGGCACGAGGATTCTATGTGCAGCAACCAATCAGCAGCTACTGAGCATATCTAGATATGCTTTTCAGCAAAGAATAACAAGAGAATAAAACAAATTAGATAATAGAAGTAAATTAGAAAGATGTTTAAAATTGCATTCTCTTCTAAATCATGAAAGAAAAAATGTGGGTCTCATGTCCCTTTAAGGTTTGGCTTAGTCTGTAGTATACCCTCCTTGAGCTCCAGAAAGACTGTTTTGATTTTATAAAGCTAGAAATGAATATGCTTTATTATCTCTTGCTTAGCAATATAGATATCTGTTATTATGTGTCATACCAGTAATTTTTCATCCTAGCTTTATCTGTGGATTCTAAGGTGGGGACCACCCATTTAAGTCCCAAGCTTGGGGTTAATTAAATAAATTTGTTGGTGTATGATAAAAAGAGGCCACTGCAATAATGAAAAGTGCTGCTTGCCAGTAACGTTCAGGCTTAAAAGTTCTGGAATCTTTCAATATATTTGGCTTCAAGTTTGCTTGGCATTTGTCAAAAGAAATGGCTTTATTGTTAAAAATACATCTGGATTTGACCAGCTTTGAAATCAGGGGCTTATTTTGAGGCTCCTCTGTAGGATATTGATCTAAAGTCAAGAGAATATTGTGTCTGTAGTGGCCGGAAGCATAAACCTTTCTAGATCTTTTCTGTGTTGCTAGGCATTAAATACCCATGTCTTACTTGAGGGACTTAAAGAGAGGGCACCCAAATCTGGGAATTGTTTTTATAGGAATTCACTGCTGTTTAATGGACTGTCATATAGTCTTACACTGATGCTTTTGTAAAATATGGTATCTTTTTTATACTTGATCTGGTGTAGTTAGATTTAATTGTCTATAACCTTTCTTTCAGTGGGCCTAGGTGGGGCCCATCTAATTAAAGGCACAGTTTACCCAAACTTTTTCTCCCCTTTAAATTGTTCATAATTATCCATGTAGTTAATTGATTTAATTATTTTATTGATAGTGTAGTGTTAGGTTTAATTGTAACTTAGGTTAGGATTTATTTTACAGGTAATTTTGTAATTATTTTAACTAGGTAACTATTAAATAGTAAATAACTATTTAATAGCTATTGTACCTAGTTAAAATAAATACAAATTTGTGTGTAAAATAAATATAATTCCTAAAATAGCTACAATATAATTATTCGTTATATTGTAGCTATATTAGGGTTTATTTTACAGGTAAGTATTTAGCTTTAAATAGGAATACTTTATTTAATAATATTTAATTTATTTTGTTAGATTAAAATTATATTTAACTTAGGGGGTGTTAGGGTTAGACTTAGCTTTAGGGGTTAATACATTTATTAGAGTAGCGGCGAGGTCCGGTCGGCAGATTAGGGGTTAATACTTGAAGTTAGGTGGCGGCAATGTTAGGGAGGGCAGATTAGGGGTTAATACTATTTATTATAGTGTTTGCGAGGCGGGAGTGCCGCGGTTTAGGGGTTAATAACTTTATTAGAGTAGCGGTGAGGTCAGGTCGGCAGATTTGGGGTTAATAAGTGTAGGTAAGGTAGCGGCGATGTTGGGGGGGCAAATTAGGGGTTAATAAATATAATATAGGGTCGGTGATGTTAGGGGCAGAAGATTAGGGGTACATAGGTATAATGTAGGTTGTGGCGGTGTACGGAGCGGCAGATTAGGGGTTAATAATATAATGCAGGTGTCAGCGATAGTGGGGGCGGCAGATTAGGGGTTAATGAGTGTAAGGTTAGGGGTGTTTAGACTCGGGGTTCATGTTAGGGTGTTAGGTGCAGACTTAGAAATTGTTTCCCCATAGGAAACAATGGGGCTGCGTTAGGAGCTGAACGCGGCTTTTTTTGCAGGTGTTAGGTTTATTTTCATCCCAAACTGCCCAATTGTTTCCTATGGGGGAATCGTGCACAAGCACGTTTTAGCTGCTTACCGCTACCGTAAGCAACACTGGTATTAAGGGTTGAAGTGGCGGTACATTAGGCTCAACACACCCTTTTTGGAGCCTAACGCAGCCCTTCAGACAACTCTAAATAACATAATTTATGTAAGAACTTACCTGATAAATTCATTTCTTTCATATTAGCAAGAGTCCATGAGCTAGTGACGTATGGGATATACATTCCTACCAGGAGGGGCAAAGTTTCCCAAACCTCAAAATGCCTATAAATACACCCCTCACCACACCCACAAATCAGTTTAACGCATAGCCAAGAAGTGGGGTGATAAGAAAAAAGTGCAAAAGCATAAAAAACAAGGAATTGGAATAATTGTGCTTTATACAAAAAAATCATAACCACCACAAAAAGGGTGGGCCTCATGGACTCTTGCTAATATGAAAGAAATGAATTTATCAGGTAAGTTCTTACATAAATTATGTTTTCTTTCATGAGTCCATGAGCTAGTGACGTATGGGATAATGACTACCCAAGATGTGGATCTTCCATGCAAGAGTCACTAGAGAGGGAGGGATAAAATAAAGACAGCCAATTCCGCTGAAAATAATCCACACAAAAAATAAAGTTTAAATCTTATAATGAAAAAAACTGAAATTATAAGCAGAAGAATCAAACTGAAACAGCTGCCTGAAGTACTTTTCTACCAAAAACTGCTTCAGAAGAAGAAAACACATCAAAATGGTAGAATTTAGTAAAAGTATGCAAAGAAGACCAAGTTGCTGCTTTGCAAATCTGATCAACCGAAGCTTCATTCCTAAACACCCAGGAAGTAGAAACTGACCTAGTAGAATGAGCTGTAATCCTTTGAGGCGGAGTTTTACCCGACTTGACATAGGCATGATGAATTAAAGATTTTAGCCAAGATGCCAAAGAAATGGCAGAGGCCTTCTGACCTTTCCTAGAACCGGAAAAGATAACAAATAGACTGAAATATTATGTTGAAGCTACTAAGAATTTCCGAAAGACTTCTAAAGCTCTAACTACATCCAAAGAATGCAATGATTTCTCCTTAGAATTCTTAGGATTAGGACATAATGAAGGAACCACAATTTCTCTAAGAAAGTTGTTAGAATTCACAACCTTAGGTAAAAATTTAAAAGAAGTTCGCAACACCGCCTTATCCTGATGAAAAATCAGAAAAGGAGACTCACAAGAAAGAGCAGATAATTCAGAAACTCTTCTAGCAGAAGAGATGGCCAAAAGAAACAAAACTTTCCAAGAAAGTAATTTAATGTCCAATGAATGCATAGGTTCAAACGGAGGAGCTTGAAGAGCCCCCAGAACCAAATTCAAACTCCAAGGAGGAGAAATTGACTTAATGACAGGTTTTATACGAACCAAAGCTTGTACAAAACAATGAATATCAGGAAGATTAGCAATCTTTCTGTGAAAAAGAACAGAAAGAGCAGAGATTTGTCCTTTCAAGGAACTTGCAGACAAACCTTTATCCAAACCATCCTGAAGAAACTGTAAAATTCTCGGAATTCTAAAAGAATGCCAGGAAAAATGATGAGAAAGACACCAAGAAATGTAAGTCTTCCAGACTCTATAATATATCTTCCTAGATACAGATTTACGAGCCTGTAACATAGTATTAATCACAGAGTCAGAGAAACCTCTTTGACTAAGAATCAAGCGTTCAATCTCCATACCTTTAAATTTAAGGATTTGAGATCCTGATGGAAAAAAACATAATTTATGTAAGAACTTACCTGATAAATTCATTTCTTTCATATTAGCAAGAGTCCATGAGCTAGTGACGTATGGGATATACATTCCTACCAGGAGGGGCAAAGTTTCCTAAACCTCAAAATGCCTATAAATACACCCCTCACCACACCCACAAATCAGTTTAACGAATAGCCAAGAAGTGGGGTGATAAGAAAAAAGTGCGAAAGCATAAAAAATAAGGAATTGGAATAATTGTGCTTTATACAAAAAAATCATAACCACCACAAAAAAGGGTGGGCCTCATGGACTCTTGCTAATATGAAAGAAATGAATTTATCAGGTAAGTTCTTACATAAATTATGTTTTCTTTCATGTAATTAGCAAGAGTCCATGAGCTAGTGACGTATGGGATAATGATTACCCAAGATGTGGATCTTTCCACGCAAGAGTCACTAGAGAGGGAGGGATAAAATAAAGACAGCCAATTCCGCTGAAAAATAATCCACAACCAAAATAAAGATTAAATGAAAAAAAATGAAATTAGAAGCAGAAGATTCAAACTGAAACAGCTGCCTGAAGTACTTTTCTACCAAAAACTGCTTCAGAAGAAGAAAACACATCAAAATGGTAGAATTTAGTAAAAGTATGCAAAGAAGACCAAGTTGCTGCTTTGCAAATCTGATCAACCGAAGCATCATTCCTAAACGCCCAGGAAGTAGAAACTGACCTAGTAAAATGAGCTGTAATCCTTTGAGGCAGAGTTTTACCCGACATGACATAAGCATGATGAATTAAAGATTTCAACCAAGATGCCAAAGAAATGGCAGAGGCCTTCTGACCTTTCCTATAACCGGAAAAGATAACAAATAGACTAGAAGTCTTTCGGAAATTCTTAGTAGCTTCAACATAATATTTCAAAGCTCTAACTACATCCAAAGAATGCAATGATCTCTCCTTAGAATTCTTAGGATTAGGACACAATGAAGGAACCACAATTTCTCTACTAATGTTGTTAGAATTCACAACCTTAGGTAAAAATTTAAAAGAATTTCGCAACACCGCCTTATCCTGATGAAAAATCAGAAAAGGAGACTCACAAGAAAGAGCAGATAATTCAGAAACTCGTCTGGCAGAAGAGATGGCCAAAAGGAACAAAACTTTCCAAGAAAGTAATTTGATGTCCAATGAATGCATAGGTTCAAACGGAGGAGCTTGAAGAGCCCCCAGAACCAAATTCAAACTCCAAGGAGGAGAAATTGACTTAATGACAGGTTTTATATGATCCAAAGCTTGTACAAAACAATGAATATCAGGAAGATTAGCAATCTTTCTGTGAAAAAGAACAGAAAGAGCAGAGATTTATCCTTTCAAGGAACTTGCAGACAAACCTTTATCCAAACCATCCTGAAGAAACTGTAAAATTCTCGGAATTCTAAAAGAATGCCAGGAAAAATGATGAGAAAGACACCAAGAAATATAAGTCTTCCAGACTCTATAATATATCTCCCTAGATACAGATTTACGAGCCTGTAACATAGTATTAATCACAGAGTCAGAGAAACCTCTTTGACTAAGAATCAAGCGTTCAATCTCCATACCTTTAAATTTAAGGATTTGAGATCCTGATGGAAAAAAGGACCTTGCAACAAAAGGTCTGGTCTTAACGGAAGAGTCCACGGTTGGCAAGAGGCCATCCGGACAAGATCCGCATACCAAAACCTGTGAGGCCATGCTGGAGCTACCAGCAGAACAAACGAGCATTCCTTCAGAATCTTGGAGATTATTCTTGGAAGAAGAACTAGAGGCGGAAAGATATAGGCAGGATGATACTTCCAAGGAAGTGACAATGCATCTACTGCTTCCGCTTGAGGATCCCTGGATCTGGACAGATACCTGGGAAGTTTCTTGTTTAGATGAGAGGCCATCAGATCTATTTCTGGAAGTCCCCACATTTGAACAATCTGAAGAAATACCTCTGGGTGAAGAGACCATTCGCCCGGATGTAACGTTTGGCGGCTGAGATAATCCGCTTCCCAATTGTCTATACCTGGGATATGAACCGCAGAAACTAGACAGGAGCTGGATTCCGCCCATACCAGAATTCGAGATACTTCCTTCATAGCCAGAGGACTGTGAGTCCCTCCTTGATGATTGATGTATGCCACAGTTGTGACATTGTCTGTCTGAAAACAAATGAACGATTCTCTCTTTAGAAGAGGCCATGACTGAAGAGCTCTGAAAATTGCACGGAGTTCCAAAATATTGATCGGTAATCTCACCTCCTGAGATTCCCAAACCCCTTGTGCTGTCAGAGACCCCCAAACAGCTCCCCAACCTGTCAGACTTGCATCTGTTGAAATTACAGTCCAGGTGGGAAGAACAAAAGAAGCCCCCTGAACTAAACGATGGTGATCTATCCACCACATCAGAGAGTGTCGTACAATCGGTGCTAAAGATATTACTTGAGATATCTTTGTGTAATCCCTGCACCACTGGTTCAGCATACAGAGCTGAAGAGGTCACATGTGAAAACGAGCAAAGGGGATCGCGTCCGATGCTGCAGTCATAAGACCTAGAATTTCCGTGCATAAAGCTACCGAAGGGAATGATTGTGACTGAAGGTTTCGACAAGCTGATATCAATTTTAGACGTCTCTTGTCCGTTAGTGACAGAGTCATGGACACTGAATCTATCTGGAAACCTAAAAAGGTTACCCTTGTCTGAGGAATCAATTAACTTTTTGCTAAATTGATCCTCCAACCATGATCTTGAAGAAACAACACAAGTCGATTCGTATGAGATTCTGCTAAATGTGAAGCCTGAGCAAGTACCAAGATATCGTCCAAATAAGGAAATACCACAATACCCTGTTCTCTGATTACAGACAGAAGGGCACCGAGAACCTTTGTAAAAATTCTTGGAGCTGTAGCTAGGCCAAATGGTAGAGCCACAAACTGGTAATGCTTGTCTAGGAAAGAGAATCTCAGAAACTGAAAGTGATCTGGATGAATCGGAATATGCAGATATGCATCCTGTAAATCTATTGTGGACATATAATGCTCTTGCTGAACAAAAGGCAGGATAGTCCTTATAGTTACCATCTTGAATGTTGGTATCCTTACATAACAATTCAATATTTTTAGATCCAGAACTGGTCTGAAGGAATTCTCCTTCTTTGGTACAATGAAGAGATTTGAATAAAACCCCAGCCCCTGTTCCAGAACTGGAACTGGCATAATTACTCCAGCCAACTCTAGATCTTAAACACATTTCAGAAATGCTTGAGCCTTCGCTAGGTTTACTGGGACACGGGAAAGAAAAAATCTCTTTGCAGGAGGCCTTATCTTGAAGCCAATTCTGTACCCTTCTGAAACAATGTTCTGAATCCAGAGATTGTGAACGGAATTGAACCAAATTTCTTTGAAAAAACATAATCTGCCCCCTACCAGCTGAGCTGGAATGAGGGCCGCACCTTCATGTGGACTTAGGAGCTGGCTTTGGTTTTCTAAAAGGCTTGGATTTATTCCAGACTGGAGATGGTTTCCAAACTGATACCGCTCCTGAGGATGAAGGATCAGGCTTTTGTTCCTTGTTGTGACGAAAGGAACGAAAACGATTATTAGACCTAAATTTACCTTTAGATTTTTTATCCTGTGGTAAAAAAGTTCCTTTCCCTCCAGTAACAGTTGAGATAATAGAATCCAACTGAGAACCAAATAATTTATTACCTTGGAAAGAAAGGGAAAGCAAAGTTGACTTAGAAGACATATCAGCATTCCAAGTTTTAAGCCATAAAGCTCTTCTAGCTAAAATAGCTAGAGACATATACCTGACATCAACTCTTATGATATCAAAGATGGCATCACAAATAAAATTATTAGCATGTTGTAGAAGAATAATAATGCTATGAGAATTATGATCTGTTACTTGTTGCGCTAAAGCTTCTAACCAAAAAGTTGAAGCTGCGGCAACATCCGCTAAAGATATAGCAGGTCTAAGAAGATTACCTGAACACAAGTAAGCTTTTCTTAGAAAGGATTCAATTTTCCTATCTAAAGGATCCTTAAAGGAAGTACCATCTGCCGTAGGAATAGTAGTACGCTTAGCAAGAGTAGAGACAGCCCCATCAACCTTAGGGATTTTGTCCCAAAATTCTAATCTGTCAGATGGCACAGGATATAATTGCTTAAAACGTTTAGAAGGAGTAAAAGAATTACCCAAATTATTCCATTCCCTGGAAATTACTTCAGAAATAGCACCAGGGACAGGAAATACTTCTGGAATAACTACAGGAGATTTAAAAACCTTATCTAAACGTTTAGATTTAGTATCAAGAGGACTAGAATCCTCAATTTCTAATGCAATTAGGACTTCTTTAAGTAAAGAACGAATAAATTCCATTTTAAATAAATATGAAGATTTATCAGCATCAACCTCTGAGACAGAATCCTCTGAATCAGAAGAACAAATATCAGTATCAGAATGATGATGTTCATTTAAAAATTCATCTGAAAAATGTGAAGTTTTAAAAGACTTTTTACGTTTACTAGAAGGAGGAATAACAGACATAGCCTTCTTAATGGATTTAGAAACAAAATCTCTTATGTTATCAGGAACACTCTGAATATTAGATGTTGACGGAACAGCAACAGGTAATGTAACAGCACTAAAGGAATTATTATCTGCATTAGCAAGTTTGTCATGACAAACAGTACAAACAACAGCTGGAGGAACAGATACCAAAAGTTTACAGCAGATACACTTAGCTTTGGTAGCTCCAGCAGCAGGCAGCGATTTTCCAGAAGTATCTTCTGACTCAGCTTCAACGTGGGACATCTTGCAATATGTAATAGAAAAAACAACATATAAAGCAAAATTGATCAAATTCCTTAAATGACAGTTGCAGGAATGGGAAAAAAATGCCAGTGAATAAGCTTCTAGCAACCAGAAGCACAAAATAATGAGACTTAAATAATGTGGAGACAATAGTGACGCCCATATTTTTTTAGCGCCAAAAAAGACGCCCATATTATTTGGCGCCTAAATGCTTTTGGCGCCAAAAATGACGCCACATCCGGAACGCCGACACTTTTGGCGCAAAAGAACGTCAAAAATGACGCAACTTCCGGCGACACGTATGACGCCGGAAACAGAAAAAAAAAATTTGCGCCAAAAACGTCTGGGCCAAGAATGACGCAATAAAATGAAGCATTTTCAGCCCCCGCGAGCCTAACAGCCCACAGGGAAAAGTCAAATTTTTAAGGTAAGAAAAAAATGATTTATTCATATGCATTATCCCAAATATGAAACGGACTGTCTGAAAACATAATTTATGTAAGAACTTACCTGATAAATTCATTTCTTTCATATTAGCAAGAGTCCATGAGCTAGTGACGTATGGGATATACATTCCTACCAGGAGGGGCAAAGTTTCCCAAACCTTAAAATGCCTATAAATACACCCCTCACCACACCCACAATTCAGTTTAACGAATAGCCAAGAAGTGGGGTGATAAGAAAAAAGTGCGAAAGCATATAAAATAAGGAATTGGAATAATTGTGCTTTATACAAAAAAATCATAACCACCACAAAAAAAGGGCGGGCCTCATGGACTCTTGCTAATATGAAAGAAATGAATTTATCAGGTAAGTTCTTACATAAATTATGTTTTCTTTCATGTAATTAGCAAGAGTCCATGAGCTAGTGACGTATGGGATAATGACTACCCAAGATGTGGATCTTTCCACACAAGAGTCACTAGAGAGGGAGGGATAAAATAAAGACAGCCAATTCCTGCTGAAAATAATCCACACCCAAAATAAAGTTTAATGAAAAACATAAGCAGAAGATTCAAACTGAAACCGCTGCCTGAAGTACTTTTCTACCAAAAACTGCTTCAGAAGAAGAAAATACAACAAAATGGTAGAATTTGGTAAAAGTATGCAAAGAGGACCAAGTTGCCGCTTTGCAAATCTGATCAACCGAAGCTTCATTCCTAAACGCCCAGGAAGTAGAAACTGACCTAGTAGAATGAGCTGTAATCCTATGAGGCGGAGTCTTACCCGACTCAACATAGGCAAGATGAATTAAAGATTTCAACCAAGATGCCAAAGAAATGGCAGAAGTTTTCTGGCCTTTCTAAAACCGGAAAAGATAACAAATAAACTAGAAGTCTTTCGGAAAGACTTAGTAGCTTCAACATAATATTTCAAAGCTCTAATAACATCCAAAGAATGCAACGATTTCTCCTTAGAATTCTTAGGATTAAGACATAATGAAGGAACCACAATGTCTCTACTAATGTTGGTGGAATTCACAACTTAGGTAAAAATTCAAAAGAAGTTCGCAACAACGCCTTATCCTGATGAAAAATCAGAAAAGGAGACTCACAAGAAAGAGCAGATAATTCAGAAACTCTTCTGGCAGAAGATATGGCCAAAAGGAACAAAACTTTCCAAGAAAGTAATTTAATATCCAATGAATGCATAGGTTCAAATGGAGGAGCTTGAAGAGCCCCCAGAACCAAATTCAAACTCCAAGGAGGAGAAATTGACTTAATGACAGGCTTTATACGAACCAAAGCTTGTACAAAACAATGAATATCAGGAAGAATAGCAATCTTTCTGTAAAAAAGAACAGAAAGAGCAGAGATTTGACCTTTCAAGGAACTTGCGGACAAACCCTTATCTAAACCATCCTGAAGAAACTGTAATATTCTCGGTATTCTAAAAGAATGCCAAGAAAAATGATGAGAAAGACACCAAGAAATATAAGTCTTCCAGACTCTATAATATATCTCTCTGGATACAGATTTACGAGCCTGTAACAGAGTATTAATCACAGAGTCAGAGAAACCTCTTTGACTAAGAATCAAGTGTTCAATCTCCATACCTTTAAATTTAAGGATTTCAGATCCTGATGGAAAAAAGGACCTTGAGACAAAAGGTCTGGTCTTAACGGAAGAGTCCACGGTTGGCAAGAGGTCATCCGGACAAGATCCGCATACCAAAACCTGTGAGGCCATGCCGGAGCTACCAGCAGAACAAACGAGCATTCCTTCAGAATCTTGGAGATTACTCTTGGAAGAAGAACTAGAGGCGGAAAGATATAGGCAGGATGATACTTCCAAGGAAGTGATAATGCATCCACTGCCTCCGCCTGAGGATCCCGGGATCTGGACAGATACCTGGGAAGTTTCTTGTTTAGATGAGAAGCCATCAGATCTATTTCTGGAAGTTCCCACATTTGAACAATCTGAAGAAATACCTCTGGGTGAAGAGACCATTCGCCCGGATGCAACGTTTGGCGACTGAGATAATCCGCTTTCCAATTGTCCATACCTGGGATATGAACCGCAGAGATTAGACAGGAGCTGGATTCCGCCCAAACCAAAATTCGAGATACTTCTTTCATAGCCAGAGGACTGTGAGTCCCTCCTTGATGATTGATGTATGCCACAGTTGTGACATTGTCTATCTGAAAACAAATGAACAGCTCTCTCTTCAGAAGAGGCCAAGACTGAAGAGCTCTGAAAATTGAACGGAGTTCCAAAATATTGATCGGAAATCTCACCTCCTGAGATTCCCAAACCCCTTGTGCCGTCAGATACCCCCACACAGCTCCACAACCTGTAAGACTTGCATCTGTTGAGATTATAGTCCAGGTCGGAGAACAAAGAAGCCCCCTGAACTAAACGATGGTGATCTGTCCACCATGTCAGAGAGTGTTGTAAAATCGGTTTAAAGATATTAATTGAGATATCTTTGAGTAATCCCTGCACCATAGATTCAGCATACAGAGCTGAAGAGGTCGCATGTGAAAACGAGCAAAGGAGATCGCATCTGATGCGGCAGTCCTAAGACCCAACATTTCCATGCATAAGGCTACCAAAGGGAATGATTGTGACTGAAGGTTTTGACAAGCTGATATCAATGTTAAACTTCTCTTGTCTGACAAGGACAGAGTCATAGACACTGAATTTATCTAGAAACCTAAAAAGGTTACCCTTGTCTTGAGGAATCAATGAACTGATTGGTAAATTGATCCTCCAACCATGAACTTGAAGAAACAACACAAGTCGATTTGTATGAGATTCTTCGAAAATGAGAAGACTGAGCAAGTACCAAGATATCGTCCAAATAAGGAAATACCAAAACCCTATTCTCTGATTACAGAAAGAAGGGCACCGAGAACCTTTGAAAAAAATTCTTGGAACTGAGGCTAGGCCAAACGGTAGAGCCACAAAAACTGGTAATGCTTGTCTAAAAAGAGAATCTCAGACACTAAAAGTGATCTGGATGAATCGGAATATGCAGATACACATCCTGTAAATCTATTGTAGACATATAATGCCCTTGCTAAACAAAAGGCAGGATAGTCCTACAGTAACCATCTTGAATGTTGGTATCCTAACATAACGATTCAATAATGATAGATCCGGAACTGGTCTGAAGGAATTGACCTTCTTTGGTACAATGAAGAGATAAAAAACCCCAGCCCCTGTTCCAGAACTGGAACTGGCATAAATACTCCAGCCAACTCTAGATCTGAAACACATTTCAGAAATGCTGAGCCTTTGCTGTGTTAACTGGGACACGGGAAAGAAAAGAATCTCTTAGCAGGAGGCCTTAACTCGAAGCCAATTCTGTACCTTTCTGAAACAATGTTTCTGAAACCAGAGATTAAGAACGGAATTGATCCAAATTTCTTTGAAGAAAACGTAATCTGCCCCATACCAGCTGAGCTGGAATAAGGGCCGCACCTTCATAGGTACTTAGGAGCTGGCTATAGGTTTCTATAAGGCTTGGATATATTCCAAACTGGAAATAGTTTCCAAACTGATACCGCTCCTGAGGATGAAGGATCAGGCTTTTGTTCCTTGGGAGGAAAGGAACGAAAATGATTATTTACCCTGGAAAGAAAGGGAAAGCAAAGTTGACTTAGAAGACATGTCAGCATTCCAAGTTTAATCCATAAAGCTTTTCTAGCTAAAATAGCTAGAGACATATACCTGACATCAACTCTAATGATATCAAAAGATGGTATCACCAACAAAATTATTAGCATGTTATAGAATAATAATAATGCTATAAAATTATGATCTGTTACTTGTTGCGCTAAAGCTTCTAACCAAAAAGTTGAAGCTGCAGCAACATCCGCTAAAAATATAGCAGGTCTAAGAAGATTACCTGAACATAAGTAAGCTTTTCTTAGAAAGGATTCAATTTTCCTATCTAAAGGATCCTTAAATGAAGTACTATCTGCCGTAGGAATAGTAGTACATTAGCAGGAGTAGAGACAGCCCCATAACCTTAGGGATTTTTGTCCCAAAAAACTCTAATCTGTCAGATGGCACAGGATATAATTTGCTTAAACGTCTAGAAGGAGTAAATAAATTACCCAAATTATTCCATTCCCTGGAAATTACTTCAGAAATAGCATCAGGGAGATAAAACACTTCTGGAATAACTACAGGAGATTTAAAAACCTTATTTAAACGTTTACATTTAGTATCAAGAGGACCAGAATCCTCTATTTCTAATGCAAATAACACTTCTTTAAGTAAAGAACGAATAAATTCCATCTTGAACAAATACAAAGATTTATCAGCATCAACCTCTGAGACAGAAACCTCTGAACCAGAAGAACCATTATCAGTATCAGAATGATGATGTTCATGTAAAAATTCATCTGAAAAAAGAGAAGTTTTAAAAGACTTTTATGTATACTAGAAGGAGAAATAACAGACATAGCCTTCTTAATGGATTAAAAAATAAAATCTCTTATGTTATCAGGAACACTCTGAAAATTAGATGTTGACGGAACAGCAACAGGTAATGTAACAGTACTAAAGGAAATTTTATCTGCATTAATAAGTTTGACATGACATGCAATACAAATAACAGCTGGAGAAACAGATACCAAAAGTTTATAGCAGATACACTTAGCTTGGTAGCTCCAGCACTGTGCAGTGATTTTCCTGAAGTATCTTCTGACTCAGTTGCAACGTGGAACATCTTGCAATATGTAAAAGAAAAAAACAACATATAAAGCAAAATTGATCAAATTCCTTAAATGACAGTTTCAGGAATGGGAAAAAAATGCCAAAGAACAAGCTTCTAGCAACCAGAAGCAATAAAAAATGAGACTTAAATAATGTGGAGACAAAAGTGACGCCCATATTTTTTCGCGCCAAATAAGACGCCCACATTATTTGGCGCCTAAATGCTTTTTGGCGCCAAAAATGACGCCACATAAGGAACACCGACATTTTTGGCGCAAAATAACGTCAAAGAATGACGCAACTTCCGGCGACACGTATGACGCCGGAAACGGAAATAGAATTTTTGCGCCAAAAAAGTCCGCGCCAAGAATGACGCAATAAAATGAAGCATTTTCAGCCCCCGCGAGCCTAACAGCCCACAGGGAAAAAGTCAAATTTTAAGGTAAAAAATATTAAATTAAAATGCATTATCCCAAATATGAAACTGACTGTCTGAAAAATAAGGAAAGTTGAACATTCTGAGTCAAGGCAAATAAATGTTTGAATACATATATTTAGAACTTTATAAACAAAGTGCCCAACCATAGCTAGGAGTGTCACAGAAAATAAGACTTACTTACCCCAGGACACTCATCTACATATAGCAGATAGCCAAACCAGTACTGAAACGAGAATTAGCAGAGGTAATGGTATATATAAGAGTATATCGTCGATCTGAAAAGGGAGGTAAGAGATGAATCTCTACGACCGATAACAGAGAACCTATGAAATAGACCCCTTAGAAGGAGATCACTGCATTCAAATAGGCAATACTCTCCTCACATCCCTCTGACATTCACTGCACGCTGAGAGGAAAACCGGGCTCCAACTTGCTGCGGAGCGCATATCAACGTAGAATCTAGCACAAACTTACTTCACCACCTCCATCGGAGGCAAAGTTTGTAAAAACTGAATTGTGGGTGTGGTGAGGGGTGTATTTATAGGCATTTTAAGGTTTGGGAAACTTTGCCCTCCTGGTAGGAATGTATATCCCATACGTCACTAGCTCATGGACTCTTGCTAATTACATGAAAGAAATAAGGAACGTTGAACATCCTGAGTCAAGGCAAATAAATGTTTGAGTACATATATTTAGAACTTTATATAAAAGTGCCCAACCATAGCTTAGAGTGTCACAGAAAATAAGACTTACTTACCCCAGGACACTCATCTACATGTAGTAGAAAGCCAAACCAGTACTGAAACGAGAATCAGTAGAGGTAATGGTATATATAAGAGTATATCGTCGATCTGAAAAGGGAGGTAAGAGATGAATTTCTACGACCGATAACAAAGAACCTATGAAATAGACCCCGTAGAAGGAGATCACTGCATTCAAATAGGCAATACTCTCCTCACATCCCTCTGACATTCACTGCACGCTGAGAGGAAAACCGGGCTCCAACCTGCTGCGGAGCGCATGAAAGAAAGGACCTTGCGACAGAAGGTCTGGTCTTAACGGAAGAGTCCACGGTTGGCAAGAGGCCATCCGGACAAGATCCGCATACCAAAACCTGTGAGGCCATGCTGGAGCCACCAGCAGAACAAACGAGCATTCCTTCAGAATCTTGGAGATTACTCTTGGAAGAAGAACTAGAGGCGGAAAGATATAGGCAGGATGATACTTCCAAGGAAGTGACAATGCATCCACTGCTTCCGCTTGAGGATCCCTGGATCTGGACAGATACCTGGGAAGTTTCTTGTTTAGATGAGAAGCCATCAGATCTATTTCTGGAAGTCCCCACATTTGAACAATCTGAAGAAATACCTCTGGGTGAAGACACCATTCGCCCGGATGTAACGTTTGGCGACTGAGATAATCCGCTTCCCAATTGTCTATACCTGGGATATGAACCGCAGAAACTAGACAGGAGCTAGATTCCGCCCATACCAGTATCCGAGATACTTCTTTCATAGCCAGAGGACTGTGAGTCCCTCCTTGATGATTGATGTATGCCACAGTTGTGACATTGTCTGTCTGAAAACAAATGAACGATTCTCTCTTTAGAAGAGGCCATGACTGAAGAGCTCTGAAAATTGCACGGAGTTTCAAAATATTGATTGGTAATCTCACCTCCTGAGATTCCCAAACCCCTTGTGCTGTCAGAAACCCCCAAACAGCTCCCCAACCTGTCAGACTTGCATCTGTTGAAATTACAGTCCAGGTCAGAAGAACAAAAGAAGCCCCCTGAACTAAACGATGGTGATCTGTCCACCACGTCAGAGAGTGTCGTACAATCGGTTTTAAAGATATTACTTGAGATATCTTTGTGTAATCCCTGCACCACTGGTTCAGCATACAGAGCTGAAGAGCTCGCATGTGAAAACGAGCAAAGGGGATCGCGTCCGATGCAGCAGTCATAAGACCTAGAATTTCCATGCATAAGGCTACCGAAGGGAATGATTGTGATTGAAGGTTTCGACAAGCTGAAATCAATTTTAGACGTCTCTTGTCTGTCAGAGACAGAGTCATGGACGCTGAATCTATCTGGAAACCTAAAAAGGTTACCCTTGTCTGAGGAATCAATGAACTTTTTGGTAAATTGATCCTCCAACCATGATCTTGAAGAAACAACACAAGTCGATTCGTATGAGATTCTGCTAAATGTGAAGACTGAGCAAGTACCAAGATATCGTCCAAATAAGGAAATACCACAATACCCTGTTCTCTGATTACAGACAGAAGGGCACCGAGAACCTTTGTAAAAATTCTTGGAGCTGTTGCTAGGCCAAACGGCAGAGCCACAAACTGGTAATGCTTGTCTAGGAAAGAGAATCTCAGAAACTGATAGTGATCTGGATGAATCGGAATATGCAGATATGCATCCTGTAAATCTATTGTGGACATATAATGCCCTTGCTGAACAAAAGGCAGGATAGTCCTTATAGTTACCATTTTGAATGTTGGTATCCTTACATAACGATTCAAAATTTTTAGATCCAGAACTGGTCTAAAGGAATTCTCCTTCTTTGGTACAATGAAGAGATTTGAATAAAACCCCAGCCCCTGTTCCAGAACTGGAACAATTACTCCAGCCAACTCTAGATCTGAAACACATTTCAGAAATGCTTGAGCCTTTGCTGGATTTACTGGGACACGGGAAAGAAAAAATCTCTTTGCAGGAGGCCTTATCTTGAAGCCAATTATGTACCCTTCTGAAACAATGTTTTGAATCCAAAGATTGTGAATTGAATTGATCCAAATTTCTTTGAAAAATCGTAATCTGCCCCCTACCAGCTGGGCTGGAATGAGGGCCGCACCTTCATGTGGACTTGGGAGCTGGCTTTGGTTTTCTAAAAGGCTTGGATTTATTCCAGACTGATACCGCTCCTGTGGGTAAAGGATCAGGCTTTTGTTCCTTATTGTGACGAAAGGAACGAAAACGATTATTAGATCTAAATTTACCTTTAGATTTTTTATCCTGTGGTAAAAAAGTTCCTTTCCCTCCAGTAACAGTTGAGATAATAGAATCCAACTGAGAACCAAAAAATGTATTACCCTGGAAAGAAAGGGAAAGCAAAGTTGACTTAGAAGACATATCAGCATTCCAAGTTTTAAGCCATAAAGCTCTTCTAGCTAAAATAGCTAGAGACATATACCTGACATCAACCTTAATGATATCAAAGATAGCATCACAAATAAAATTATTAGCATGTTGAAGAAGATTAACAATGCTATGAGAATTATGATCTGTTACTTGTTGCGCTAAAGCTTCTAATGAAAAAGTTGAAGCTGCAGCAACATCCGCTAAAGATATAGCAGGTCTAAGAAGATTACCTGAACATAAGTAAGCTTTTCTTAGAAAGGATTCAATCTTCCTATCTAAAGGATCCTTAAAGGAAGTACTATCTGCCGTAGGAATAGTAGTACGTTTAGCAAGAGTAGAGACAGCCCCATCAACTTTAGGGATTTTGTCCCAAAATTCTAATCTGTCAGATGGCACAGGATATAATTGCTTAAAACGTTTAGAAGGAGTAAATGAATTACCCAAATTATTCCATTCCCTGGAGATTACTTCAGAAATAGCATCAGGGACAGGAAAAACTTCTGGAATAACTACAGGAGATTTAAAAACCTTATTTAAACGTTTAGATTTAGTATCAAGAGGACCAGAATCCTCTATTTCTAATGCAATTAAGACTTCTTTAAGTAAAGAACGAATAAATTCAATTTTGAATAAATATGAAGATTTATCAGCATCAACCTCTGAGACAGAATCCTCTGAACCAGAGGAACCATTATCAGAATCAGAATGATGATGTTCATTTAAAAATTCATCTGAAAAATGAGAAGTTTTGAAAGACCTTTTTTTTTCCAAATTCTTTTTATTAAAGAGACACAGGTACAAGACGATACATATACATGCACACAAGGTAAAGTCACAAAGAAAAAGTTACAATCAAAGTTCCAAATTAGGTGCTACATTCTAAGCATCAAAATATTAGCATATTCTTGAAAAAGTTAAAAGAAAATTATGCATTGAGATATTTATATAAAGCCTGTTCAATTGTCATCTTGTGTTGCACCCATGGCTCTAAATTTTTATAATATCAACAAAACTGAACAAAACAAAAACCAAACACCAAAACTATTTAGGATTACATGCAACATATACTGTTGAATAAATGTTCATACAATAGCTGCAATTAAAACGCTGATTAGAAGGATCTTCCACATATTGTGAAACCTACCAGCATTGATGTGGATGTGCCACCTTGTTAGGATTATTTCCCCCTCCCCTTTTTCTTTCCCCAGAAACACACTAACTTTAGTTGAATTTTTTTTTTTTTTTTTTTTTTTAAAGTCTTGAGAAGGGTGATTATAAAGATATTATAGAAATATTATATGAATACATTTACTCCAGGATGTGGCTTAGAAAGCTTGGCCAGACCTATGCGAGTGTGGCTATATTAAGATTTTCCTATATAGATACAGTATGAAGGTAGGGTTTTCCTATATATATATGTAGTATGGGAGACTAAGAGGAGAGTTGTAAGCATTTGGAAGTAAGAAGGGCATTAAATGATTCAAATAGAGAAGCACATCTGTTTCCATACAAATGTCAGGATGAGCATGTTCTTAAAATAAGTTTTTGCCAGCTGAGCGAAGGAAAGTGAGATGCAATACTACAATAACCACTAGAGGTCCTCACAGATTAACAATCTGTACATTTGTAAAGAGTTGGAATGCAGAAACCCGTGCTTTTCTCCGTGCAGTTATAGCTGGTAAAATAAATAGTCCTACCAGGGGGGAAAATTATAGGAACTAGTACAAGTATGTATCAAATTTTAACTCTAAATAAAATCAAAGAATATATTGAGTGATTTGTCAAGGAAACTAAAAAAAAGTGACCATCTATAAGTAGAATTACGAATATCAAATCTATATGTGAACTTAATTTTTCTTTCTAAAGATATGAAGTAATCCAATCAATTAGAATGACTTTGCTATTGATACACTAGTGTATGCAAAGGCACCTGTGCTAATACCTGGATAGAGACCCGCAGTACCCTGAATATGTGTATATAGTTTAGCCAACTCTTACACGGGGGGAGGAGAGTGGGGCTCAGAGAAGCTTGTCAGTCTTATGAATAAACATGTGTGGTGTACAAGCCATTTTTAGTATAAGCATAGTAGGAACATCAGATTGAGCAAGGGAATATGAGCTGGAATAAGTTACTAGCAAGAATTACTGTCTTGATTCCGAAAATCTTTTTCTCCCTATGCTTGCGCCCTGCATTTACAGTATGTGGCAAACCACAACTGGACAATTATTGTAGTAGACAATATTAATCAGCTAATATTTAGGGTGAGTAGTGTACAAATTATAGCACCAGAGTATGGTCCAAAAGACCTAGAGAGCTGTATAGTGCAGGTTTATATAACTGGATACCACTATTGTATTTGTTGTAGTATTGTTCCCTAGTAGGAGCTGAGTGAATTGCCGGCAAAACACCCAACCCCAGGTGATATTTTGGAGAAATTTAAAAATGAAAATAACCTATTTTCCATTATGAGTCCTATGTGAGCCTATATAAGAGAATCAAGACAAACCTAAAACGAAGAATATAACAAAGGGTTAGAATAATAAACTACAACAGCAGCTGCCTAAAGATGGTGCACTTTGTGAGGCAGAAGGGCTCCTAGTAAGTATACAGGAATATTAAAGTTGCACAGAAACTTCAGTGAGTCCTTAGAATCAGTTCTGTGCTATTTATAAGTAGTGTCCATACTATCAAAACCTTAGAGCAGGTACTTTGGATATCATGCTGTAGAGGGGAGCAGTTCTGCCCTTTCAGAATGCGGTTTAAAATCCTCACAAGGATGTTTAGCTCTATAGCGGGTCCACATAAAAATCCTGCACAAATGGTAAAACTGGCCCAGAAGTTCTATCCATACTGTTGATAGTGTCCTATTAGGTGGACTTGTGTTAGATTTTATACGCTGCCATTTCTAGTACTCTGCAGCCCCTCAATCCATTACCACCCCGTTCTGTTGGCTTATAAAGGGCAGCACAAATATGCTATTAGGTGTTTCTATACTGTTTAGGCGAGTTGGACACGCATACATCGCAATTCAGCAGCAGCTGGCATATGCTGCATATAAAAACAAACAAACAAAAAAAAAACAAAAACAAAAAAAAAAAAAAAAACAACAAAACAGGACAAACTAATATACACCGTTCAACAGATTTCCCATAAACTAGTCTCATTTGGAAGTCCCCGATGACCAGAATGTAAAACTTGGAAGTCACACGAGTGGGGGAATGCTTTTCTGAGCTAGTTTACACTGTCCTGGTATGTGTCATCATCCCACTCCAATCTTCGGTAAGTCAAGCTCACCTGTTGATTTTATACCGGCATGCTTATAGGAATGTTTGAGTGTGGAGCCGCGGTTAAGTAGGACACTGGCAATATAGGTGGAGGATTGAGAACGCAGTACAACAGAGCTTGCAGATCCACCATAGGTTGTGATTTCACTAATTGCAAAGAATCCCAAGGCACGGTCAGCTTTCATGGAGCTATACTTGGGATATCTCGCCCTGCTTATGGTGTGCGTTTTCGTTTCCTTCGTTGCTTCAAGTGAGTCATATGAGTTTGGTGCTGCCAATGCATAAGAATATGTTGCACAGCAATCCTTCTTTTGCAGCGGCCTGTCAGAATCCAAAATGTCAGATGCTAGTAGGGCCTCCTCTGTATCCGGCTTTGATGGAAAGTCCGTCTGATACTCTGTCAGGCCTATAGGTGAAACTTTTACGTGATCTGTTGCACGGAGCCCTTGCATTTCATTAAGAAGATCCCTCATAGTTGCAGTTAGGGAATCAAACAGCGGCGTGAAGGTAGTGATGAGGCTAAAAGTGACGTGCTCCATTTTATTTAGCATTGAGTAGTCGTTCTGTTTCCATTACAGGGGGAATCCCTGTTTAATCAGTAAGTGTGCCTTCCGGGGTAGAAGTGGTAACTTGTCTTCTATCTGCTGTGGTTCCCGGACAACACAAGTGTCAAGGGAGATGCAGATGGCTTAGGATGTTAGCTGCAAGATAGTTATTCAAGGAGGTTTTCCACAGAGCCATGAAAACTTGCAGCCATCTTGGAGAGCCGCCCACCGGAAGTCTTTAAAAGACCTTTTACGTTTACTAGAAGGAGGAATAACAGACATAGCCTTCTTAATGGATTTAGAAACAAAATCTCTTATGTTAACAGGAACACTCTGAGTATTAGATGTTGATGGAACAGCAACAGGTAATGTAACATTACTAAAGGAAATATTATCTGCATTAACAAGTTTGTCATGACATTCATTACAAACAACAGCTGGAGGAATAGATACCACAAGTTTACAGCAGATACACTTAACTTTGGTAGATCCAGCACCAGGCAGCGTTTTTCCAGAAGTATCTTCTGACTCAGTGTCAATCTGGGACATCTTGCAATATGTAATAGAAAAAACAACATATAAAGCAAAATTGATCAAATTCCTTAAATGACAGTTTCAGGAATGGGAAAAAATGCCAGTGAACAAGCTTCTAGCAACCAGAAGCAATAAATAATGAGACTTAAATAATGTGGAGACAATAGTGACGCCCATATTTTTTAGCGCCAAAAAAGACGCCCACATTATTTGGCGCCTAAATGCTTTTGGCGCCACAAATGACGCCGTATCCGGAACGCCGACACTTTTGGCGCAAAAAAAAGTCAAAAATGATGCAACTTCCGGCGACACGTATGACGCAGGAAACAGAAAAAAAAATTTGCGCCAAAAAAGTCAGCGCCAAAAATGACGCAATAAAATTAAGCATTTTCAGCCCCCGCGAGCCTAACAGCCCACAGGGAAAAAAAGTCAAATTTTAAGGTAAGAAAAAAAATGATTTATTCATATGCATTATCCCAAATATGAAACTGACTGTCTGAAATAAGGAACGTTGAACATCCTGAGTCAAGGCAAATAAATGTTTGAACACATATATTTAGAACTTTATATAAAAGTGCCCAACCATAGCTTAGAGTGTCACAGAAAATAAGACTTACTTACCCCAGGACACTCATCTACATGTAGTAGAAAGCCAAACCAGTACTGAAACGAGAATCAGTAGAGGTAATGGTATATATAAGAGTATATCGTCGATCTGAAAAGGGAGGTAAGAGATGAATCTCTACGACCGATAACAGAGAACCTATGAAATAGACCCCGTAGAAGGAGATCATTGAATTCAAATAGGCAATACTCTCCTCACATCCCTCTGACATTCACTGCACGCTGAGAGGAAAACCGGGCTCCAACCTGCTGCGGAGCGCATATCAACGTAGAATCTAGCACAAACTTACTTCACCACCTCCATAGGAGGCAAAGTTTGTAAAACTGATTTGTGGGTGTGGTGAGGGGTGTATTTATAGGCATTTTGAGGTTTGGGAAACTTTGCCCCTCCTGGTAGGAATGTATATCCCATACGTCACTAGCTCATGGACTCTTGCTAATTACATGAAAGAAACCAGCGTTGTCTTAAAGGGACAGTCTACACCAGAATTTTTATTGTTTTAAAAGATCTCTTTATTACCCATTTCCCAGTTTTGCATAACCAACACAGTTATAATAATATACTTTTAACCTCTGTGATTATCTTGTATCTAAGCCTCTGCAAACTGCCCCTTTTTCAGTTCTTTTGACAGACTTGCAGTCTAGCCAATCAGTGCCTGCTCCCAGATAACTTCATGTGCACGAGCACAGTTATCTATATGAAATATGTGAACTAACACCCTCTAGTGGTGAAAAACTGTTAAAATGCAATCTGAAAGAGGTGGGCTTCAAGGTCTAAGAAATTAGCATATGAACCTCCTAGGTTAAGATTTCAACTAAGAATACCAAGAGAACAAAGCAAAATTGGTGATAAAAGTAAATTGGAAAATTGTTTAAAATTACATGCTCTATCTGAATCATGAAAGTTTATTTTGGCCTAGACTTTCCCTTTAAGGGTGCGTTGAGGAAAAAAGCGGCGTTAGTTACGTGGGTCTTTACCGACAAAACTCTAAATCTAGCCGTATGTAAACACAGCCAGCAGAAGAAATGACACTACCAGTGGGTTGCAGTATAGTTAAGTAATAAATCTCATGAGAGTTAAGTCAAATCTCATGAGATCAAAGTAAAAGAGTTCATGACCTCAGCACTGCTGATGCTGATTGGCTGCTGTTCATTTCTTCATTTTTTTATTTTTTTTACCTGCAGCTATGCAACTGCTGAATTATAACTTTTTACACAGAATTTACTCTGCTGAGCTGAGGAAGTTGTGAGGTAAAGAATCTTCTTTTTTTACATAGAGATGTTTAGGTGATATTTTACAGTTATACTGCATCAGCTTCAAGTGATTTAGCATATGAGTATTATGTCCCTTTAATAATCTTTCACAGGATCTCAAATTGCAAGTAGACTTAATCAAGCAGAGCAGTGTATATCTTGTTTAGAAGGTTGTACAGGTTACAGGAAAAAGATTGTCAGGATATGCAAGCAAAAATAACTTAAATGGACAGTCAACATCAGAATGTTTGTTCTTTAAAAAACATAATTTATGTAAGAACTTACCTGATAAATTAATTTCTTTCATAGTGGCGAGAGTCCATAAGCTAGTGACGTATGGGATATACATTCCTACCAGAAGGGGGCAAAGTTTACCAAACCTCAAATGCCTATAAATACACCTCCCACCTTACTCATACCTCAGTTTAACGTATAGCCAAGTTAGTGAGGTGTAAAAAGCATAAAAAAGAGGAACAGGATAAATAAAGTGCTTTATATATATAAAAAAATCATAACCCTAAAAACTATTGGGTGAGTCTCATGGACTCTTGTCACTATGAAAGAAATTAATTTATCAGGTAAGTTCTTACATAATTATGTTTTCTTTCATATAAGTGGCAAGAGTCCATGAACTAGTGACGCATGGGATATAATACCCAAGATGTGGAAGTCCACGAGTCACTAGATAGGGAGGGATAAAATAAAAAACAGCTTTTTTTCTCTGAGAAATTAAATTCAAAATTAATTTTGTTTGCTTAAAAATGTTAAAAAAACTCAAATCATAGGCACTAGAATCAAACTGAGACAGCTGTTTGAAGAACCTTTCTACCAAAGGTTGCTTCCGAAGAAGCAAACACAACAAAATGGTAAAATTTAGTAAATATATGCAAAGAAGACCAAGTTGCTGCTTTGCAAATTTGATCAACTGAAGTTAATTCTTGAAAGCCAAAGATGTGGCGACTAATCTAGTAGAATGAGCTGTAATACGCTGAGGCGGAGATTGCCTCGCCTCCAAATAGGTTTTGAAAATCAAAAGCTTCAACCAAGAGGCTAAGGAAATGGCAGACTTCCTGGCCATTTCTGGAACCAGAAAAAATAACAAATATACTAAAACTCTTTCTGAAATCTTTAGTAGCCTCAACATAATTCACAGCTCTTACCACATCCAAAGAATGTAAAGACCTTTCAAGAGTATTCTTAGGATTAGGACACAAGGAAGTAACAATAATTTCCCCATTGATGTTGTTAGAATTCACAACCTTTGGCAAAAATGTAAACGATAGAAAATCAGATAAGAAGACTCGCAAGAGAGAGCAGACAAATCAGAAACTCTTCTAGCAGAAGAGATAGCCAAAAGAAATAAAACTTTCCAAAAAAGTAGTTTAATATCCAAAGAATGCATAGGCTCAAAAGAAGGAGCCTGCAAAATCTTTAAAACCAAATTGAGACTCCAAGGAGGAGAAATTGATTAAATAGCAGGCTAGATACAAATCAAAGCCTGAACAAAACAGTGAATATCAGGAAGCTTAGCAATCTTTCTATGAAAAAAAGGCAGAAAGAGCAGAGATGTGTCCTTTCAAAGTATTTGCACACAAACCTTTATCCAAACCATCCTGAAGAAACTGTAAAATCCTAGGAATTCTAAATGAATGCCAAGAATAATCATGAGTCAAACACCATGAAATATAGGTTTTCCAAAACCTATGATAAATCTTACTTGAAACAGACTTACGAGGCTGTATCATAGTGTTAATTACTGAGTCAGAGAAACGTCTATGACTAAAAACTAAGCGTTTAATTTCCATGCCTTCAAATTTTAGATACTGATGGAAAACTGGGCCTTGAGACAGAAGGTCTGGTCTTATAGGAAGTGAGGCCATGCTGGTGCTATCAGAAACACATAAGATTGTTCCATTATGATCTTTGAGATCACTCCCAGAGGTGAACAATTGTAAGCAGGTTGGTAAAACCATGGAACTGCTAGAGCATTCATCATTTCCGCCTGAGGATCCTTGGACCTAGAGAGGTATCTGGGAGGCCATCAGATCTATGTCTGGAAGACCCCACATCTGCACAATCTGATAGAACACATCTGGATGGAGAGACTACTCCCCGGATGTAGAATCTGATGGCTGAGATAATCCGCTTTCAAATTGTCTACACCAGGGATATGAATCGCAGTGATTAGACAAGAATTTGATTCCACTCAAGAAAGTATTAGAGATACTTATTTTATTGCTAGGGAACTGCGAGTCCCCCCTTGATGATTGACATATGCCACTGTTGTGGCATTGTCTGTTTGAAACCGAATATATGATTCTCTCTTTAATAGAGTCCAAGCCTGAAGAGCTCTTAAAATAGCACAGAGTTCTAAAATAGATTGGTAACCTCGCCTCTCAGGGATTCCAAACTTCTTGTGCAATCAGAGACCCCCAAACAGCTCCCCAACCTGAGAGACGTGCATCTGTTGTGATCACAGTCCAGGTAGGACAAACAAAGGAGGCCCCTTAAATAATAAGGTGATGATATAACCACCAAGACAGAGAGAGTGGAGAGTTGGGATTTAAGTATATCAGTTATAATAACTGAGTATAATCCCTGCACTATTGGTGCCACATACAAAACTGTAGAGGTCTCATATGAAAACAAGCAAAAAGGATTGTGTCCGATGCTGCAATCATGAGACCTAAAACTTCCATGCACATAGCCACTGAAGCGAATGATAAGAGACTGAAGGTTTAGACACGCTGAAACCAATCTCAATAGTCTCTTTTCTATTAGGGATAGAGTCATGGACACTGAATCTATCTGGAAATCTATTGAGCTAGTACCAAGATACCATCCAAATAAGGAAACACCACAATACCCTGCTCTCTGATTACAGATAGAAGGGCACCTAAAACTATTAAGAATATTCTTGGTGCTGTTGCAAGGCCAAACGGAAGAGTGACAAATTGGTAATGCTTGTTTATAAAAGAGAATCTCAGAAAACGATAGTGATCTGTATGAATCGGATTGTGAAGGTAAGCGTCCTGTAAGTCTATTGTGGACATGAAGTGACCTTACTGAACAAAAGGCAGAATAGTCCTTATAGTCACCATCTTGAAAGTTGGGACTCTTACAAAACCATTTAAAGTTTTCAGATCCAAAATAGGTCTGAAAGAATTTTTCTTTATAGGTACAATGAATAGATTTGAATAAAAACCCCAATCCTTATTCCTGCTGTGGAACTGGGAAAATTACCCCTGAAAGTTTTAGATCTGAAACACATTTCAGAAAGACTTGAGCTTTTACTGGGTTTTTTGTTACATGGGTAAGAAAGAAACTTCCCAAAGGAAGTCTTATTTTGAATCCTATTCAACACCACTAAGAAATTATATTCTGAAACCACTTATTTTGAACAGAGTCTATCCAAAATCTTTGAAGTAGCTTTAGTCTGCCCCCTACCAAAAGAACTGGCTTGAGGGCCGCACCTTCAAATAGGTTTAGGGGCAGGTTTTGGTTTCTTATAAGGCTTGGATTTATTCCAATTCGGAGATGGTCTCCAATTAGAGCCAGAGGCCTTAGGGGAAGGAGTGGTTTTCTGTTCTCTATTCGAAAGGAACAAAAATGATTGGGAGCTTTAAATTTACCCTTAGATTTATTGTCTTGGGGCAGAAAAACTCCCTTACCCCCAGTAACAGTGAAGATAATAGAATCCAATTGTGAACCAAAAAGATTTTTACCTTGAAAATAGAGAGAGATAATAATCTAGTTTTATAAACCATGTCAGCATTCCAAGATTTAAGCCATATAGCTATTCTAGTTAGAATGGCTAAAGACATGGATTTGACATTGATCTTCCTAACATCAAATATAGCATCACAAATAAAATGATTTGCATGTTGAAGTAAAACAATAATGTCAGATAAATCCGAATCTGAAGACAACTGCTGTGCTAAACTGTCTAACCAAAAATTAGAGGCAGCAGCAACATCAGCCATAGATATAACAGGTCTAAGAATATAGACAGAATATAAATATGCCCTTCTTGGATAAGATTCAAGCTCCCTATCTAAAGGATCCTTGACTACAGGTAAAGGATACAATTTCTTAAACCTAGAAGAAAGGTTAAAAGAGGTACCAGGCTTAGACCAGTCTTTAGCAATCACATTAGAGATAGCATCAGGAATAGGAAATACTTCAGGAGTAATAACAGTAGTCTTAAATACAGAATTTAGACAATTACTAGCTTTATCATCAGGAGATTTAGACTCCTCAATACCCAAAGTAAACAAAACTTCCTTTAAGAGAGAACGAATATATTCTAACTTAAATAAAAAAGATTTGTCTATATGAGTCTCTGACGTGGCATCCTCTGAATCAGAGGAGACCCCGTCAGTAGAGGATACATCAGTATGCTGAAGGTCAGAACTTAAACTAAGTTTAGGAAAATCTTGCAAAAACCTTTTACATTTATTTGAAGGCAAAATAGCAGTCATTGCCTTCTCTATAGCTGTAGCAATAAAATCTTACATTTCTGCAGTAATGCTATGTACATTTAGACTGAGATAAAATAATAGTGTGTGTATTTGTACTCATAGATATATTTAACAATTTGTTAAACAAGAGCCACATTATAGAGCTGAATAATTTAGATCACCTTAATTACAACATGCATACTTAGCTTTGTTAAATACCTGTTTAGGCAGCTCAAATCCTATGGTAACATCAGAGGCAGGTTCAGTTGGAGACATACAGTAATTGCAAAAAAACAAAATTAGAAAATAATAAAAATAAATTAATTCTGCAAATTTATATCCATGCTCCTATATATATATATATATATATATAATATATATACATATCATATATATATATAAAACAGGCTTGAGAGAATGGGAAACAGAGCGAAAAAAATCATAAAAAAAGAAAACTGATTCATAAAATGCTGCATGAAAGCTCTCTAAGTGTTTACTGAGAACACTGAATGAGATGGGGGCAGAGCTTATAACGGCAATTTTGACGGGTAAAAAAGTTTGTCGGGAAAATGTAAATTTTTTGTCGACAAAAAAATGGCACACAATAATGACACGTCACCCTATGACATAAATAGCATCATCACATGCGCAACATGCAAATCTGAAAAAGATTTCTAATACACCTATCACTCTAAAAAGGAGGTAAGAATTTTGATTGTATATACAAAAAAACAAAATGAACCAAAATAAAGACTAATGGATACTTCTATTATAGCTGCATAACATGTTAATATCAATATTCCATGAGGCTAACATTACACTTAGCATCATAATTTATAAATAAATTACTAGCTCCAAAACAAAACCCTGTATGTTTCACAGACTCTATCAACCTTGACAAATATTTAGCCACAAAAAAGTTGCAAAAAAAGAGCACTGAATGACTGACTCAAGGCATGTATACAAACAATATATAACAGCTTTACTTAAAAAGTGCCCAATCCATAGCTGAGAGTGTCTCATATAATAAAAGTATATACTTACTGTGTAAGACACCCATCCACATATAGCAGACAGCCAAACCAGTACTGAAACATATCAGCAGAGGTAATGGTAGAGGAGTATATAATGTTGATCTGTAAATGGAGGAAGCAGATGAATCCCCGCAACCGAATTTACAGAGAGCCCTAGAATACATTTCCCATAGGAGAAAACATGGCATTATCAGGCAATACTCCCTTCACATCCCTCAGACAAACACTGTACTTAGAGATGAACTGGGCTTCAAAATGCTTAGAAGCACCTTTCACAGAAGAAATCAAGCACATCATCCTTCACCACCTTCTAAGGAGGCAAAGTTTGTAAAACTGAGGTATAAGTGAGGTGGGAGGTGTATTTATAGGCATTTGAGGTTTGGGAAACTTTGCCCACTTCTAGTAGGAATGTATATCCCATACGTCACTAGCTCATGGACTCTTGCCACTTACATGAAAGAAAACATAATTTATGTAAGAACTTACCTGATAAATTCATTTCATTCATATTAGCAAGAGTCCATGAGCTAGTGACGTATGGGATATACATTCCTACCAGGAGGGGCAAAGTTTCCCAAACCTCAAAATGCCTATAAATACACCCCTCACCACACCCACAATTCAGTTTAACGAATAGCCAAGAAGTGGGGTGATAAGAAAGGAGCGAAAGCATCAAATAAGGAATTGGAATAATTGTGCTTTATACAAAAAAATCATAACCACCACAAAAAGGATGTGCCTCATGGACTCTTGCTAATATGAAAGAAATGAATTTATCAGGTAAGTTCTTACATAAATTATGTTTTCTTTCATGTAATTAGCAAGAGTCCATGAGCCAGTGACGTATGGGATAATAAATACCCAAGATGTGGAACTTCCACGCAAGAGTCACTAGAGAGGGAGGGATAAAATAAAGACAGCCAATTCCGCTGAAAATAATCCACACCCAAAACAAAGTTTAAATCTTATAATGAAAAAAACTGAAATTATAAGCAGAAGAATCAAACTGAAACAGCTGCCTGAAGTACTTTTCTACCAAAAACTGCTTCAGAAGAAGAAAACACATCAAAATGGTAGAATTTAGTAAAAGTATGCAAAGAAGACCAAGTTGCTGCTTTGCAAATCTGATCAACCGAAGCTTCATTCCTAAACGCCCAGGAAGTAGAAACTGACCTAGTAGAATGAGCTGTAATCCTTTGAGGCAGAGTTTTACCTGACTCGACATAAGCATGATGAATCAAAGACTTTAACCAGGACGCCAAAGAAATGGCAGAGGCCTTCTGACCTTTCTTAGAACCGGAAAAGATAACAAATAGACTAGAATTCTTTCGGAAATTTTAGTAGCTTCAACATAATATTTCAAAGTTCTAACTACATCCAAAGAATGCAACGATCTTTCCTTAGAATTCTTAGGATTAGGACACAATGAAGGAACCACAATTTCTCTACTATTGTTGTTAGAATTCACAACCTTAGGTAAAAATTTAAAAGAAGTTCGCATTACCGCCTTATCCTGATGAAAAATCAGAAAAGGAGACTCACAAGAAAGAGCAGATAATTCAGAAACTCTTCTAGCAAAAGAGATGGCTAAAAGAAACAAAACTTTCCAAGAAAGTAATTTAATGTCCAGCGAATGCATAGGTTCAAACGGAGGAGCTTGAAGAGCCCCCAGAACCAAATTCAAACTCCAAGGAGGAGAAATTGACTTAATAACAGGTTTTATACGAACCAAAGCTTGTACAAAAACATAATTTATGTAAGAACTTACCTGATAAATTAATTTCTTTCATATTAGCAAGAGTCCATGAGCTAGTGACGTATGGGATATACATTCCTACCAGGAGGGGCAATGTTTCCCAAACCTCAAAATGCCTACAAATACACCCCTCACCACACCCACAATTCAGTTTAACGAATAGCCAAGAAGTGGGGTGATAAAAAAGTGCGAAAGCATATAAAATAAGGAATTGGAATAATTGTGCTTTACAAAATCATAACCACCACAAAAAGGGTGGGCCTCATGGACTCTTGCTAATATGAAAGAAATGAATTTATCAGGTAAGTTCTTACATAAATTATGTTTTCTTTCATGTAATTAGCAAGAGTCCATGAGCTAGTGACGTATGGGATAATGATTACCCAAGATGTGGATCTTTCCACACAAGAGTCACTAGAGAGGGAGGGATAAAATAAAGACAGCCAATTCCTGCTGAAAATAATCCACACCCAAAATAAAGTTTAACGAAAAACATAAGCAGAAGATTCAAACTGAAACCGCTGCCTGAAGTACTTTTCTACCAAAAACTGCTTCAGAAGAAGAAAATACATCAAAATGGTAGAATTTAGTAAAAGTATGCAAAGAGGACCAGTTGCTGCTTTGCAAATCTGATCAACCGAAGCTTCATTCCTAAACGCCCAGGAAGTAGAAACTGACCTAGTAGAATGAGCTGTAATCCTTTGAGGCGGAGTTTTACCCGACTCAACATAGGCAAGATGAATTAAAGATTTCAACCAAGATGCCAAAGAAATGGCAGAAGCTTTCTGGCCTTTTCTAGAACCGGAAAAGATAACAAATAGACTAGAAGTCTTTCGGAAAGATTTAGTAGCTTCAACATAATATTTCAAAGCTCTAACAACATCCAAAGAATGCAACGATTTCTCCTTAGAATTCTTAGGATTAGGACATAATGAAGGAACCACAATTTCTCTACTAATGTTGTTGGAATTCACAACTTTAGGTAAAAATTCAAAAGAAGTTCACAACACCGCCTTATCCTGATGAAAAATCAGAAAAGGAGACTCACAAGAAAGAGCAGATAATTCAGAAACTCTTCTGGCAGAAGAGATGGACAAAAGGAACAAAACTTTCCAAGAAAGTAATTTAATGTCCAATGAATGCATAGGTTCAAACGGAGGAGCTTGAAGAGCCCCCAGAACCAAATTCAAACTCCAAGGAGGAGAAATTGACTTAATGACAGGTTTTATACGAACCAAAGCTTGTACAAAACAATGAATATCAGGAAGAATAGCAATCTTTCTGTGAAAAAGAACAGAAAGAGCAGAGATTTGTCCTTTCAAGGAACTTGCGGACAAACCTTTGTCTAAACCATCCTGAAGAAACTGTAAAATTCTCGGTATTCTAAAAGAATGCCAAGAAAAATGATGAGAAATACACCAAGAAATATAAGTCTTCCAGACTCTATAATATATCTCTCTAGATACAGATTTATGAGCCTGTAACATAGTATTAATCACAGAGTCAGAGAAACCTCTTTGACGAATAATCAAGCGTTCAATCTCCATACCTTTAAATTTAAGGATTTCAGATCCTGATGGAAAAAAGGACCTTGTGACAGAAGGTCTGGTCTTAACGGAAGAGTCCACGGTTGGCAAGAGGCCATCCGGACAAGATCCGCATACCAAAACCTGCAAATTTCTTTGAAAAAACGTAACCTGCCCCCTACCAGCTGAGCTGGAATGAGGGCCGCACCTTCATGTGGACTTAGAAGCAGGCTTTGCCTTTCTGGCTGGCTTGGATTTATTCCAGATTGGAGATGGTTTCCAAACTGAAACTGCTCCTGAGGATGAAGGATCAGACTTTTGTTCTTTGTTGAAACGAAAGGAACGAAAACGATTATTAGCCCTGTTTTTACCTTTAGATTTTTTATCCTGTGGTAAAAAAGTTCCTTTCCCACCAGTAACAGTTGAAATAATAGAATTCAACTGAGAACCAAATAATTTGTTACCCTGGAAAGAAATGGAAAGTAGAGTTGATTTAGAAGCCATATCAGCATTCCAAGTCTTAAGCCATAAAGCTCTTCTAGCTAAAATAGCTAGAGACATAAACCTGACATCAACTCTGATAATATCAAAGATGGCATAACAGATAAAATTATTAGCATGCTGAAGAAGAATAATAATATCATGAGAATCATGATGTGTTACTTGTTGCGCTAAAGTTTCCAACCAAAAAGTTGAAGCTGCAGCAACATCAGCCAAAGATATAGCAGGTCTAAGAAGATTACCTGAACACAGATAAGCTTTTCTTAGAAATGATTCAATTTTCCTATCTAAAGGATCCTTAAACAAAGTACCATCTGACGTAGGAATAGTAGTACGTTTAGCAAGGGTAGAAATAGCCCCATCAACTTTAGGGATTTTGTCCCAAAATTCTAATCTGTCAGACGGCACAGGATATAATTGCTTAAAACGTTTAGAAGGAGTAAATGAATTACCCAATTTATCCCATTCTTTGGAAATTACTGCAGAAATAGCATTAGGAACAGGAAAAACTTCTGGAATAACCACAGGAGATTTAAATACCTTATCCAAACGTTTAGAATTAGTATCAAGAGGACCAGAATCCTCTATTTCTAAAGCAATTAGAACTTCTTTAAGTAAAGAACGAATAAATTCCATTTTAAATAAATATGAAGATTTATCAGCATCAACCTCTGAGACAGAATCCTCTGAACCAGAAGAGTCATCAGAATCAGAATGATGATGTTCATTTAAAAATTCATCTGTAGGGAGAGAAGTTTTAAAAGATTTTTTACGTTTACTAGAAGGAGAAATAACAGACATAGCCTTCTTTATGGATTCAGAAACAAAATCTCTTATGTTATCAGGAACATTCTGCACCTTAGATGTTGAAGGAACTGCAACAGGCAATGGTACTTTACTAAAGGAAATATTATCTGCATTAACAAGTTTGTCATGACAATCAATACAAACAACAGCTGGAGGAATAGCTACCAAAAGTTTACAGCAGATACACTTAGCTTTGGTAGATCCAGCACTAGACAGCGATTTTCCTGTAGTATCTTCTGACTCAGATGCAACGTGAGACATCTTGCAATATGTAAGAGAAAAAACAACATATAAAGCAAAATTGATCAAATTCCTTAAATGACAGTTTCAGGAATGGGAAAAAATGCCAAAGAACAAGCTTCTAGCAACCAGAAGCAATGAAAAATGAAACTTAAATAATGTGGAGACAAAAGCGACGCCCATATTTTTTAGCGCCAAATAAGACGCCCACATTATTTGGCGCCTAAATGCTTTTGGCGCCAAAAATGACGCCACATCCGGAACGCCGACATTTTTGGCGCAAAATAACGTCAAAAAATGACGCAACTTCCGGCGACACGTATGACGCCGGAAACGGAAAATAATTTTTGCGCCAAAAAAGTCCGCGCCAAGAATGACGCAATAAAATGAAGCATTTTCAGCCCCCGCGAGCCTAACAGCCCACAGGGAAAAAGAGTCAAATTTTTGAAGGTAAGAAAAAATGATAAAATCAAATGCATTATCCCAAATATGAAACTGACTGTCTGAAAAATAAGGAATGTTGAACATTCTGAGTCAAGGCAAATAAATGTTTGAATACATATATTTAGAACTTTATAAACAAAGTGCCCAACCATAGCTTAGAGTGTCACAGAAAATAAGATTTACTTACCCCAGGACACTCATCTACATGTTTGTAGAAAGCCAAACCAGTACTGAAACGAGAATCAGCAGAGGTAATGGTATATATAAGAGTATATCGTCGATCTGAAAAGGGAGGTAAGAGATGAATCTCTACGACCGATAACAGAGAACCTATGAAATAGACCCCGTAGAAGGAGATCACTGCATTCAAATAGGCAATACTCTCCTCACATCCCTCTGACATTCACTGCACGCTGAGAGGAAAACCGGGCTCCAACTTGCTGCGGAGCGCATATCAACGTAGAATCTAGCACAAACTTACTTCACCACCTCCATCGGAGGCAAAGTTTGTAAAACTGAATTGTGGGTGTGGTGAGGGGTGTATTTGTAGGCATTTTGAGGTTTGGGAAACTTTGCCCCTCCTGGTAGGAATGTATATCCCATACGTCACTAGCTCATGGACTCTTGCTAATTACATGAAAGAAACAATGAATATCAGGAAGACTAGCAATCTTTCTGTCAAAAAGAACAGAAAGAGCAGAGATTTGTCCTTTCAAGGAACTTGCAGACAAACCTTTATCCAAACCATCCTGAAGAAACCGTACAGGGAGTGCAGAATTATTAGGCAAGTTGTATTTTTGAGGATTAATTTTATTATTGAACAACAACCATGTTCTCAATAAACCCAAAAAAACTCATTAATATCAAAGCTGAATAGTTTTGGAAGTAGTTTTTAGTTTGTTTTTAGTTATAGCTATTTTAGGGGGATATCTGTGTGTGCAGGTAACTATTACTGTGCATAATTATTAGACAACTTAACAAAAAACAAATATATACCCATTTCAATTATTTATTTTTACCAGTGAAACCAATATAACATCTCAACATACACAAATATACATTTCTGACATTCAAAAACAAAACAAAAACAAATCAGTGACCAATATAGCCACCTTTCTTTGAAAGGACACTCAAAAGCCTGCCATCCATGGATTCTGTCAGTGTTTTGATCTGTTCACCATCAACATTGCGTGCAGCAGCAACTACAGCCTCCCAGACACTGTTCAGAGAGGTGTACTGTTTTCCCTCCTTGTAAATCTCACATTTGATGATGGACCACAGGTTCTCAATGGGGTTCAGATCAGGTGAACAAGGAGGCTATGTCATTAGATTTTCTTCTTTTATACCCTTTCTTGCCAGCCACGCTGTGGAGTACTTGGACATGTGTGATGGAGCATTGTCCTGCATGAAAATCATGTTTTTCTTGAAGGATGCAGACTTCTTCCTGTACCACTGCTTGAAGAAGGTGTCTTCCAGAAACTGGCAGTAGGACTGGGAGTTGAGCTTGACTCTATCCTCAACCCGAAAAGGCCCCACAAGCTCATCTTTGATGATACCAGCCCAAACCAGTACTCCACCTCCACCTTGCTGGCGTCTGAGTCGGACTGGAGCTCTCTGCCCTTTACCAATCCAGCCACGGGCCCATCCATCTGGCCCATCAAGACTCACTCTCATTTCATCAGTCCATAAAACCTTAGAAAAATCAGTCTTGAGATATTTCTTGGCCCAGTCTTGACGTTTCAGCTTGTGTGTCTTGTTCAGTGGTGGTCGTCTTTCAGCCTTTCTTACCTTGGCCATGTCTCTGAGTATTGCACACCTTGTGCTTTTGGGCACTCCAGTGATGTTGCAGCTCTGAAATATGGCCAAACTGGTGGCAAGTGGCATCTTGGCAGCTGCACGCTTGACTTTTCTCAGTTCATGGGCAGTTATTTTGCGCCTTGGTTTTTCCACACGCTTCTTGCGACCCTGTTGACTATTTTGAATGAAACGCTTGATTGTTCGATGATCACGCTTCAGAAGCTTTGCAATTTTAAGAGTACTGCATCCCTCTGCAAGATATCTCACTATTTTTGACTTTTCTGAGCCTGTCAAGTCCTTCTTTTGACCCATTTTGCCAAAGGAAAGGAAATTGCCTAATAATTATGCACACCTGATATAGGGTGTTGATGTTATTAGACCACACCCCTTCTCATTACAGATATGCACATCACCTAATATGCTTAATTGGTAGTAGGCTTTCGAGCCTATACAGCTTGGAGTAAGACAACATGCATAAAGAGGATGATGTGGTCAAAATACTCATTTCCCTAATAATTCTGCACTCCCTGTAAAATTCTAGGAATTCTAAAAGAATGCCAAGAAAAACGATGAGAAAAACACCAAGAAATGTAAATCTTCCAGACTCGATAATATATCTTCCTAGATACAGATTTACGAGTCTGTAACATAGTATTAATCACAGAGTCAGAGAAACCTCTATGACTGAGAATCAAGCGTTCAATCTCCATACCTTCAAATTTAAGAATTTGAGATCCTGATGGAAAAAAGGACCTTGCGATAGAAGGTCTGGTCTTAACGGAAGAGTCCACGGTTGGCAAGTGGCCATCCGGACAAGATCTGCATACCAAAACCTGTGAGGCCATGCTGGAGCCAACAGCAGAACAAACGAGCACTCCTTTAGAATCTTGGAAATCACTCTTGGAAGAAGAACTAGAGGCGGAAAGATATAGGCAGGATGATACTTCCAAGGAAGTGACAATGCATCCACTGCTTCCGCCTGAGGATCCCTGGATCTGGACAGATAACTGGGAAGCTTCTTGTTTAGATGAGAAGCCATCAGATCTATTTCTGGAAGTCCCCACATTTGAACAATCTGTAGAAATACCTCTGGGTGAAGAGACCATTCGCCCGGATGTAACGTTTGGCGACTGAGATAATCCCCTTCCCAATTGTCTATACCTGGGATATGAATCACAGAAATTAGACAGGAGCTGGATTCCGCCCATACCAGTATTCGAGATACTTCTTTCATAGCCAGAGGACTGTGAGTCCCTCCTTGATGATTGACATATGCCACGGTTGTGACATTGTCTGTCTGAAAACAAATGAACGACTTTCTCCTTAGAAGAGGCCATGACTGAAGAGCTCTGAAAATTGCACGGAGTTCCAAAATGTTGATTGGTAATCTCACCTCCTGAGATTCCCAAACCCCTTGTGCTGACAGAGACCCCCAAACAGCTCCCCAACCTGTCAGACTTGCATCTGTTGAAATCACAGTCCAGGTCGGAAGAACAAAAGAAGCCCCCTGAACTAAACAATGGTGGTTTGTCCACCACGTCAGAGAGTGTCGTACAATCGGTTTTAAAGATATTAATTGAAATATCTTTGTATAATCCCTGCACCACTGGTTCAGCATACAGAGCTGAAGAGGTCGCATGTGAAAACGAGCAAAGGAGATCGCTTCCAATGCAGCAGTCATAAGACCTAGAATTTCCATGCATAAGGCTACCGAAGGGAATGATTGAGACTGAAGGTTTCGACAAGCTGAAACCAATTTTAGACGTCTCTTGTCTGTCAGAGACAGAGTCATGGACACTGAATCTATCTGGAAACCTAAAAAGGTTACCCTTGTCTGAGGAATAAATTTACTTTTTGGTAAATTGATCCTCCAACCATGTTCTCGAAGAAACAATACAAGTCGATTCGTATGAGATTCTGCTAAATGTGAAGACTGAGCAAGTACCAAGATATCGTCCAAATAAGGAAATACCACAATACCCTGTTCTCTGATTACAGACAGAAGGGCACTGAGAACCTTTGTAAAAATCCTTGGAGCTGTTGCTAGGCCAAACGGCAGAGCCACAAACTGGTAATGCTTGTCTAGGAAAGAGAATCTCAGAAACTGATAGTGATCTGGATGAATCGGAATATGCAGATATGTATCCTGTAAATCTATTGTGGACATATAATGCCCTTGCTGAACAAACGGCAGAATAGTCCTTATAGTTACCATTTTGAATGTTGGTATCCTTACATAATGATTCAATATCTTTAAATCCAGAACTGGTCTGAAGGAATTCTCCTTCTTTGGTACAATGAAGAGATTTGAGTAAAACCCCAGCCCCTGTTCCAGAACTGGAACTGGCATAATTACTCCAGCCAACTCTAGATCGGAAACACATTTCAGAAATGCTTGAGCTTTCACTGGATTTACTGGGACACGGGAAAGAAAAAAATCTTCTTGCAGGAGGCCTTATCTTGAAGCCTATTCTGTACCCTTGTGAAACAATGTTCTGAATCCAAAGATTGTGAATCGAATTGATCCAAATTTCTTTGAAAAATCGTAATCTGCCCCCTACCATCTGGGCTGGAATGAGGGCCGCACCTTCATGTTGACTTGGGAGCTGGCTTTGGCTTTCTGAAAGGCTTGGATTTATTCCAGACTGGAGATGGTTTCCAGACTGATACCCCTCCTGTAGGGGAAGGATCAGGCTTTTGTTCCTTATTGTGACGAAAGGAACGAAAACGATTAGTAGACCTAAATTTACCTTTAGATTTTTTATCCTGTGGTAAAAAAGTTCCTTTCCCCCTGTAACAGTCGAAATAATAGAATCCAACTGTGAACTAAATAATTTATTACCCTGGAAAGAAAGGGAAAGCAAAGTTGACTTAGAAGACATATCAGCATTCCAAGTTTTAAGCCATAAAGCTCTTCTAGCTAAAATAGCTAGAGACATATACCTGACATCAACCCTAATGATATCAAAGATGGCATCACAAATAAAATTATTAGCATGTTGAAGAAGATTAACAATGCTAAGAGAATTATGATCTGTTACTTGTTGCGCTAAAGCTTCCAAACAAAAAGTTGAAGCTGCAGCAACATCCGCTAAAGATATAGCAGGTCTAAGAAGATTACCTGAACATAAGTAAGCTTTTCTTAGAAAGGATTCAATTTTTCTATCTAAAGGATCCTTAAAGGAAGTACTATCTGCCGTAGGAATAGTAGTACGTTTAGCAAGAGTAGAGATAGCCCCATCAACCTTAAGGATTTTGTCCCAAAACTCTAATCTGTCAGATGGCACAGGATATAATTGCTTAAAACGTTTAGAAGGAGTAAATGAATTACCCAAATTATTCCATTCCCTAGAAATTACTTCAGAAATAGCATCAGGGACAGGAAAAACTTCTGGAATAACTACAGGAGATTTAAAAACCTTATTTAAACGTTTAGATTTAGTATCAAGAGGACCAGATTCCTCTATTTCTAATCCAATTAAGACTTCTTTAAGTAAAGAACGAATAAATTCCATTTTAAATAAATAACATCATTTATGTAAGAACTTACCTGATAAATTCATTTCTTTAATATTAGCAAGAGTCCATGAGCTAGTGACGTATGGGATATACATTCCTACCAGGAGGGGCAAAGTTTCCCAAACCTCAAAATGCCTATAAATACACCCCTCACCACACCCACAAATCAGTTTAACGAATAGCCAAGAAGTGGGGTGATAAGAAAAAAGTGCGAAAGCATAAAAAATAAGGAATTGGAATAATTGTGCTTTATACAAAAAAATCATAACCACCACAAAAAAGGGTGGGCCTCATGGACTCTTGCTAATATGAAAGAAATGAATTTATCAGGTAAGTTCTTACATAAATTATGTTTTCTTTCATGTAATTAGCAAGAGTCCATGAGCTAGTGACGTATGGGATAATGACTACCCAAGATGTGGATCTTTCCACGCAAGAGTCACTAGAGAGGGAGGGATAAAATAAAGACAGCCAATTCCGCTGAAAAATAATCCACACCCAAAATAAAGATTAAATGAAAAAAACTGAAATTAGAAGCAGAAGATTCAAACTGAAACAGCTGCCTGAAGTACTTTTCTACCAAAAACTGCTTCAGAAGAAGAAAACACATCAAAATGGTAGAATTTAGTAAAAGTATGCAAAGAAGACCAAGTTGCTGCTTTGCAAATCTGATCAACCGAAGCATCATTCCTAAACGCCCAGGAAGTAGAAACTGACCTAGTAAAATGAGCTGTAATCCTTTGAGGCAGAGTTTTACCCGACACGACATAAGCATGATGAATTAAAGATTTCAACCAAGATGCCAAAGAAATGGCAGAGGCCTTCTGACCTTTCCTATAACCGGAAAAGATAACAAATAGACTAGAAGTCTTTCGGAAATTCTTAGTAGCTTCAACATAATATTTCAAAGCTCTAACTACATCCAAAGAATGCAATGATCTCTCCTTAGAATTCTTAGGATTAGGACACAATGAAGGAACCACAATTTCTCTACTAATGTTGCTATTTATTTATCAGGTAAGTTCTTACATAAATTATGTTTTCTTTCATGTAATTAGCAAGAGTCCATGAGCTAGTGACGTATGGGATAATGAATACCCAAGATGTGGATCTTCCACGCAAGAGTCAGTAGAGAGGGAGGGATAAAATAAAGACAGCCAATTCCGCTGAAAATAATCCACACCCAAAACAAAGTTTAAATCTTATAATGAAAAAAACTGAAATTATAAGCAGAAGAATCAAACTGAAACAGCTGCCTTACGTACTTTTCTACCAAAAACTGCTTCAGAAGAAGAAAACACATCAAAATGGTAGAATTTAGTAAAAGTATGCAAAGAAGACCAAGTGGATGCTTTGCAAATCTGATCAACCGAAGCTTCATTCCTAAACGCCCAGGAAGTAGAAACTGACCTAGTAGAATGAGCTGTAATCCTTTGAGGCGGAGTTTTACCTGACTCAACATAAGCATGATGAATCAAAGACTTTAACCAGGACGCCAAAGAAATGGCAGAGGCCTTCTGACCTTTCCTAGAACCGGAAAAGATAACAAATAGACTAGAAGTCTTTCGGAAATTTTATTAGCTTCAACATAATATTTCAAAGCTCTAACTACATCCAAAGAATGTAAAGATCTTTCCTTAGAATTCTTAGGATTAGGACACAATGAAGGAACCACAATTTCTCTACTAATGTTGTTAGAATTCACAACCTTAGGTAAAAATTTAAAAGAAGTTCGCATTACCGCTTTATCCTGATGAAAAATCAGAAAAGGAGACTCACAAGAAAGAGCAGATAATTCAGAAACTCTTCTAGCAGAAGAGATGGCCAAAAGAAACAAAACTTTCCAAGAAAGTAATTTAATGTACAGCGAATGCATAGGTTCAAACGGAAGAGCTTGAAGAGCCCCCAGAACCAAATTCAAACTCCAAGGAGGAGAAATTGACTTAATAACAGGTTTTATACGAACCAAAGCTTGTACAAAACAATGAATATCAGGAAGACTAGCAATCTTTCTGTGAAAAAGAACAGAAAGAGCAGAGATTTGTCCTTTCAAGGAACTTGCAGACAAACCTTTATCCAAACCATCCTGAAGAAACTGTAAAATTCTAGGAATTCTAAAAGAATGCCAAGAAAAATGATGAGAAAAACACCAAGAAATGTAAATCTTCCAGACTCGATAATATATCTTCCTAGATACAGATTTACGAGCCTGTAACATAGTATTAATCACAGAGTCAGAGAAACCTCTATGACTGAGAATCAAGCGTTCAATCTCCATACCTTCAAATTTAAGAATTTGAGATCCTGATGGAAAAAAGGACCTTGCGATAGAAGGTCTGGTCTTAACGGAAGAGTCCACGGTTGGCAAGTGGCCATCCGGACAAGATCCGCATACCAAAACCTGTGAGGCCATGCTGGAGCCAACAGCAGAACAAACGAGCACTCCTTTAGAATCTTGGAAATCACTCTTGGAAGAAGAACTAGAGGCGGAAAGATATAGGCAGGATGATACTTCCAAGGAAGTGACAATGCATCCACTGCCTCCGCCTGAGGATCCCTGGATCTGGACAGATACCTAGGAAGCTTCTTGTTTAGATGAGAAGCCATCAGATCTATTTCTGGAAGTCCCCATATTTGAACAATCTGAAGAAATACCTCTGGGTGAAGAGACCATTCGCCCGGATGTAACGTTTGGCGACTGAGATAATCCGCTTCCCAATTGTCTATACCTGGGATATGAACCGCAGAAACTAGACAGGAGCTGGATTCCGCCCATACCAGTATTCGAGATACTTCTTTCATAGCCAGAGGACTGTGAGTCCCTCCTTGATGATTGACATATGCCACGGTTGTGACATTGTCTGTCTGAAAACAAATGAACGACTCTCTCCTTAGAAGAGGCCATGACTGAAGAGCTCTGAAAATTGCACGGAGTTCCAAAATGTTGATTGGTAATCTCACCTCCTGAGATTCCCAAACCCCTTGTGCTGTCAGAGACCCCCAAACAGCTCCCCAACCTGTCAGACTTGCATCTGTTGAAATCACAGTCCAGGTCGGAAGAACAAAAGAAGCCCCCTGAACTAAACGATGGTGGTTTGTCCACCACGTCAGAGAGTGTCGTACATTCGGTTTTAAAGATATTAATTGAAATATCTTTGTATAATCCCTGCACCACTGGTTCAGCATACAGAGCTGAAGAGGTCGCATGTGAAAACGAGCAAAGGAGATCGCGTCCGATGCAGCAGTCATAAGACCTAGAATTTCCATGCATAAGGCTACCGAAGGGAATGATTGAGACTGAAGGTTTCGACAAGCTGAAACCAATTTTAGACGTCTCCTGTCTGTCAGAGACAGAGTCATGGACACTGAATCTATCTGGAAACCTAAAAAGGTTACCCTTGTCTGAGGAATAAATTTACTTTTTGGTAAATTGATCCTCCAACCATGTTCTCGAAGAAACAATACAAGTCGATTCGTATGAGATTCTGCTAAATGTGAAGACTGAGCAAGTACCAAGATATCGTCCAAATAAGGAAATACCACAATACCCTGTTCTCTGATTACAGACAGAAGGGCACCGAGAACCTTTGTAAAAATCATTGGAGCTGTTGCTAGGCCAAACGGCAGAGCCACAAACTGATAATGCTTGTCTAGGAAAGAGAATCTCAGAAACTGATAGTGATCTGGATGAATCGGAATATGCAGATATGTATCCTGTAAATCTATTGTGGACATATAATGCCCTTGCTGAACAAAAGGCAGAATAGTCCTTATAGTTACCATTTTTAATGTTGGTATCCTTACAAAATGATTCAATATCTTTAAATCCAGAACTGGTATGAAGGAATTCTCCTTCTTTGGTATAATGAAGAGATTTGAGTAAAACCCCAGCCCCTGTTCCAGAACTGGAACTGGCATAATTACTCCAGCCAACTCTAGATCGGAAACACATTTCAGAAATGCTTGAGCTTTCACTGGATTTACTGGTACACGGGAAAGAAAAAATCTTCTTGCAGGAGGCCTTATCTTGAAGCCTATTCTGTACCCTTGTGAAACAATGTTCTGAATCCAAAGATTGTGAATCGAATTGATCCAAATTTCTTTGAAAAATCGTAATCTGCCCCCTACCAGCTGGGCTGGAATGAGGGCCGCACCTTCATGTTGACTTGGGAGCTGGCTTTGGCTTTCTGAAAGGCTTGGATTTATTCCAGACTGGAGATGGTTTCCAAACTGATACCCCTCCTGTAGGGGAAGGATCAGGCTTTTGTTCCTTATTGTGACGAAAGGAACGAAAACGATTATTAGACCTAAATTTACCTTTAGATTTTTTATCCTGTGGTAAAAAAGTTCCTTTCCCCCCAGTAACAGTTGAAATAATAGAATCCAACTGTGAACTAAATAATTTATTACCCTGGAAAGAAAGGGAAAGCAAAGTTGACTTAGAAGACATATCAGCATTCCAAGTTTTAAGCCATAAAGCTCTTCTAGCTAAAATAGCTAGAGACATATACCTGACATCAACCCTAATGATTTTTACATAAATTATGTTTTCTTTCATGTAATTAGCAAGAGTCCATGAGCTAGTGACGTATGGGATAATGACTTCCCAAGATGTGGATCTTCCACGCAAGAGTCACTAGAGAGGGAGGGATAAAATAAAGACAGCCAATTCCGCTGAAAAAAAATCCACACCCAAAATAAAGTTTAAATCTTATAATGAAAAAAACTGAAATTATAAGCAGAAGAATCAAACTGAAACAGCTGCCTGAAGTACTTTTCTACCAAAAACTGCTTCAGAAGAAGAAAACACATCAAAATGGTAGAATTTAGTAAAAGTATGCAAAGAAGACCAAGTGGCTGCTTTGCAAATCTGATCAACTGAAGCTTCATTCCTATACGCCCAGGAAGTAAAAACTGACCTAGTAGAATGAGCTATAATCCTTTGAGGCAGAGTTTTAACCGACTCGACATAGGCATGATGAAACAAAGATTTTAACCAAGATGCCAAAGAAATGGCAGAAGCCTTCTGACCTTTCCTAGAACCGGAAAAGATAACAAATAGACTAGAAGTCTTTCGGAAATCCTTAGTAGCTTCAACATAATATTTCAAAGCTCTAACTACATCCAAAGAATGCAACGACTTTTCCTTAGAATTCTTAGGATTAGGATACAATGAAGGAACCACAATTCTCTACTAATGTTGTTAGAATTCACAACCTTAGGTAAAAATTTAAAAGAAGTTCGCAACACCGCCTTATCCTGATGAAAAATCAGAAAAGGAGACTCACAAGAAAGAGCAGATAATTCAGAAACTCTTCTAGCAGAAGAGATGGCCAAAAGAAACAAAACTTTCCAAGAAAGTAATTAATGTCCAGCGAATGCATAGGTTCAAACGGAGGAGCTCGAAGAGCCCCCAGAACCAAATTCAAACTCCAAGGAGGAGAGATTGACTTAATAACAGGTTTTTTACGAGCCAAAGCATGTACAAAATAAAGAATATCAGGAAGACTAGCAATCTTTCTGTGAAAAAGAACAGAAAGAGCAGAGATTTGACCTTTCAAGGAACTTGAGGACAAACCTTATCCAAACCATCCTGAAGAAACTGTAAAATTCTAGGAATTCTAAAAGAATGCCAAGAAAAATGATGAGAAAAACACCAAGAAATGTAAATCTTCTAGACTTGATAATATATCTTCCTAGATACAGTTTTACGAGCCTGTAACATAGTATTAATCACAGAGTCAGAGAAACCTCTATGACTGAGAATCAAGCGTTCAATCTCCATACCTTCAAATTTAAGGATTTGAGAACCTGATGGAAAAAAGGACCTTGCGATAGAAGGTCTGGTCTTAACGGAAGAGTCCACAGTTGGCAAGTGGCCATCCGGACAAGATCCACATACCAAAACCTGTGAGGCCATGCTGGAGCCACCAGCAGAATAAACGAACGTTCCTTTAGAATCTTGGAAAAAGAACTATAGTCGGAAAGATATAAGCAGGATGATACTTCCAAGGAAGTGACAATGCATCCACTGCTTCCGCCTGAGGATCCCTGGATCTGGACAGATACCTGGGAAGCTTCTTGTTTAGATGAGAAGCCATCAGATCTATTTCTGGAAGTCCCCATATTTGAACAATCTGAAGAAATACCTCTGGGTGAAGAAAACATTCGCCCGGATGTAGCGTTTGGCGACTGAGATAATCCGCTTCCCAATTGTCTAAACCTGGGATATGAACCGCAGAAATTAGACAGGCGCTGGATTCCGCCCATACAAGTATTCGAGAGACTTCTTTCATAGCCAGAGGACTGTGAGTTCCTCCTTGATGATTGACATATGCCACGGTTGTGACATCGTCCGTCTAGAAACAAATGAACGACTCTCTCTTTAGAAGAGGCCACGACTGAAGAGCTCTGAAAATTGCACGGAGTTCCAAAAATGTTGATTGGTAATCTCACCTCCTGAGATTCCCAAACCCCTTGTGCTGTCAGAAACCCCCATACAGCTCCCCAACCTGTCAGACTTGCATCTTTTGAGATCACAGTCTAGGTTGGAAGAACATAAGAAGCCCCCTGAACTAAACGATGGTGGTCTGTCCACCACATCAGAGAGTGTCGAACAATCGGTTTTAAAGATATTAATTGAGATATCTTTGTATAATCCCTGCACCACTGGTTCAGCATACAGAGCTGAAGAGGTCGCATGTGAAAACGAGCAAAGGGGATCGCGTCCAATGCAGCGGTCATAAGACCTAGAATTTCCATGCATAAGGCTACCGAAGGGAAAGATTGAGACTGAAGGTTTCGATAAGCTGAAACCAATTTCAGACGCCTCTTGTCCGTCATAGACAGAATCAAGAACACTGAATCTATCAGGAAACCTAAAAAGGTTACCCTTGTCTGAGGAATCAAATGTACTTTTTGGTAAATTGATCCTCCAACCATGTTCTTGAAGAAACAACACTTATAAAAGACTGGAAAGGTTCTTTCTAGTGAAAATGAGCAAAGGGAGTTGAATCTAATGCTGTGGCCATAAGACCTAAAACTTCTATGCATATATAGCAACTGAAGGAAATAATAGAGACTAAAGGTACCGATAGATGGAACCCATAACATTATCCCTTGTCTGATAGAGACAAGGACAGTGACACAAACTATCTGGAAACCTAAAAAAGGTGACCCTTGTGTGAGGAATCAAGAGCTTTTTAAAAGAAGATCCTCTAACTATGTCCTGAAGAGTAAGTGAATCATATGAGATTCCGCATCCTCAGAAAATAATCTGAATAAAAACAGAAAAATGAAAATATGCATTTATTGTATCTAATGAAAACAAATAATGCTATCAATGACCATAAAAAGGCAAAATAGTTTGAATAAAACTCCAAAACCCGGCTCCTCAAAAGGAACTGGAAGAAATACCCCAGAAGATTCCAGGTCTGAGCAGCGCTTGAACCCCATGGGTGCCCAGCCATGCTTCAACAGTACCCAAAATATATAGGACAGAAACACAGTTAAAGAAAGTGTTAGCCTTACTGGAATAAAATCAAAGAAGTTTCAAAGAAGCCTTAACCTGCCCCTTACCAGCCAAGCTGGAATACGGCACGTACATCACAAAATTAGGGAGCTGATTTCGAACTCCAAATATAGACATGTTACTTGGGAAAGAACTCAGGAATTCGTTCCTTAATAAGAACAACCAAACCAGTATAAGCTTAAAGTTTTAGTCTTGGAACTCAACCTTGAAGCCCAGAGTAACAGTTAAGAATTGAATCCAATTATAAAACAAATAATTGATTGTCTTAGAACAAAAGAAATATGGATTTTATTTTTTTTTTTAAAAAATCACAAAATTCTTCTAGCTAAAAAAGCTAAAGACATAGATTAACCCCATTTGAGAAAATATTCAATAAAATGAAGACACAAATGAAATTATTAGCATGATAGTCCAGATTAAAGGACCAGCCAATACAGTGGACTTGCATAATCAATAAATGCAAAACAACAAGACAAATGCAACAGCACCTAGTCTAGTAAATGTTGTCCCTTTAAAAATGCTAAAATAAATCATAATCTGATACTTGATCTAAAAGTAAACAGAGAAAATGAAGCAATTGCAATATCCAAATAAATCACAGGATCAAGAAAGTACCTGAAACTAAATCATTTTCCATAAATAAGATACAACTATCTAAAGGAAAATAAATACTATTTTGCTATAGAAACAATAGCATAATAAGTAGAATTAGAGATAGCCCCAATAAATTGGAGAACCCTCCAAATTGAGTTTAACTGCCGGCAAAGAATATAGTTTAAAACCTTTGAAGAAGGAATAAAAGAAAATTCTCAGCCTATTCCATTCCCTAGTATAGGGAATTGGAAAGAAAACCTCTGAAAACACAGAAGAAATAAATAGGCAGAAATAATGTCAGCTAGTCTTAAAGAACTAGTTACCTTAATATCCAAAATAATCAACACCTTTTCAACAAAGAACAAATGTACTTTAATAATAGAAAAATAATAAAAAAGTAGATTTGTTAGTGTCAATATCTGATGATGAAAATTTCTGAGAGAGAAAAAAACATCATCAGAGAAGGATAAATCAGTATGTTGTTGGTCATTTGAAACTTCAATAATTAAAAAAAGAAGTGAAAAAGACCTAAAAATTTTATTAGAAGGCACGAAGTCAGACAAAGCCTTTAACATAGAATCAGAAAAATATTTCTTATAAGTCTTCTAAATATTTCTTGTAAGAAAAGAAAATATATAAAGCATAAATACTAATGGAATCCGCATGTAAAAGTATAACATAATAACTTATTACAAACCATAGCTAAAGATAAACATTTATAACATTTAAAATAAATGAACTTAGCTTTGGTAGAACTGAAACTCAGTTAAGCGTTTTTCCAGAAGTGGCTTCTGATTGAGTCCATCTGAGACATCTTGCAATATGTAATAGAAAAAACAACATATAAAGCAAAATTGATCAAATTCCTTAAATGACAGTTTCAGGAATGGGAAAAAAATGCCAATGAACAAGCTTCTAGCAACCAGAAGCAATAAATTATGAGACTTAAAATATTGTGGAGACAACAATGACGCTCAAATTTTTTAGCGCCAAAAAAGCCGCCCACATTATTTGGCGCTTAAATGCTTTTGGCGCCAAGAATGGCGCCACATCCGGTAACGCCGACATTTTTTGGCGCAAAAACATCCAAAAAAAAAATGACGCAACTTCCAGCGACACGTATGACGCCGGAAATGACAAGAAAATTTTTGCCCCAAGAATAACGCAATAAAATTAAGCATTTTCAGCCCCCGCGAGCCTAACAGCCCACAGGAAAAAAGTCAAATTTTAAGGTAAGAAAAAATTGAATTATTCATATGCATTATCCCAAATATGAAACTGACTGTCTAAACATTTATTTGCCTTGATTCAGGATGTTCAACGTTCCTTATTTTCAAACACATATATTTAGAACTTTATATAAAAGTGCCCAACCATAGCTTAGAGTGTCACAGAAAATAAGACTTACTTACCCCAGGACACTCATCTACATGTAGTAGAAAGCCAAACCAGTACTGAAACGAGAATCAGTAGAGGTAATGGTATATATAAGAGTATATCGTCGATCTGAAAAGGGAGGTAAGAGATGAATCTCTACGACCGATAACAGAGAACCTATGAAATAGACCCCGTAGAAGGAGATCATTGAATTCCAACAGGCAATACTCTCTTCACATCCCTCTGACATTCACTGCACGCTGAGAGGAAAACCGGGCTCCAACCTGCTGTGGAGCGCATATCAACGTAGAATCTAGCACAAACTTACTTCACCACCTCCACAGGAGGCAAAGTTTGTAAAACTGATTTGTGGGTGTGGTGAGGGGTGTATTTATAGGCATTTTGAGGTTTGGGAAACTTTGCCCCTCCTGGTAGGAATGTATATCCCATACGTCACTAGCTCATGGACTCTTGCTAATTACATGAAAGAAATGAAGATTTATCAACCTCTGAAACAGAATCCTCTGAACCAGAGGAATCATTATCAGAATCAGAATGATGATGTTCATTTAAAAATTCATCTGAAAAATGAGAAGTTTTAAAAGACCTTTTACGTTTACAAGGAGGAGGAATAACAGACATAGCCTTCTTAATGGATTTAGAAACAAAATCTCTTATGTTAACAGGAACACTCTGAGAATTAGATGTTGATGGAACAGCAACAGGTAATGTAACATTACTAAAGGAAATATTATCTGCATTAACAAGTTTGTCATGACATTCATTACAAACAACAGCTGGAGGAACAGATACCACAAGTTTACAGCAAATACACTTAACTTTGGTAGATCCAGCATCAGGCAGCGATTTTCCAGAAGTATCTTCTGATTCAGGGTCAATCTGAGACATCTTGCAATATGTAATAGAAAAAAACAACATATAAAGCAAAATTGATCAAATTCCTTAAATGACAGTTTCAGGAATGGGAAAAAATGCCAGTGAACAAGCTTCTAGCAACCAGAAGCAAATAAACAATGAGACTTAAATAATGTGGATACAATAATGACGCCCATATTTTTTAGCGCCAAAAAAGACGCCCACATTATTTGGCGCCTAAATGCTTTTAGTGCAAAAATGACGCCACATCCGGTAATGCCGACACTTTTGGCGCAAAAATGTCAAAAATGGTATAGAGGGACATAACGAGTGTGTAATTCTCTCCCCATTGTATATTCTCCAATATATTGAGAATCTGGGTAGAGTCCCTCAGATATGACGGTAATTGTGTGACGTATTTCTGTAGTAATCTGTCTATATATTCGGACAGATTGATAGACAGACCCCCTATCCCTAATATTATTGGCCGACCGGGGGTTTGTCGAGGGATTTGTGGACTTTGGGGAGGTAATATAGGACTGGAGTTATGGGATGCTTAATATTTATGTATTTGTACTCTTTCTCATTAAGAATCCCAATATTTTTAGCTTCCACCAACATTTCTTCTAATTCTCTTTTGAAAGTTTCAACTGGATTTTTCCTTAATATTTCATATGTCTGTCGGTTCGATAAGATCCTATTACACTCGTGATCATAGTCCATCTTATTCAAGATCACGATGCCCCCGCCTTTATCCGCTGGTTTAATAACCACGTCATGGTTCTTTTCGAGGGTCTTTATAGTGTTTATTTGTTCCTTAGACAAGTTATGTTTATGTCTATTTAATTTCTTATGATTAATATCCCTGATTTCATTGCAGATCATGGTATCAAATGTGTCTATGGCATTACCCTTACTCGCTAATGGGTAAAAATTCGATCTAGGTCTTAGATCCGTGTGAAGGTAAGTATTTTCGTTGGTGGTTAGAGTATCTGAATAAACCTTTTCATGTCGTGTGGATTGTATTTCCAATGGAGTTTTCATAAAATGTCTTTTGAGAGTCAGTTTCCTGACTAATTCTTTGGCATTTATGAAGGTATTAAATTTGTTCAGACCCTTTGATGGGGCGAACGACAGTCCATAACTTAACACAGATGATTCCTTTTTTGTGAGTTCCTTTGAGCTTAAGTTGAAGATACCTGTGGTAGTAGCTTTGGCACTTGATGGGAAGGGGGATGGTTTCTCCTTTTTTAATCTTCTTCCTCCTCTCTTGCCTCTATGGGTCTTCTTTTGTCTGTTGGAGTTTGAAAATCCTCTGAGTTTGGGTTCTTTCTCTTCATAGATCCTCTTTCTAGTTCTTTGGGAGTTTTCTGAGGTATCCCTAAAAAAGAATACCCTAATGTTGATGCTTGGTATTCTTCATTCGTACCTACATCCGGTATTTTCTTATTGAGTTGTCTTTCTTCTTGTTTGGATTGGGGATTCATCCCACGTGTATTTGTATTTGGTCGTGGTCCTGGGTAGTTAGATCTGGGGGGCTCATAATTGTCATTATAATGGTGATTATACCAGTTTTCACCTCTATTGAATGACTGTCGGTGTCTTTGATTGGGATAGGGATATCTTGGGTATCCTCTTTGTCCCCAAAATGTATCTGGGTTTTCTCTATTGTTACCATTTGTTCTCCTATATTGTCTATGGTAGTAATTTGAATATGGATATTCTCGTCTCCTATTGTCATATCTATATGGGGAGTGGATATAACCTCGATTGTTGTCCCTTTTAAAGAAATCACCACTGTGAAATGGGTCTTGTCTCTGGTTATATTGGTGACTGAAGTCTGGAGTCTGAGACCAATGAGGTCTATTATCACCCCCCCAACCCCTAGTATGTCTGTATTGACGAAATGGTGTTCTAGGGGTTCTGTTGTCCTCTCTGTTGGAAGGTTCATAGTTCCATCTATCATTTTTAGGTGTATGTGCTGGGTTCCAGGGTCTATAATTGTGTATTTGTTGGTTTCTGGTCTCATGATGTCTAAGATCCTCTTTTCTAGATGGTATCCTGGGTCTTGGCCCCCTCCCCTTATTGGTCATTTCTCCCCATTCACCCTCGTCAGTTTCTTTCTGTACATTTTCATTATTGTGAGTGTTATTGTCATTCACTAGTTGTTCATTTATATGATTTTTGCTTAGCTTAATCAGTTCTAACTCCCTGTTCAATTTTTTGGACTTTTTGTTAGTTATATCTTCTCTTATCTTGGTCACCTTCTTAATCAAATTTTCTTTTCTGTCTAGAAGGTCCTTACATTCTATTATACAACCATCAGGGCCAATAAGATTATCCTCAGTGCTCTTAATTTCAATGTCTACCTTACTCAGAATAGATTCTCTATAATCTATTATGGTCTGCATCAATTTCCTAGAGGTCTCTACTAGAGCCTCTGACCATTGAGTCAGAAATACTGGGTCCTCTGTTTGAAATGCGCAGTCTTTTCTAATCACTAACCCTTTCGGGATAATGTTGAGTTCGAGACATTTCTTTAGAAAAGATATTTCTGCTTTAAATTTGACTTCTTGTATGAGTAATTTCTCTAAGGTTTTGAAAATTGTGGCAAGATCTAAATTCTCAGTATTGCTGTTTTCAGCATTGATGTTATAGTGATGGATATCCAATTGGATATCTTGCCTAATGGACCTTGTTAAGTCCATATTATATGTCAACTCAATTAACTCAGTTAATATACTTATCAAAAAAGTGCTTGGTGCTCAAAAAGTAGGAACTGATAGGACTAAAGTTATAAACTATACAGTGCTAAGAATAATATTATAAACTATATCTTTTATTGTTTTTAATTAGTTTCTTTTGCTTGCTATTACTATTTATTATTGTATTTTTAGTATATTTGAGTATATATGTTACATGGATCCATGCTATGAAGTATATGTTTAATAAATGTCTGATAATCATTGATTTATTTGTTAGAATCTTCCTTTGCCTCTAGTTGGCGCTCTCGGATTATTTGTTGTTTTTTATATATAAGAGTATATCGTCTATCTGAAAAGGGAGGTAAGAGATGAATCTCTATGACCGATAACAGAGAACCTATGAAATAGACCCCGTAGAAGGAGATCATTGAATTCAAATAGGCAATACTCTCTTCACATCCCTCTGACATTCACTGCACGCTGAGAGGAAAACCGGGCTCCAACCTGCTGCGGAGCGCATATCAACGTAGAATCTAGCACAAACTTACTTCACCACCTCCACGGGAGGCAAAGTTTGTAAAACTGATTTGTGGGTGTGGTGAGGGGTGTATTTATAGGCATTTTGAGGTTTGGGAAACTTTGCCCCTCCTGGTAGGAATGTATATCCCATACGTCACTAGCTCATGGACTCTTGCTAATTACATGAAAGAAAGGTTCCTTTCCCCCCAGTAACAGTTGAAATAATTGAATCCAACTGTGAACCAAATAATTTATTACCTTGGAAAGAAAGAGAAAGAAAGTAAAGTTGACTTAGAAGTCATATCTGCATTCCAAGATTTAAGCTATAAAGCTCTTCTAGCTAAAATAGCTCAAGCCGTATACCTGACATCAATTCTAATGATATCAAAAATGGCATCACAAATAAAGTTATTAGCACGTTGAAGAAGTTTAACAATGCTATAAGCATTATGGTCTGACACTTGTTGCGCTAAAGCCTCCAACCAAAAAGTGGAAGCTGCAGCAACATCAGCCAAAGAAATAGCAGGTCTAAGAAGATTACCTGAACATAAATAAGCTCTCCTTAGAAAGGATTCAAGCTTCCTATCTAAAGGATCCTTAAAGGAAGTAGTATCCGCTGTTGGAATAGTAGTACGTTTAGCAAGAGTAGAGATAGCCCCATCAAGTTTAGGGATTTTGTCCCAAAACTCTAATCAGATGGCACAGGGAACAATTTCTTAAACCTTGGAGAAGGATTAAATGAGTTACCCAGACTATTGCATTCCCTAGAAATTACTTCTGAAATAGCATCAGGAACTGGAAAAACTTCTGGAATAACTACATGAGGTTTAAAAACCGAATTTAAACGCTTAGTAGATTTAGTATCAAGAGGACTAGACTCCTCCATATCTAATGCAATCAATACTTCTTTAAGTAAAGAACAAATAAATTCCATTTTAAATAAATATGAAGATTTATCAGTGTCAATATCTGAGGCAGAATCTTCTGAACCAGATAGATCCTCATCAGAAACAGATAAGTCAGAATGATGGCAGTCACTTAAAAATTCATCTGAAATATGAGAAGTTTTAAAAGACCTTTTACGTTTGCTGGAAGGAGGAATAACAGACAGGGCCTTCCTAATAGAATTAGAAACAAATTCTTTCACATTAACAGGGACATCCTGAACATTGGATGTTGAAGGAAAAACAACGGGTAAAGGATTATTACTAATGGAAACACTATCTGCATTAGAAAGTTTATCATGACAGCCAAAACAAACTACAGCCGGAGGAAAAGATACCAAAAGTTTACAACAAATGCACTTAACTTTGGTAGAACCAACATCAGGCAGCGTCTTTCCAGAAGTAGATTCTGATCCAGGGTCAGGTTGAGACATCTTGCAATATGTAATAGAAAAACAACATATAAAGCAAAACTATCAAATTCCTTAAATGACAGTTTCAGGAATGGGAAAAAATGCCAAATGAACAAGCCTCTAGCAACCAGAAGCAATGAAAAAGTGAGACTTAAATAATGTGGAAAAAGGTGGAGACAAAAAAACATAATTTATGCTTACCTGATAAATTTATTTCTCTTGTAGTGTGTTCAGTCCACGGGTCATCCATTACTTATGGGATATATTCTCCTCCCCAACAGGAAGTTGCAAGAGGATCACCCAAGCAGAGCTGCTATATAGCTCCTCCCCTCACATGTCATATCCAGTCATTCGACCGAAACAAGACGAGAAAGGAAAAACTATAGGGTGCAGTGGTGACTGGAGTTTTAATTAAAATTTAGAACTGCCTTAAAAAAGACAGGGCGGGCCGTGGACTGAACACAATACAAGAGAAATAAATTTATCAGGTAAGCATAAATTATGTTTTCTCTTGTTAAGTGTGTTCAGTCCACGGGTCATCCATTACTTATGGGATACCAATACCAAAGCTAAAGTACACGGATGATGGGAGGGACAAGGCAGGAACATTAAACAGAAGGAACCACTGCCTGTAGAACCTTTCTCCCAAAACCAGCCTCCGAAGAAGCAAAAGTGTAAAATTTGTAAAATTTTGAAAAGGTATGAAGTGAAGACCAAGTTGCAGCCTTGCAAATCTGTTCAACAGAGGCATCATTCTTAAAGGCCCAGGTGGAAGCCACAGCTCTAGTGGAATGAGCTGTAATTCTTTCAGGAGGCTGCTGTCCAGCAGTCTCATAGGCTAAACGTATTATGCTACGAAGCCAAAAAGAGAGAGAACTACCTTGTCTGAATGAAAAATCAGATAAGGAGAATCGCAATGTAAGGCAGATAACTCAGAGACTCTTCGAGCCGAGGAAATAGCCATCAAAAACAGAACTTTCCAAGATAAAAGCTTAATATCAATGGAATGAAGGGGTTCAAACGGAACACCCTGAAGAACTTTAAGAACCAAGTTTAAGCTCCACGGAGGAGCAACAGTTTTAAACACAGGCTTAATCCTAGCCAAAGCCTGACAAAAAGCCTGGACGTCTGGATTCTCTGCCAGACGTTTGTGTAAAAGAATAGACAGAGCAGAAATCTGTCCCTTTAACGAACTAGCGGATAAACACTTTTCTAAACCTTCTTGTAGAAAAGCCAATATCCTAGGAATCCTAACCTTACTCCATGAGTAACTCTTGGATTCACACCAATATAAATATTTACGCCATATCTTATGGTAAATTTTTCTGGTAACAGGTTTCCGAGCCTGTATTAACGTATCAATAACCGACTCCGAAAAACCATGTTTTGATAGAATTAAGCGTTCAATCTCCATGCAGTCAGCCTCAGAGAAATTAGGTTTGGATGGTTGAAAGGACCCTGAATTAGAAGGTCCTGCCTCAGAGGCAGAGACCATGGTGGACAGGACGACATGTCCACTAGGTCTGCATACCAGGTCCTGCGTGGCCACGCAGGCGCTATCAGAATCACCGATGCTCTCTCCTGTTTGATCCTGGCAATCAGTCGAGGTAGCAACGGAAATGGTGGAAACGCATAAGCCATGTTGAAAACCCAAGGGGCTGCTAGTGCATCTACCAGCACCGCTCCCGGGTCCCTGGACCTGGATCCGTAACAAGGAAGCTTGGCGTTCTGGCGAGATGCCATGAGATCCAGCTCCGGTTCGCCCCAACGAAGAATCAGTTGAGCAAACACCTCTGGGTGAAGTTCCCACTCCCCCGGATGAAAGGTCTGGCGACTTAGAAAGTCCGCCTCCCAGTTCTCCACGCCTGGGATGTAGATCGCTGACAGGTGACAAGAGTGCGACTCTGCCCAGCGAATTATCTTCGAGACTTCCAACATCGCTAGGGAACTCCTGGTTCCCCCTTGATGATTGATGTAAGCCACAGTCGTGATGTTGTCCGACTGAAATCTGATGAACCTCAGTGTTGCTAACTGAGGCCAAGCTAGAAGAGCATTGAATATTGCTCTTAATTCCAGAATGTTTATTGGGAGGAGTTTCTCCTCCTGAGTCCACGATCCCTGAGCCTTCAGGGAGTTCCAGACTGCACCCCAGCCTAGTAGGCTGGCATCTGTTGTTACAATCGTCCAATCTGGTCTGCGAAAAGTCATTCCTTTGGACAGATGAACCCGCGACAACCACCAGAGAAGAGAATCTCTGGCCTCCTGGTCCAGATTTAGTAAAGGGGACAGATCTGAGTAATCCCCATTCCACTGACTTAGCATGCATAGTTGCAGCGGTCTGAGATGTAGGCGCGCAAATGGCACTATGTCCATTGCCGCGACCATTAAGCCGATTACTTCCATGCACTGAGCTACTGATGGGCTTGGAATGGAATGAAGGACACGGCAAGCATTTAGTATTTTTGATAACCTGGACTCCGTCAGGTAAATCTTCATCTCTACAGAATCTATAAGAGTCCCTAGAAAGGGAACCCTTGTGAGTGGTAACAGAACTCTTTTCCATGTTCACTTTCCACCCATGCGACCTCAGAAATGCTAGAACTATCTCTGTATGAGACTTTGCATTTTGAAAAGTTGACGCTTGTATCAGGATGTCGTCTAGGTACGGAGCCACCGCTATGCCTCACGGTCTTAGTACCGCCAGAAGCGAGCCCAGAACCTTTGTAAAAATTCTTGGGGCCGTAGCCAACCCGAAGGGAAGAGCTACAAACTGGTAATGCCTGTCTAGAAAGGCAAACCTTAGGTACCGATAATGATCCTTGTGAATCGGTATGTGAAGGTAGGCATCCTTTAAGTCCACTGTGGTCATATACTGACCCTCTTGGATCATGGGTAGGATGGTTCGAATAGTTTCCATTTTGAACGATGGAACTCTTAGGAATTTGTTTAAGATCTTCAGGTCCAAGATTGGCCTGAAGGTTCCCTCTTTTTTGGGAACCACAAACAGATTTGAGTAAAAACCTTGCCCTTGTTCCATCCGCGGAACCGGGTGGATCAATCCCATTACTAAGAGGTCTTGTACACATCGTAGAAATGCCTCTTTCTTTATTAAGTTTGTTGATAACCTTGACAGATGAAATCTCCCTTGTGGAGGAGAAGTTTTGAAGTCCAGAAGGTATCCCTGAGATATGATCTCCAACGCCCAGGGATCCTGGACATCTCTTGCCCAGGCCTGGGCGAAGAGAGAAAGTCTGCCCCCCACTAGATCCGTTTCCGGATAGGGGGCCCTTTCTTCATGCTGTCTTAGGGGCAGAAGTAGGTTTTCTGGCCTGCTTGCCCTTGTTCCAGGACTGGTTGCCTTTCCAACCCTGTCTGTAACGAGTAGCAGTCCCTTCCTGTTTTGGAGCGGAGGAAGTTGATGCTGCTCCTGCCTTGAAATTACGAAAGGCACGAAAATTAGACTGTTTGGCCTTTGATTTGGCCCTGTCCTGAGGAAGGGTATGACCCTTACCTCCAGTAATGTCAGCAATAATTTCTTTCAAGCCGGGCCCGAATAAGGTTTGCCCCCCTTTGAAAGGAATATTAAGCAATTTAGATTTAGAAGTTACATCTGCTGACCAGGATTTAAGCCATAGCGCTCTGCGCGCCTGGATGGCGAATCCGGAGTTCTTAGCCGTTAGTTTGGTTAAATGCACAACGGCATCCGAAACAAATGCATTAGCTAGCTTAAGGGCTTTAAGCTTGTTCATAATCTCATCCAATGGTGCTGTGCAAATAGCCTCTTCCAGAGACTCAAACCAGAATGCCGCTGCAGCAGTGATGGGCGCAATGCATGCAAGGGGCTGTAATATAAAACCTTGTTGAACAAACATTTTCTTAAGGTAACCTAATTTTTTATCCATTGGATCTGAGAAAGCACAACTATCCTCCACCGGGATAGTGGTACGCTTGGCTAAAGTAGAAACTGCTCCCTCCACCTTAGGGACCGTCTGCCATAAGTCTCGTGTGGTGGCGTCTATTGGGAACATTTTTCTAAATATCGGAGGAGGGGAAAAGGGCACACCAGGTCTATCCCACTCCTTGCTAATAATCTCTGTAAGCCTTTTAGGTATAGGAAAAACGTCAGTACACACCGGTACTGCATAGTATTTATCCAGCCTACATAATTTCTCTGGGATTGCAACCGTGTCGCAATCGTTCAGAGCCGCTAACACCTCCCCTAGCAATACACGGAGGTTCTCAAGCTTAAATTTAAAATTTGAAATTTCTGAATCCGTTCTCCCCGGATCAGATCCGTCACCCACAGAATGAAGCTCTCCGTCCTCATGTTCTGCAAATTGTGACGCAGTATCGGACATGGCTCTCGTGTCATCGGCGCGCTGTTCTAAACCCAGAGCTATCGCGCTTGCCTCTTAACTCAGGCAAATTAGATAATACTTCTTTCATAACATTAGCCATATCATGCAAAGTGATTTGTAAGGGCCTTGATGTACTTGGCGCCACAATCTCACGCACCTCCTGAGCGGGAGGCGAAGGTACTGGCACGTGAGGAGAGTTAGGCGGCATAACTTCCCCCTCGTTGTCTGGTGATAATTTCTTTACCGGTAAAGACTGACTTTTATTTAAAGTTACATCAATACAATTGGTACACATATTTCTATTGGGCTCCACATTGGCTTTTAAACATAATGAACAAGCAGATTCATCTGTATCAGACATGTTTAAACAGACTAGCAATGAAGGCTAGCAAGCTTGGAAAAAATCTTTCAATAAATTTACAAGCAATAGAAAAAAACGCTGCAGCGCTTTTAAAAACACAAAAAAAACTGTCACAGTTGAAATAACAATGAACAAATTCAGTTATAGCCAACAATTTTAACAGTAAATGTATGAATTTAGCAGAGGATTGCACCCACTAGCAAATGGATGATTAACCCCTCAATACCCAAAAACGGATAATCAATTTAAGATTTAATGCTTTTATCACAGTCAAACACACTGTCACAGGTCTGCTGTGACTGATTACCTCCCTCAAAAATGAATTTTGAAGACCCCTGCGCCCTCTGGAGACGTCCTGGATCAAGGAGGAAGAAGCAGGAAGACTGTACAAGAATTTTAACTGCGCAACAAGGCACTAAAAAAAGCCCCTCCCACTCATATTACAACAGTGGGAGACCTGTTACAATGGTTTCTATGCAGAAAACATAATTTATGTAAGAACTTACCTGATAAATTCATTTCTTTCATATTAGCAAGAGTCCATGAGCTAGTGACGTATGGGATATACATTCCTACCAGGAGGGGCAAAGTTTCCCAAACCTTAAAATGCCTATAAATACACCCCTCACCACACCCACAATTCAGTTTAACGAATAGCCAAGAAGTGGGGTGATAAGAAAAAAGTGCGAAAGCATATAAAATAAGGAATTGGAATAATTGTGCTTTATACAAAAAAATCATAACCACCACAAAAAAGGGCGGGCCTCATGGACTCTTGCTAATATGAAAGAAATGAATTTATCAGGTAAGTTCTTACATAAATTATGTTTTCTTTCATGTAATTAGCAAGAGTCCATGAGCTAGTGACGTATGGGATAATGACTACCCAAGATGTGGATCTTTCCACACAAGAGTCACTAGAGAGGGAGGGATAAAATAAAGACAGCCAATTCCTGCTGAAAATAATCCACACCCAAAATAAAGTTTAATGAAAAACATAAGCAGAAGATTCAAACTGAAACCGCTGCCTGAAGTACTTTTCTACCAAAAACTGCTTCAGAAGAAGAAAATACATCAAAATGGTAGAATTTGGTAAAAGTATGCAAAGAGGACCAAGTTGCCGCTTTGCAAATCTGATCAACCGAAGCTTCATTCCTAAACGCCCAGGAAGTAGAAACTGACCTAGTAGAATGAGCTGTAATCCTCTGAGGCGGAGTTTTACCCGACTCAACATAGGCAAGATGAATTAAAGATTTCAACCAAGATGCCAAAGAAATGGCAGAAGTTTTCTGGCCTTTCTAGAACCGGAAAAGATAACAAATAAACTAGAAGTCTTTCGGAAAGACTTAGTAGCTTCAACATAATATTTCAAAGCTCTAACAATATCCAAAGAATGCAACGATTTCTCCTTAGAATTCTTAGGATTAGGACATAATGAAGGAACCACAATGTCTCTACTAATGTTGTTGGAATTCACAACTTAGGTAAAAATTCAAAAGAAGTTCGCAACACCGCCTTATCCTGATGAAAAATCAGAAAAGGAGACTCACAAGAAAGAGCAGATAATTCAGAAACTCTTCTGGCAGAAGAGATGGCCAAAAGGAACAAAACTTTCCAAGAAAGTAATTTAATGTCCAATGAATGCATAGGTTCAAATGGAGGAGCTTGAAGAGCCCCCAGAACCAAATTCAAACTCCAAGGAGGAGAAATTGACTTAATGACAGGCTTTATACGAACCAAAGCTTGTACAAAACAATGAATATCAGGAAGAATAGCAATCTTTCTGTGAAAAAGAACAGAAAGAGCAGAGATTTGTCCTTTCAAGGAACTTGCGGACAAACCCTTATCTAAACCATCCTGAAGAAACTGTAATATTCTCGGTATTCTAAAAGAATGCCAAGAAAAATGATGAGAAAGACACCAAGAAATATAAGTCTTCCAGACTCTATAATATATCTCTCTGGATACAGATTTACGAGCCTGAAACATAGTATTAATCACAGAGTCAGAGAAACCTCTTTGACCAAGAATCAAGCGTTCAATCTCCATACCTTTAAATTTAAGGATTTCAGATCCTGATGGAAAAAAGGACCTTGAGACAGAAGGTCTGGTCTTAACGGAAGAGTCCACGGTTGGCAAGAGGCCATCCGGACAAGATCCGCATACCAAAACCTGTGAGGCCATGCCGGAGCTACCAGCAGAACAAACGAGCATTCCTTCAGAATCTTGGAGATTACTCTTGGAAGAAGAACTAGAGGCGGAAAGATATAGGCAGGATGATACTTCCAAGGAAGTGATAATGCATCCACTGCCTCCGCCTGAGGATCCCGGGATCTGGACAGATACCTGGGAAGTTTCTTGTTTAGATGAGAAGCCATCAGATCTATTTCTGGAAGTTCCCACATTTGAATAATCTGAAGAAATACCTCTGGGTGAAGAGACCATTCGCCCGGATGCAACGTTTGGCGACTGAGATAATCCGCTTTCCAATTGTCCATACCTGGGATATGAACCGCAGAGATTAGACAGGAGCTGGATTCCGCCCAAACCAAAATTCGAGATACTTCTTTCATAGCCAGAGGACTGTGAGTCCCTCCTTGATGATTGATGTATGCCACAGTTGTGACATTGTCTATCTGAAAACAAATGAACAACTCTCTCTTCAGAAGAGGCCAAGACTGAAGAGCTCTGAAAATTGCACGGAGTTCCAAAATATTGATCGGAAATCTCACCTCCTGAGATTCCCAAACCCCTTGTGCCGTCAGATACCCCCACACAGCTCCCCAACCTGTAAGACTTGCATCTGTTGAGATTATAGTCCAGGTCGGAAGAACAAGAAGCCCCCTGAACTAAACGATGGTGATCTGTCCACCATGTCAGAGAGTGTCGTAAAATCGGTTTAAAGATATTAATTGAGATATCTTTGAGTAATCCCTGCACCATTGGTTCAGCATACAGAGCTGAAGAGGTCGCATGTGAAAACGAGCAAAGGAGATCGCATCTGATGCGGCAGTCCTAAGACCCAACATTTCCATGCATAAGGCTACCAAAGGGAATGATTGTGACTGAAGGTTTTGACAAGCTGATATCAATGTTAAACTTCTCTTGTCTGACACGGACAGATTCATAGACACTGAATCTATCTAGAAACCTAAAAAGGTTACCCTTGTCTGAGGAATCAATGAATTGATTGGTAAATTGATCCTCCAACCATGAACTTGAAGAAACAACACAAGTCGATTCGTATGAGATTCTTCGAAAATGAGAAGACTGAGCAAGTACCAAGATATCGTCCAAATAAGGAAATACCAAAACCCTGTTCTCTGATTACAGAAAGAAGGGCACCGAGAACCTTTGAAAAAAATTCTTGGAACTGAGGCTAGGCCAAACGGTAGAGCCAAAAAACTGGTAATGCTTGTCTAAAAAGAGAATCTCAGACACTAAAAGTGATCTGGATGAATCGGAATATGCAGATACACATCCTGTAAATCTATTGTAGACATATAATGCCCTTGCTAAACAAAAGGCAGGATAGTCCTACAGTAACCATCTTGAATGTTGGTATCCTAACATAACGATTCAATAATGATAGATCCGGAACTGGTCTGAAGGAATTGACCTTCTTTGGTACAATGAAGAGATAAAATAAAACCCCAGCCCCTGTTCCAGAACTGGAACTGGCATAAATACTCCAGCCAACTCTAGATCTGAAACACATTTCAGAAATGCTGAGCCTTTGCTGTGTTAACTGGGACACGGGAAAGAAAAAAATCTCTTAGCAGGAGGCCTTAACTTGAAGCCAATTCTGTACCTTTCTGAAACAATGTTCTGAAACCAGAGATTGAGAACGGAATTGATCCAAATTTCTTTGAAGAAAACGTAATCTGCCCCATACCAGCTGAGCTGGAATAAGGGCCGCACCTTCATAGGTACTTAGGAGCTGGCTATAGGTTTCTATAAGGCTTGGATATATTCCAAACTGGAAATAGTTTCCAAACTGATACCGCTCCTGAGGATGAAGGATCAGGCTTTTGTTCCTTGTTGTGAGGAAAGGAACGAAAATGATTATTTACCCTGGAAAGAAAGGGAAAGCAAAGTTGACTTAGAAGACATATCAGCATTCTAAGTTTAATCCATAAAGCTTTTCTAGCTAAAATAGCTAGAGACATATACCTGACATCAACTCTAATGATATCAAAAGATGGTATCACCAATAAAATTATTAGCATGTTATAGAATAATAATAATGCTATAAAATTATGATCTGTTACTTGTTGCGCTAAAGCTTCTAACCAAAAAGTTGAAGCTGCAGCAACATCCGCTAAAAATATAGCAGGTCTAAGAAGATTACCTGAACATAAGTAAGCTTTTCTTAGAAAGGATTCAATTTTCCTATCTAAAGGATCCTTAAATGAAGTACTATCTGCCGTAGGAATAGTAGTACATTAGCAGGAGTAGAGACAGCCCCATAACCTTAGGGATTTTTGTCCCAAAAAAACTCTAATCTGTCAGATGGCACAGGATATAATTTGCTTAAACGTCTAGAAGGAGTAAATAAATTACCCAAATTATTCCATTCCCTGGAAATTACTTCAGAAATAGCATCAGGGAGATAAAACACTTCTGGAATAACTACAGGAGATTTAAAAACCTTATTTAAACGTTTAAATTTAGTATCAAGAGGACCAGAATCCTCTATTTCTAATGCAAATAATACTTCTTTAAGTAAAGAACGAATAAATTCCATCTTGAACAAATACAAAGATTTATCAGCATCAACCTCTGAGACAGAAACCTCTGAACCAGAAGAACCATTATCAGTATCAGAATGATGATGTTCATTTAAAAATTCATCTGAAAAAAGAGAAGTTTTAAAAGACTTTTATTTATACTAGAAGGAGAAATAACAGACATAGCCTTCTTAATGGATTTAAAAAATAAAATCTCTTATGTTATCAGGAACACTCTGAAAATTAGATGTTGACGGAACAGCAACAGGTAATGTAACAGTACTAAAGGAAATTTTATCTGCATTAATAAGTTTGACATGACATGCAATACAAACAACAGCTGGAGAAACAGATACCAAAAGTTTATAGCAGATACACTTAGCTTGGTAGCTCCAGCACTGGGCAGTGATTTTCCTGAAGTATCTTCTGACTCAGTTGCAACGTGGAACATCTCGCAATATGTAAAAGAAAAAAACAACATATAAAGCAAAATTGATCAAATTCCTTAAATGACAGTTTCAGGAATGGGAAAAAAATGCCAGTGAACAAGCTTCTAGCAACCAGAAGCAATAAATAATGTGACTTAAATAATGTGGAGACAAAAGTGACGCCCATATTTTTTAGCGCCAAAAAAGACGCCCACATTATTTGGCGCCTAAATGCTTTTGGCGCCAAAAATGACGCCACATACGGAACGCCGACATTTTTGACGCAAAAAAACGTCAAAAAATGACGCAACTTCCGGCGACACGTATGACGCCGGAAACAGAAAAAAAAATTTGCGCCAAAAAAGTCCGCGCCAAGAATGACGCAATAAAATGAAGCATTTTCTGCCCCCGCGAGCCTAACAGCCCACAGGGAAAAAGTCAAATTTTTTAAGGTAAGAAAAAATGATTGAAACAAATGCATTTATCCCAAATATGAAACTGACTGTCTGAAAAATAAGGAATGTTGAACATTCTGAGTCAAGGCAAATAAATGTTTGAATACATATATTTAGAACTTTATAAACAAAGTGCCCAACCATAGCTTAGAGTGTCACAGAAAATAAGATTTACTTACCCCAGGACACTCATCTACATGTTTGTAGAAAGCCAAACCAGTACTGAAACGAGAATCAGCAGAGGTAATGGTATATATAAGAGTATATCGTCGATCTGAAAAGGGAGGTAAGAGATGAATCTCTACGACCGATAACAGAGAACCTATGAAATAGACCCCGTAGAAGGAGATCACTGCATTCAAATAGGCAATACTCTCCTCACATCCCTCTGACATTCACTGCACGCTGAGAGGAAAACCGGGCTCCAACTTGCTGCGGAGCGCATATCAACGTAGAATCTAGCACAAACTTACTTCACCACCTCCATCGGAGGCAAAGTTTGTAAAACTGAATTGTGGGTGTGGTGAGGGGTGTATTTATAGGCATTTTAAGGTTTGGGAAACTTTGCCCCTCCTGGTAGGAATGTATATCCCATACGTCACTAGCTCATGGACTCTTGCTAATTACATGAAAGAAATATACGTTAGCCATATGGAAAAAAATCATGCCCAAAAAGATTTATCACCAAAGTACCTCACAAAATGAATAACATGCCAGTAAACGTTTTAAAAACAACTTTCCAGTGTTATGCAAAGTTATCACTAAGCCTGCTACCAGTCGCTTCTACTGCAGTTAAGGCTCATACATTTATTTCAGTATTAACAGTATTTTCTCAGTCAAATTCTAGTCCCTAGAAAATAACTCAACTGCGCATACATTTATCAGCCTGATACCAGTCGCTACTACTGCATTAAAGGCTGTACTTACATCATATGGGTAACAGCAGTGTTTTCTTAGTCAATTCCATTCCTAGAAAATATAACTGCACATACCTCATTTGCGGGGGACCCCGCATGCTATTCCCTTTTCTGAAGTTACCCCACTCCTCAGAATGTGCGAGAACAGCCAGTGGATCTTAGTTACGTCTGCTAAGATCATTGAAAACGCAGGCAGATTCTTCTTCTAAATACTGCCTGAGAGAAAAACAGCACACTCCGGTGCCATTTAAAAATAACAAACTTTTGATTGAAGAAATAAATTAAGTATAAAACACCACTCCTCTCGCGGACCTCCTATGTTGAGACTTGCAAGAGAATGACTGGATATGACATGTGAGGGGAGGAGCTATATAGCAGCTCTGCTTGGGTGATCCTCTTGCAACTTCCTGTTGGGGAGGAGAATATATCCCATAAGTAATGGATGACCCGTGGACTGAACACACTTAACAAGAGAAATGACGCCCACATTATTGGCGCCAAGAACAACGCCCATATTTTTTGGCGCAAAGAATGACGCCACATCCTCTGACGGCGAAAAAAACGACGCCCACATTTTTTGGCGCAAAAGAACGTAAAAAATGACGCAACCATGTATAAACTTCCGACGTCACCACCTCCATGGGAGGCAAAGTTTGTAAAACTGAATTGTGGGTGCGGTGAGGGGTGTATTTATAGGCATTTTGAGGTTTGGGAAACTTTGCCCCTCCTGGTAGGAATGTATATCCCATACGTCACTAGCTCATGGACTCTTGCTAATTACATGAAAGAAAAGAATGACTAGGGGTTGTGGGTAAGGGAGTGATACTTAGCAGTTTAACTATGGTGCTCTTTGCCTCCTCCTGCTGGCCAGGAGTGATATTCCCAACAGTAATTACTCAAGCTGTGGACTCAACATTTTTTATTTCTTAAGATATAGTAACTTCTTCAGAAAGTTTGGGTTTTACACAAATAATTTACACACTACTGCAGTCATAAGACAAAAGGTTACAAAAAAGGTTCTCTGGGAGTCCCCTTTGTTCAGAAATAGCAAGCATGCATGTCTTTGCAAATAGTTTTTAGCAATTACAAGTTCGCTAATTGCAGCCAGTTTGCTGGTAAGGGTAATAGTATTTTAATACAGGGATCACCCTTCCACCTGACACTTCCCACCTCCCAAACAGCTCTCTCCCCTCCCACACCCACACTCGTGACCACCATTATAAGTACTTGCAGTTTTTTTTAAATCTAATTTTCTTTTTTTTATTTTCTGCAGTGTAGGATAATCCTTACCCTCCCCGATCGCTCCCAAACAAATCATCTGAAGTAATAATTCCCAAGTCCCGTTCCTCATTTGTAACAGTCAGTAAAGCGTTATTGAGTCTGTAATTAATGTTTGGATTGTTCTTCCCTAAATGCATAATTTTGCACTTGGCAGTGTTAAACTTTAGATCCCAGTCATTTGTCCAATCTTCCAACTTTTGTATATTACTTTTGTTTGTCCAACCCCCCCCCCCGAACATCTACTCTATTACAAATGTTTGCATTATCTGCAGACATAACTTTTCCCTGTAGCCCCTTGCTGATATATCTGATAAACATGTTAAACAAAACAGGCCCCACAACTGAGGAACATCACTAGTAACTGTCCCATCTGCTGAATGTACTGCATTTACTAAGACCAAACAATCTGCCCTTTAGCCAGCATTCTACCCAGTTCAATTTTTCAGTCTAGACCAAGGAGATACAGTTTGTGAATTAGTTTGTTGTGAGGGATAGTGTCAAATGCTTAGCTTAAATCTAGATATGCTACATCTACTTCTCCACCCTGGTCTAATAGTTTTGTTACATAATCAAAGAAGTCCATTAAATTAGTCTGACATGATTGTCCGGAAGTAAAACTATACTGATTTTGTTCCTCTAAATTGTTTGTCTTTATGCAAGTCATAATCCTTTCTTTTAAGAGACTTTCCATTAATTTCCCAACTACTGAAGTTAAACCAACTGACCTTTAGTCACCAGATTCTTCTCTTCTGCCCTTTTTATGAAGTGGTAATACATTCAATATTCTCCAATCATCTGGAACAGCTCTTGTCAATTGTGACTGATTAAACAAATCTGTTAAGGCAGCTACCATAGACCCTTGGATGAATATAATCAGGACCAACTGACTTTTTAACATTTATTTTTTGATAATCCCAAGAAAACCTCATCCTCTGTAAAAAGATTAGTGCTAAGCTCATTTCCATTTTTGTAGCATCGCTTAATGTAGGCATTCTATTTTCATAACCTCTTGTGAAAACAAAAGTAATCATTGAGGCAGTTTTTCTCCATTCACTGATATATCTAAAGAAGGTTTTGTCCCCATGTTGTACTGATTGTGCCATCTTCTCTTCCGCATGTGCTTTAGCCTTTCTAATTAACTGCTTAGCTTTTTTTGTTAGAGTCTCCATATTTGCATATCATCTGATTATGTGTGTGTCTAATTTTTATAAGCTATCTTTTTTGTTTTTACAGCATGTGCTTCTTTGGAAAACCATATTGGTTTCCTCTTTCTTTTACAGACATTTCTAATACAGTGTGCTGTTGCATCTAAAATGGCATCCTTCACAAAGTCCCACTGTTCTTTAGCCCCCCTAAGAAGAGTTTGCCCTTTTAAATAGTTGTTAAGGTAGTCTACAATGTATGAAAAATCAGCCTTTCTAAAGTCTAAAGCTTTTGTTTTAGTCTGGGTGGACAGTGTCTGTACATGAATATTAAACCAAACAGATTGATGATCACTGGACTCTAAGTTCTCATCTACAGACACGTCTGATACTGTATCATGGTTGGTAAGTATTAAAGGGACAGTCAAGTAAAAAAAAATCAAAAACTCATGATATAAATAGGGCGTGTAATTTTAAACAACTTTCCAATTTACTTTTATTACCAATTTTGCCTTGTTCTCTTGGTATTCTTAGTCAAAAGCTAAATCTAGGAGGTTCAGATGCTAATTTCTTAGACCTTGAAGGCCGCCTCTAATCTGAAAGCATTTTGACAGTTTTTCTCTACTAGAGGGCGTTAGTTCATGTGTTTCATATAGATAACATTGAGCTCAGGCACGTGAAACTCCTAGGAGCAAGCACTGATTGGCTAAAAATGCAAGTCTGTCAAAAGAACTGAAATAAGGGGGCAGTTTGCAGAGGCATAGATACAAGGTAATTACAGAGGTAAAAAGTATATTATTATAACTGTGTTGGTTATGCAAAATTGGGGAATGGGTAATAAAGGGATTATCTACTTTTTTAAACAACAAAAATTCTGGTGTTTACTTTCCCTTTAAATCCAATATAGCTTCCTTTCAAGTTGGTTCCTTAACCAATTGTTTAAGTGATTCCCCTTGCAAGGATTCAAGAATATGCCTGCTTCTAGCTGATCTTGAACTGGGAATCTTCCCGTCTATGTCTGTTAAATTAGTCCATTACTATAAACTTACTTTTCCTGGTCATTCTTTCATCCTGTAATGGAAGCTTATATACAACCCCTATTCTAAAAAAGGGGTTAAAGGGATATAAACTCAATACTTTTCATGCACCTCCCTCTAAATTATGGGTGCCACCATTTTGGAACCTAGGTTTCACTGCAGGTATCTGAAGGAGTTTCTGCATATGTGCAAACACATCAGCACTGGAACTCAGTAAAAGCTAGATTTCAACACCCATGGCTAGAGGAAGGTGGATAACTGCAATAAAGTGTTTAATATCCCTTTAAGCCGTTTGTCTTTTGGCTAAAAATCAGATCAAATTTTATAACCGATTTATGCAGAAATCCAAGTAATTCCAAAGAGTTCACATACATTTTCTTGCCACTGTAAATATATTTAGAATAAACACAGGATAACAGCAGTAAAGAAAATTACTCATCTTTATTGATGCATTTTAATTGTTCTACATTTTGCCATATGATTTAGAAAATACATAAAATACAAGCTACTTTGTAAAACCAAAGACAAAAACATTGAATCCAAAGATAAACTATGTTTTCACAATGGACCCTTTTCCCATATAGTTAGTAATAAACTTTAAATATCTATAATTTTTTTCTTTTTTGTAAAACGGATTTTACATAACCCCCCAGAACACCAGCAATACAAACATAGATCAATAATTCCCAGAAACTACCTGTTTATAGCTGCTTGGAAAAAAAAAATATAAAAACTAAATAAAAGTACAACCATATAATGGAGAGTAATTGTTAAGTTTCCACACTGCAACTACCATATCAAATACATTTAGTAAAGAAAAACCTCATTGCAATATCAATGATACAAAGCATGAACATAACACTAACGTTACATAGAAATGTACTGCTACATGTAGTGAGTCACAGAGCTAAAAGCAAGGGAGGAAAGGAAGATCACTCATTGTATAAAGTTAAGCAACAATGTATACATGCAATGTGATTGAACAATTTTTCACAATAATTATGAGAAATCAGTCAGTCAATTTTATATCTTCTACAATAAACAAAATCAGATTAAAAAAATAATCACCATTTCATTATGATAAATGCATTTCATTTTAGTTTTCTTAAAACTCCAGACTGAAAGAGACAAGCTCTTTTCGTTTACTCTCTGCTTCAACATTTAAAATGGAATACTACAAATAGCCCAACATCAATAAAAAAAAAAATCTGATGATTCTACAAAATGTTTGGCACCAAAGTATCAAAGTAGACAGTGCCGATCTAAAGGAGAAAATAGCTTTATGTGAAAGTCTCTCTTTATCCCACAAAAGCCTAAGTATTGCTTAAGAAGACACTTATTAAAGTGGAACAAGGGATACCTTAAATAATTATATGCAAAAACATGATGTTGAAAATAAACAACTAAATAGCAATACTGTTCCCGCCCCCAACTCACACAATACTAAATAAAGCCCAGTGACTTTTTCAATAGCAAATGCATTTTTTAAACCATTTGTTAAACTGGGAAAAATGTTGCACTCAAAAGAGGAAAGCATATATAAAGTATATACAGACTAAATATTTATCTTAACATGAGATACAAAATAATTGCATAATCATACCAGCAACTATAGTGGGAGGGAACTAGCATATGGTATAATTGTGGGAGGGAACTAGCATATGGTATAATTGTGTAAGTTAAAAGGACTAAAGAAATAAAAAGGTATCAATGGAAACATATGGTAGTTTGTTAGCTTATATCAAAGCTAAGCGTTCTAAAGCCAACATTTTTTAAATGGCACAAAAAAAAAATATATACCACAAACCTATTGTTATTACATACACACCTTAATTCGTATTCATTTAGTCAGAAATGTTCTGTCCGCGTAGACTATGAATCGGCCATTAAATATTTTCTACCATTTTTTTTTTGCAAAAAAATAAATAAAAAATATACAAGTAATTTCATAGAAAAGCTTTTTGGCAGTGTGTTGTTAAAATTGTCAACATTAACGTCCCTTGACCCTGAATAATAAAACCAGAGGAATAGGTGAACCTAGTTGACCAATATGGAATACCAAACAATCTGACAGCATGCAAATGTCATTGCCTCGGTGCATTGGACATAATTGTAGCGCTACACAAAATAAATGCAAGTTCAGCAAAGCTCTAAATTGCCTGTTCGGTTGTAATGAACCAATACATTCACAAAGTTTCATACTTCAGAGGATGAGAAATGGAAAAAAGAAAACAAGTTTGGAAATATTTTTTCTGACATGCCAAATGAGCAATAGGATGTGCTTTGCATTAGACATTTGTGGTGCAAGTCATCTATGTAGCTAATGAGACTTGCCCTCCCCTCTGCCCCCCCACCCCCCTAAAAAAGCACACATGCACACTTGTTGGCGTAAAGCATATGCAAAGGATTTTGGCATAATGCTGACTCACAAATGAAAACATGACACGAATAACTGGTATCCTGGTATGAATCCACTGTGCTTTCCAGTACAAAGCGTGATTACTACACTACACTTTCTTTGGTATAAAAATACTATAACTAACTTGCAAGTATTCTCACAAGGAATGTTAACATTTTAACAAGCACTTAAATAAAAGGGGTGGGTGGGGGGAGATTTATACATGAATGAAATGGGTCACTGTAAAACCATAAAAAAGTCTGAAATGCATTTGTACAACATGCCTGTATAAGAGAGCAAGAAAGAAGCAGGAATAACATAACATTTTTATTCCCTCCATACCAGATGAGTGTCTATAAAAAGTATAAGAACAAACTTAGAATATTAACCCAACAGCACTGCATTTTTAACCTTACTTTACTCCTTTGTGTCTTGGTCTAGAGAATTGCTTCTATTAGGAGGGGGCTTGCTAGCCCTATAAGGCAAGCTTACTGTAAACTATATTCACTACGTTAGCAATTAAGGCACTACATTAAGTAGACATACATGAAACAAAATCACCATACATACCTGTGCAAAACAAATCAGAAGTTTTCCCATTTACTCGCCTTAATATGCAAAGTCCATTTCAGACTATTTATAATATATATATTCATCAGTGCTACAGTGATACGTTCTAAAAACTGATTATTTTCACATACATTCTCACAATTCATTTTGGTTTAAAAAATAACGAAAAAAGGAAAAAAAAATAGAAACACAACACTATTTACCTCTTATAAATCAGACACCAAATACAGAAGATTCAAGTATTATCACTAACAGCTTTTTTGTTTTTTTTACTTTTGTTTACAAAGACAAGGTTTTCAAATTCAACCTTAAATGAAGCTATTTGGGGTGGCCTGTGATTCGCTGGAGGCCATTGGTGCTGAAAGACAGTTTTATTTTCATCAGTACTGAATCACAAGCTAAATACTTCATTGTGTAAAATATTAAAACATCACAGCTACAAAATTTCTAAAAGTTTGAAATTGTGTAAGAAATATTTTTTTTTTATCTTTGTCTTTCAGCTAATATATTACAATACACAATCTGACAAATGTCCACATGCAGAAATGAGTGCATGGTGTAACTGTACATAGAACATGGAGCGTACATTATTGCGATGACCTATATATATATATATATATATATATATATATATATATATATATATATATATATATATATATATATATATATATATATATTCATTCCAAACCTTCACATCAAAGTGACATCTGCTCTTGTTTATTTGTAGTTACGGTATTAAAAGTAGGATGTATCAACAAAGGCCGTCAAGAGTATGTATATGAAAAATTAAAACGAAAATAAAAATCTATAATTTTAAAATCATGATTTTGTTTTGTCATATTAAAAGATAAAACACTGCTTGACCATGTGTTCACTGAAATAAATCATGTTTATACATTTATATAATATTTTGGGAATGCAAGATAGAGACATGAAAGTCATAATGTAACTACTTTTTTGATGGAATGGCACACCAAATTGAAATTTTACTTTTATTAAAGGGACAATAAACCCCCATTAATTACTGTTCTCTTTCTATAACATGCCAGCCAAGTCTAAACATATTTAACATCTTGTTTGCTGCAACTGTTTTTCCATAGCTAAACTCCACTCACTACTTTATTATTTGGAGGAGTCAATCTGATCTTGAGTCTGCAGACAAGGTTTGGCACAGTCATTATGTTAATAGCTCTTATCTGTTAAGCCAATAATGGAAAACATATACATCAGGATTAGCCTCGAGACGTCAGCAGGATGGCATTTCCATCTCTGAGATGTAGCAAAAACGAATTTTCAGAGCTGAATTACATTAAAAGAAAGCAAAATAAATACAAGTATACTGTATATCTGCTTTACGATGCTTAAAAAAGACAGTCTACTCCAAAATGTTTATTTTTAAAAAGATAAACACCTTAATTTCACATTTCCCAGCTTTGCACAACCAATATTGTTATATTAATATACTTTATAGTCTGATAAGATAAGGGGGCAGTCTGCAGAGTCTTATATACAAGGTAATCCAAGAGGTTAAAAGTATATTAAACCTAATTTTTTTCAGTCATGATTCAGATAGAACATGATATTTTAAGCAACTTTCTAATTTACTCTGATTATCAAATTATCTTTGTTCTTTTGGTATCTTTATTTGAAAAAAGCATAAATGTATAGTTAGGAGCCGGACCATTTTTGGTTATGCACCTAGGTAGGACTTGCTGATTGGTGACTACATTTAGCCACTAATCAGCAAGCGCTACCCAGCTGAACTAAAAATGGGTCGGCTCTGTCTTAAGCTTACATTGCTGCTTATTCAAATAAAAGATTGCAAGAGAAAAAAGAAAAATTGATAATAGGAAAGTTGCTTAAAATTGATCTGGCGACAACCACCAAAGAAGAGAGTTTCTGGTCTCTTGATCCAGAATTATCTTTGGAGATAAATCTGCATAATCCCCATTCCACTGACCGAGCATGCACAGTTGCAGTGGTCTGAGATGAAAGCGAGCAAACGGAACGATGTCCATTGCCGCTACCATTAATCCGATTACCTCCATACACTGAGCCACTGATGGCCGAGGAATGGACAGAAGTGATCGGCAAGCATTCAAAATCTTTGATTTTCTGACCTCCGTCAGAAATACTTTCATATCCCCCTTAGGAAAATAGTACGCACTGGTACCATTTAAAATAAAAAACTTCTTGATTGAAGAAACTAAAACTAACACCTCACTTTACCATGTCTTCCTAGTATAACACAGGCAAAGAGAATGACTGAGGGTGGAGGGGAAGGGGAGGGGCTATATATACAGCTCTGTTGTGGTGCTCTTTGCCACTGTTAGCAGGAGGATAATATCCCACAAGTAAGGATGAAATCCGTGGACTTGTCATATCTTTGTAAAAGAAAGAAAGAAAAAAATTGGGAGGTGTCCCTTTAATATAACCATGTTGGTTATGCAAAATTGGAGAATGGGTAATAAAGGGATTATATATCTTTTTAAACAACAACAATTTTTTTGTAGACCATCCCTTAAACATTTTATATAAAATTCTAAATGTGTTTACTGTCCCTTTATGGAAAAATACACACCCTGTGCTGCTCCCCTTTTGCAGATAACAATATATCAACCAATGAGCATCTTGACATGCTGCAAGAAATGATTTTATGTCCGTATTGGCAGGAGAGGGGCGGTTAAAGGTATATTTAACTTTTGACTCTTTATTTTTTAATTATTAGGTTTTTTTTATATTTTACAGGGCTGGTCCATCAAAACCAGTTCAGACAGTAGAGAGTTAATTTTTATTCCACTCTAATGTCACTTTGTGTAAAGTAAAAAATATGAACTTGTATTTATTTAGTTTACAATTTTAAACAGTGCCCTTCTAATGTACTGTAAAAGTGAGAGATCATATAAAATGTACATAGCAATATAGCAACTATTAATTTCCTAAATATGAATTATGCTAGAAACTGAAAAGTGAGAAATCATGTCCAAGTCTCATGACATAATTATTATATATATATATATATATATATATATATATATATATATATATATATATATATATATATATATATATATATATATATATATATATATATTTTATTACTACAACACACACACATTTGGCATTATCAGCCACATTACAGCACGTCTGTTCCTTAAAAGCAGAAGTTCATTTATATTCGAAAATAATTAACAAGAATTTAAGAATTTAATAGTTGCATAAAATATATTTCCCCTATTTTGAATTCATTTTAACAGGGTTAGCGTTTTATTTTTACATGATATATTACTAAAATCCCTTAGTATATATTGACCTTGTTAGACACACACTCCGATTTCTGTGGTTTTATTATATTGCTATCAGAATATATATGAACTTCAGCTATTTAAATGCTATCAAACAAATTGCCAATAAACATTTTCCAAAGGTTTGATTGATCTAATGCAGATACCAGTGTGGTTAACACTGTAAAAATGCATCACACTTTGCCAACACATCTTTGTGATTGAAAATGTAAATGTTTGTGCCAACTAAAATAAATTAAACAGATTTTCTTATTGGGAAAACAAAATATTAATGAAATAATGCTATTAATGAAAATAGGAAACAAATAGTTAACTCTTGCAATATAGTAGGTAAACAAAGCAGCTATTTTTTTTACTTTTTAAACACTTTGTGAGGAACAAAAAGGAACTTTTGTTTTTTAACATAAAAGCAAGAAAAAAAAATGTTTTCTAAAACATTTAAAATTAAACATTAAAATGTTTAAAAGATCAAACTTAATTTTCTATACTTAAAAACTAAACTGCAAATATACAGGTCTAAAATAATAAAAATCCCTTAAATATACTGACTAAAATAGCTTGAAAAAATTTAAGATTGTAGCAAGATAATGTATAATAATCACAGTCAATAACTATCCCTCCAAGTACAGAAGCCCAAATTTCTAGCATGATGTGTCCTTTAACTGTGAAGAAACAATACAAGAGAATGCTACGAAGGAGAGACTCAAACCACAGAAAAACTTAACACTGAACAAGCTTACGTGACTACAAGAATGCAGTCATTATTACGGAAGAGTTCCACTTATTTCAAGCATGCTTCTTGGGAATCTCGCTGTATAACAGTCAATCCTTAAAAAGCGTGCAGTCTTTATTATAGGTATGAGTACTGGTTAATATTGGTTGGACTTAGAGGGTATCCAGTGTAAATCGCGGAACCCCTGGAGGCACCAATATATGACTGGGCTGCAAACTGATGAGGGTACTGTGCAGGTGCCAAGTTGGCAGAGGTCAGCAGGCTGGGTCCCACACTGACTGGGACCTGGTGTACCAGAGTACTAGGATGTGTAGCATATGTGGTGTGCCTTGAGGATCCCTGAGGGGAGAACAGGTGAGCAATAGATGTGGTGGATCCCAGGGATGCAGCAGTAGTAGGGGCGTAGGTATACATATGAGGCTGGCTCGCTAAATGGCTGGTGGCTGTTGCCGCTGCTGCAAGGTGGGGATGAACAGTGGAATGTAAGGGGCTGCTCTGCTGAAAAGTGAATGGTGCCTGAGAGATAGATGGGAGCGGTGCAACATAGGCTTGTTGTCTGCGAGAAGACTGGTTCATGTTTCTCTCCTGGGTTCCCATCATAGCCGACGGCTGGTTCTGAAATTACAAAAGATGGACATCAACTCAACTTTCATCTTGCATTGATAACTGGACTGTTGAAGACTATAAATAGAGTTAAGCTGATGTATGAAGGACTCTAAAACCAGGTAGATGCCTCTCTCAGAGTGTATTGACTACTTATCCACAGTTTCATCTCAAAAAAAAAATTAAAAAAAAATTATATACATATTTTTTGTGAGAATAAATTAAGAAAAGCACAGTGTGGATTATGGGACATTTTAGAACGTAAAATGTGTTGTCAGCATTATGTCTTGCATGATATATTCCAAATGGGTGATGGTATGTTATACTAGGCTGTCTACATATTTAATGATGAGTGAAACTGAACATACCAACAATGTTTATTTTGGGCAACAGTGAAGTCAAAATTAAACTTTAATGATTCAGAACATGTAGTTTTAAACAACGGCCCATTACTAGTATCTAATGTGCTTGTTTCTCTTTATATTCTTTTTTGAAAAAACATAATTAGGTAGGATCAGGAACAGTGAAATATGTCTGGGAACTAGAAATGTGCATTTGGATCCTTCGTAAGGATCCAAATGAGGATGTAGGCAGCCGCTTGTGCCGTTTGGATCTTTTCATAGCCAGATTGATTCTAATAAAATATCTCCACACTTAGATCTGGATTTGCACAGATCTTAGTGTGGTGATCTTTCACTAGAATCAATTTGGCAATGAACAGATCCGAAAGGAAAGCAACGCTGCCTATTTCCGCATTCGGATCCTGGCGAAGGGTCTGAACGCACATCTCTACTGGGAGCTAACTGCTGATTGATGGCTAAACATTAATGTCCCTTTAAAGGGACACTGAACCCAAATTTTTTATTTCATGATTCAGATAGAGCATGCAATTTTAATCAACTTTCCAATTTACTCCTCTTAATTTTTCTTCGTGCTCTTTCTATCTTTATTTGAAAATCATAAATTTAAATCTTAGCAGCCAGCCTATTTTAGGTTCAGCACCATGGATAGCGCTTGCTTATTGGAGGCTGACATTTACTCACCAATAAGCAAGCATAACCCAGGTTCTCAACCAAAGATGGGCCGGTTCCTATGCATCACATTCCTGCTTTTTAAATAGAGAACAAGAAAAATTAATAGGAGTAAATTAGAAAGTTACTTAAAATTGCATGCTCTATCTGAATCATTAATGAAAAAAAAATTGTGTTTAGTGTCCCTTTAAGTCATAAATAAGCATTTCTAGATAAGTAATGTATCAAACACTCATTGGATGTTTTTCATAATGTTCAAACCAATTTCCTCATAGTGTGTTACCTGGCTGAGGTTGAGAGGCTGTACTCCATTTACCATGCGGTGTGAGCGATAACCCGTTTGAGTAATACAGCTACTGGATGATTGTCCATTTGAAGCGGTGGAACTTTTTACTTTCCCGCTATTACTCAAGATGCCTGCAGAATGACATTAAAAAAAAAACGATCATTTAGGATTCAACACACATCGTGAAGTAAGTTTGTGATATAAAATGTCTGCTAATAGCTGAAATAAACTCAGCATACTGGCATCTTTTATCTGTCCAGGAAAGAATCTTGGAGCATATACAGACAATTTTAGGCTTGTGCACCAGACAAATGGTCAAGCACAGAATGCTAAAAACCCAAGCAATCTAGAAAGGGAAAAGGGTGAGAGTTCACATCTGTAAATGCCTGTGGTATAACCTTTAAGTCAACTTAATACCTACCCAGTCACTGATTCAGGGGGAAGAAAAACATAAATTATGCTTACTTGATAATTTAATTTCCTTCTGTATGAGGAGAGTCAACAGCATCATTCCTTACTGTTGGGAAATACTGAACCTGGCAACCAGGAGGAGGCAAAGACACCCCAGCCAAAGGCTCAAATACTCCCCCCTACTTCCCTCCCATCCCAGTCATTCTGCCAAGGGAACAAGGAACAGTAGGAGAAATATCAGGGTATAAATGGTGAGAAAAAACGAATTTTGGTCCGCCTATCTGAGTATACGGACAGGGGCCATGGACTCTCCTCATACAGAAGGAAATTAAATTATCAGGTAAGTATAATTTATGTTTTCCATCTTAATATGAGGAGAGTCCACGGCATCATTCCTTACTGTTGGGAAAACTTTACCCAACCTCTAGAGGACACTAAATGATAACGGGAGGGGTAAAGCAAATGCACACCCTAATCTAAGGGCACCACAGCCTGCAAAACCTTTCTCCCAAAAGCTGCTTCAGCCGAAGCAAAAACATTAAATTTGTAGAATTTTGAAAAAGTATGTAAGGAGGACCAGGTAGCCGCCTTACAAATCTGATCCATAGAGGCCTCGTTCTTAAAGGCCCAAGAGGAAGCCACCGCTCTAGGGATGCGCCGCTGACTCGTAAACCAAGCAAATAATATTCCTCAACCAAAAAAAGATAAGGAAGTCGAAAAGGCCTTCAGACCCTTACACTTCCCAGAGTAGATAACAAACAAGGACAAAGTTTGTCTAAAATCCTTAGTATCTTTAAGATAAAACTTCAAAGCTCGAACGACATCCAGATTATGAAGTAAGAGTTCCTGAAGCTCCAGCAACCGCCGCTGCCAGTTGAAATAAATATCCTGTATGTTGAAACATCGTTAACAGAGTTTCTATCTTCTTGTCCATGGGCTCTTTAAACAACGAACTATCACCAAGCGGGATAGTAGTACGCTTAGCAAGCGTGGAGATAGCGCCATCCATCTTGGGGATGGAACCCCACAACTCCAATTGAGAATCCGGAATAATTTCTTAAAGGAAGAAGGGGAAAAAGAATAACCAAGTCTTTCCCATTCATTCATAATGTTTGCCATCTTTACGGGAACCGGGAAAATCTGTGGTACAACCCTGTCCTCGTAGAACTTATCTAATTTAGAAATCAAAGGTTCCTCAGGCAATTTAGGCTCATGGACCTCTAAAGTAGCCAAAACTTTCTTTAGCAGAAAACAAATGTTCAACCCTAAATCTAAAGTCTGGTACCTCCACAGCAGATTCCGACCCAGAAAGAGCATCCTCTAAAGTATTAGAGGCGTCTTCATCAGCGGATAACCTTGTATCAGATAAACCCAACAAGCTAGCAGATGACCCCTGGGAAGGATAGCAATATTTGACCTTTTGCTTGCGCTTAGCAGGGCGAGGTAAAGCACTAAAGGCCACAGACACTGCCGTTTGTAACTGCTCAGTAAAGTCTGGCGGTAAAAGGGCCCCTCCAGATGGAGGATTAGGAGTGCTACGGGAAGCTGCATGTGTATTAGGAGATGACTGTAGGGTGCGCACCTCACAGGACGGAGACTCCTCAGAGGTGGACAGCTCAGTGGTACTAAACATATTAACCTTCTTTGACATGATTACGTTATCAAGGCATGTGGAATATAATTGAGCAGGTGGATATACCGTAGCCTCCACACAATATAGACAGGTATTAGACTTAGGTAAAGAAGGAGTACCCTCTAACACATCAAAATCCTCCATAGCGTGTGCTTATAAAAAAAAACAACAACAAAAAAACGGCACCTTTATACCCTCAATGGCTGGGGCACTCACCACCTCCTATGACCCAGGCCCAACAGAGAAACCACTTTGTCTCTGGTAAACTGCACGGTCAGGAAAAAGGAAATCAGTGTGACCACACCCGGTCACATGGTGCGCAATGCTATAGAAAAAAAAAGCACGCCAAGCCATGCAGGCTGCGCAGTTCACCAAAACGAAAGTAAAACCTGTACGTTTCAACATCTGCCTGAACCTCATCTCATACTTGTCGCAGCATAATCATAATAAATAAACTATGTGATTAATCCCCCCTGTTCAAAAATCCAGCTCCGGATATATTAACCCTTGATTCCATACAGATAAGAGTCACATTGTGACCCTTTCTTCTTGCGTTATATTTGTATAAAAAAATGAAACTTTTACCGGAATCTATGCAGTGGAACAGAAACACAGCCTCTCAAGTTTGACAGTCCTGTAGCATTGCTCCTGACATGGACTTGAAGGAAGGAAGCAGTGAAACTTGTCAACACTGATTGTTTAGGAGCTGTTAATACGAGTTTGAATGGATTCGCAGGAAGACTCCCCTGCATCTCCAGACTAACATTCGTCAATGCTCTCACTGAGAGGCTGACAAAACGACTTAAAACTCCAGTCCCAATTCGAATGGCAGAAACCGTTCATAAGGAACTACTTTGAATCTTCTCTGCCAACCTCCTGTGACGAAAGGCAAAGAATGACTGGGATGTGAGGGAAGTATTTGAGTCTTTGGCTGGGGTGTCTTTGCTTCCCACTGGTGGCCAGGTTCAGCATTTCCCAACAGTAAGGAATGATGCCGTGGACTCTACTCATATTAAGAAGGGAAAAAAAAAACAAAAAAAAAAAAAAACATAATTTATGTAAGAACTTACCTAACAAATTAATTTCTTTCATATTGGCAAGAGTACATGAGCTAGTGACATATGGGATATACAATCCTACCAGGGGGGGCAAAGTTTCCCAAACCTCAAAATACCAATAAATACACCTCTCACCACACCCACAATTCAGTTTAACGAATAGCCAAGTAGTGGGGTGATAGAACAAAAAGGAGTAAAAAGCATCATAAAAAGGAACTGGAAATATAATTGTGCTTTATACAAAAAAACATAACCACCATAAAAAGGGTGGGTCTCATTGCCAATATGAAAGAAATTAATTTATCAGGTAAGTTCTTACACAAATTATGTTTTCTTTCATGTAAATGGTAAGAGTCCATGAGCTAGTGACGTATGGTATAGTAATACCCAAGATGTGGAACTCCACAGAAGAGTCACTAGAGAGGGAGGGATAAAATCAAAACAGCCATTTTCCGCTAAAAAAAATTAAATCCACAACCAAAAAAAAAATAAGTTTTTCTCATAATTGAAAAGAAAAAAATTAAAACATAAGCAGAACTGAAACAGCTGCCTGAAGAACTTTACTACCAAAAACTGCTTCCAAAGAGGCAAATACATAAAAACGGTAGAATTTAGTAAATGTATGCAAAGAAGACCAAGTCGCTGCTTTGCAAATCTGATTAACTGAAGCTTTATTCTTAAAAGCCCACGATGTGGAGACTGATCTAGTAGAATGAGCTGTGATTCTCTGAGGCGGGGCCTGACCAGACTCCAAATAAGTCTTATGAATCAAAAGCTTTAACCAAGATGCCAAGGAAATGGCAGAAGCTTTCTGACCTATCCTAGAACCAGAAAAAAACAAATAGACTAGAAGTCTTCCTGAAATCTTTAGTAGCTTCAACATAATATTTCAAAGCTCTTACAACATCCAGAGAATGCAAGGATCTTTCCAAAGAATTCTTAGGATTAGGACACAAAGAGGGGACAACAATTTCCCTATTAATGTTGTTAGAATTCACAATTTAGGTAAAAATTTAAATGAAGTCCGCAAAACTGCCTTATCTTGATGAAAAATCAGAAAAAGGTGACACAAGAAAGAGCAGATAATTCAGAAACTCTTCTAGCAGAAGAGATAGGCAAAAGGAACAACACTTTCCAAGAAAGCGGTTTAAAATCCAAAGAATGCATAGGCTCAAAAGACTCCAAGGAGGATAAATTGATTTAATGACAGGCTTGATACAGACCAAAGCCTAAACAAAACAGTGAATATCAGGAAGCTTAGCAATCTTTCTGTGAAATAAAACAAAGAGCAGAGATTTGTCCCTTTGAGGAACTTGCAGACAAACCTTTATCCAAACCATCCTAAAGAAACTGTAAAATTCTAGGAATTCTAAAAGAATGCCAGGAGAAATTATGAGAACACCATGAAATATAAGTCTTTCAAACTCGATAATAAATCTTCCTAGAAACAGACTTTACGAGCCTGTAACATAATCACTGAGTCAGAGAAACCTCGATGACCAAGCACTAAGCGTTGAATTTCCATACCTTCAAATTCAATGATTTGATATCCTTATGGAAAAACGGTCCTTGAGACAGAAGGTCTGGTATTAAAGGAAGTGGCCAAGGTTGACAACTGGACATCCAGACAAGGTCCGCATACCAGAACCTGTGAGGCCATGCTGATGCTACCAGAAACTCAAACAAATGTTCCATGATGATCTTGGAGATCACTCTTGGAAGAACTAGAAGAAGAATAAGCAGGTTGGTAAAACCAAGGAACTGCTAACGCATCCATCGACTCCACCTGAGGATCCCTGGACCTGGACAGGTACCTGGGAAGTCTCTTGTTTATATGGGTAGCCATCAGATCTATTTCTGGAAGACCCCACATCTGAACAATCTGAAAAAAACACATCTGGATGGAGACCACTCCCCCGGATGTAAAGTCTGACGGCTGAGATAATCAGTTTCCCAATTGTCTACACCAGGGATATGTACTGCAGGAATTAGACAAGAGCTGGATTCTGCCCAAGAAATTATCCAAGATACTTCTATCATAGCTAGGGGACTACGAGTCCAACCCTGATGATTGACATATGCCACAGTTGTGATATTGTCGGTCTGAAAACAAATGAATGATCCTCTCTTCAACAGAGGCCAAACCTGAAGAGCCCTGAAAATAGCACAGAGTTCTAAAATATTGATTGGTAACCTCGCCTCTTGAGATTTCCAAACCCCTTGTGCTGTCAGAGATCCCCAGACAGCTCCCCAACCTGAAAGACTTGCATCTGTTGTCATTACAGTCCAGGTTGGATGAACAAAAGAGGCCAGTTGAATTACACGGTGGTGATTTAATCATTGATATTAATTGTGATATCTTTGTATAATCCCTGCACCATTCACCATACAAGCTGGGAAGGTCTCATATGAAAACGAGCAAAGGGGATTGTGTCCAATGCTGCAGTCATGAGACCTAAAACCTCCATGTACATAGCCACTGAAGGGAATGATTGAGACTTAAGGTTCTGACAGGCTGAAACCAATTTCATTTGTCTCTTTTCTGTTAGAGACAGAGTCATGGATATAGAATCCTTGTCTGAGGAAACATGGAACTTTTTGGTAAATTGATCCTCCAACCATATCTTTGAAGAAACAACACTAGTTGATTTGTGTGAGATTCGGCAAAATGTAAAGACTGAGCTAGTACCAAGATATCGTCCAAATAAGGAAACACTGCAATACCCTGTTCTCTGATTACAGAGAGTAGGGCACCGAGAACTGTCGCTAGGCCAAATGGAAGAGCGACAAATTGGTAATGCTTGTCTAGAAAAGAGAATCTCAGAAACCAATAGTGGTCTGGATGAATTGGAATATGAAGATATGCATCCTGTAAGTCTATCGTGGACATATAATGACCTTGCTGAACAAAAGGCAGAATAGTCCTTATAGTCACCATTTTGAAAGTTGGCACTCTCACAAAACGGTTCAAAATTTTCAGATCCAGAACTGGCCTGAATGAATAGATTTGAATAAAACCCCAGACCGTTCCTGAAACGGAACTGGTATAATTACCCCTGAAAGCTCTAGATCTGAAACACACTTAAAAAAGCCTGAGCCTTCACTGGATTTGCTGGAATGCGAGAGAGAAAAAATCTTCTCAAAGGAGGTCTTACTCTGAAACCAATTCGATAACCTTGACAGACAACTGCTAAAAAATTTAATCTGCCCCCCACCAGCTGAGCAGGAATGAGGGCTGCACCTTCATGCAGACTTGGGGGCTGGCTTTGGTTTCTTTGGGGGAAGGATTGGCTGTTCCTTATTCTGTCGAAAAGAACGAAAACGATTAGAAGCTTTAGATTTATCTTTAGATCTTTTATCATGGAGGTAAAAAAAAACTCCCTTCCCCCCAGTAACAGTTGACATAATTGAATCCAATGGAGGACCAAATAAATTGTTACCTTGTAAAGAAAGAGATAGTAATCTAGACTTCGATACCATGTCAGCATTCAAATATTTTAGCCACAAAGCTCTTCTAGCTAAAATAGCTAAATACATAGATTTAACATCAATTTTGATGATATCAAAAATAGCATCACTGATAAAATTATTAGCATGTTGAAGCAAGCAAACAATACTAGACAAATCAGGATCTGTTTCCTGTTGCGCTAAACTTTCCAACCAAAAAGTTGATGCAGCTGCAACATCAGCCATAGAAATGGCAGGCATGAGAAGATAGTAAGAATATAAATAAGCTTTCCTTAGATAAGATTAAAGTTTCCTATCTAAAGGGTCCTTAAAGGAAGTACTATCTTCCATAGGGATAGTAGTATGTTTGGCAAGAGTAGAGATAGTCCCATCAACTTTGGGGATTTTTTCCCAAAACTCCAATCTAATTGCTGGCAAATAATACAACTTTTTAAACCTAGTAGAAGGAATGAAAGAAGTACCAGGCCTATTCCATTCCTTTGAAATCATATCAGAAATAGCATCAGGAACTGGAAAAACCTCTGGAGTAACCACAGGAGATTTATAAACAAAATTTAAACGTTGACTAGTGTTAATATCAAGAGGACTAGTTTCCTCAATATGCAAAGTAATCAACACCTCTTAACAATGAACGAATATACTCCATCTTAGATCCTCATCAGAGGAGGATAAATAAGTATGTTGTCGGGAATTTGAAATTTCATCAACTTTATGAGAAGTTTTAAAAGACCTTTTACGTTTATTAGAAGGCAGAATAGCAGACAAAGCCTTCTGAATTGCATCTGCAATAAAATCTTTTATATTCACAGGGATATCATGTACATTAGATGTTGAAGGAACAACAGGCATTGTACTAGTATTAATGGATACATTCTCTGCATGTAAAAGCTTATCATGACAACTGTTACATACTACCACTGGAGATATAATCTCCGCTAACTTACAACAGATACACTAATCTTTGGTAGAACTGTTATCATGCAGCAGGAATCCAACAGTGGTTTCTGAGACAGTATCAGACTGAGACATCTTGCAAATGTAAGAGAAAAAACAACATATAAAGCAAAATTATCAATTTCCTTATATGGCAGTTTCAGGAATGGGCAAAAAAATGCAAACAGCATAGCCCTCTGAGCATAAAAAAGGCAAAAGGGATATAGGAAGTGGGGTTTCAATAATTCAATTATTTGGCGCCAAGTATGACGTGCAACGCAAAATGAATTTTTTTAGCGCTAACAACATCCGGAAATGACGCAACTCGCATCATGGCAGACGCAACCTTGTGCAAGGAATCTGGCGTCAACCAAGACACCGGAAATGGCGAATTTGCGTCACCGAACGTACATTCACGCCAAAAACTTCTCGCGCCAAGAATGATGCAATAAATATTAGCATTTTGCGGCCTCGCAAGCCTAATTTTGCCCACGAAGATTTATGAAAACAGTCAATTTTGAAGAAAAGACTATACCCCAGGTAAGAAAAAATTACTTCCTAAATAGGTTTCCCAATTTTGAAACTATTTTGAAACTGCACAAGGAAAGATACATAAACCTGACTCATGGCAAATATAAGTACAATACATATATTTAGAACTTTACATTAATACATGTAGTGCCAAACCATAGCTGAGAGTGTCTTAAGTAATTAAAAACATAATTTATGTAAGAATTTACCTGATAAATTCATTTCTTTCATATTGGCAAGAGTCCATGAGCTAGTGACGTATGGGATATACATTCCTACCAGGAGGGGCAAAGTTTCCCAAACCTCAAAATGCCTATAAATACACCCCCCACCGCACCCAAAATTCAGTTTAACAAATAGCCAAGAAGTGGGATAAGAAGGAGCGAAAGCATCAACAAGGAATTGGAATAATTGTGCTTTATACAAAAAAAAAAAAAAATCATAACCATCACAAAAAGGGTGGGCCTCATGGACTCTTGCCAATATGAAAGAAATGAATTTATCAGGTAAATTCTTACATAAATTATCTTTTCTTTCATGTAATTGGCAAGAGTCCATGAGCTAGTGACGTATGGGATAGCAAATACCCAAGATGTGGAACTCCAGGCAAGAGTCACTAGAGAGGGAGGGATAAAAATAAAGAAAGCTAATTCCGCTGAAAAAATAATCCACAACCCAAATCAAAAGTTTTAATCTTTATAATGAAAAAAAACTGAAAATATAAGCAGAAGAATCAAACTGAAACAGCTGCCTGAAGAACTTTTCTACCAAAAACTGCTTCTGAAGAAGAGAAAACATCAAAATGGTAGAATTTAGTAAAAGTATGCAAAGACGACCAAGTTGCTGCTTTGCAAATCTGATCAACAGAAGCTTCATTCTTAAAAGCCCAGGAAGTAGAAACTGACCTAGTAGAATGAGCCGTAATCCTCTGAGGCGGGGATTTACCCGACTCCAAATAAGCATGATGAATCAAAAGCTTTAACCAAGACGCCAAAGAAATGGCAGAAGCCTTCTGACCTTTCCTAGAACCAGAAAAGATAACAAATAGAAAAGATAACAAAAAGATAATAAATCTTTAGTAGCTTCAACATAATATTTCAAAGCTCTTACCACGTCCAAAGAATGTAAAGATCTTTCCAAAGAATTCTTAGGATTAGGACACAACGAAGGGACAACAATTTCTCTACTAATGTTGTTGGAATTCACAAACTTAGGTAAAAATTTAAATGATGTCCGCAAAACTGCCTTATCCTGATGAAAAATCAGAAAAGGAGACTCACAAGAAAGAGCAGATAATTCAGAAACTCTTCTAGCAGAAGAGATGGCCAAAAGGAACAATACTTTCCAAGAAAGTAATTTAATGTCCAGAGAATGCATAGGCTCAAACTGAGGAGCCTGTAAAGCCCTCAAAACCAAATTAAGGCTCCAAGGAGGAGAGATTGGCTTAATGACAGGCTTGATATGAACCAAAGCCTGTACAAAACAATGAATATTAGGAAGATTAGCAATTTCTCTGTGAAACAGAACAGAAAGAGCAGAGATTTGTCCTTTCAAGGAACTTGCAGACAAGCCCTTATCCAAACCATCCTGAAGAAACTGTAAAATTCTAGGAATTCTAAAAGAATGCCAAGAGAATTTATGAGAATAAGACCATGAAATGTAAGTCTTCCAAACTCGGTAATAAATCTTTCTAAACACAGATTTGCGAGCCTGCAAAATAATATTAATCACTGAGTCAGAGAAACCTCTATGACTAAGCACTAGGCGTTCAATCTCCATACCTTCAAATTTAATGATTTGAGATCCTGATGGAAAAATGGACCTTGAGATAGAAGGTCTGGCCTTAACAGAAGTGGCCAAGGTTGGCAACTGGACATCCGAACAAGATCCGCATACCAAAACCTGCGAGGCAATGCTGGAGCCACCAGCAGTACAAATGAACGTTTCATTATGATTTTGGAAATCACTCTTGGAAGAAGAACTAGATTCGGAAAGATATAAGCAGGTTGATAATTCCAAGGAAGTGAGAACGCATCCACTGCTTCCGCCTGAGGATCCCTGGACAGATACCTGGGAATTTTCCAGTTTAGATGAGAAGCCATCAGATCTATTTCTGGAAGCCCCCACATCTGAACAAACTGAAGAAACACATCTGGGCGAAGAGACCATTCTCCCGGATGTAAAGTCTGGCGACTGAGATAATCCGCTTCCCAATTGTCAATACCTGGGATATGGACCGCAGAGAATAGACAGGAGCTGGATTCCGCCCATGCAAGTATCCGAGATACTTCTTTCATAGCTTGAGGACTGCGAGTCCCACCTTGATGATTGACATACACCACGGTTGTGACATTGTCTATCTGAAAACAAATAAACGGTTCACTCTTCAGAAGAGGCCAAAACTGAAGAGCTCTGAGAATCGCAAAAAAAAGTTCCAAAATATTGATTGGTAATCTCGCCTCTTGAGATTTCCAAACCCCCTGCGCTTTCAGAGATCCCCAGACAGCTCCCCAACTTGAAAGACTTGCATCTGTTGTAATCACAGTCCAGGTTGGACGAACAAAAGAGGCCCCCTGAACCAAACAATGGTGATCTAACCACCAAGTCAGAGATAGTTGAATATTGGGATTTAAGGATATTAATTGTCATATCTTTGTATAATCTCTGCACCATTGGCTCAGCATACAAAGCTGAAGAGGTCTCATGTAAAAACGAGCAAAGGGGATTGCGTCCAATGCTGCAGTCATGAGACCTAAAACCTCCATGCACATAGCTACTGAAGGGAATAACTGAGACTGAAGGTTCCGGCAAGCTGAAACCAATTTCAGACGTCTTGTCTGTTAGAGACAAAGTCATGGATACTGAATCTATTTGGAATCCAAAAAAGGTTACCCTTGTCTGAGGAATCAAGGAACTTTTTGGTAAATTGATCCTCCAACCATGTCTTTGAAGAAACAACACTAGTTGATTTGTGTGAGATTCTGCAAAATGTAAAGACTGAGCAAGTACCAAGATATCGTCCAAATAAGGAAACACCGCAATACCCCGTTCTCTGATTACAGAGAGTAGGGCACCGAGAACCTTTGAAAAGATCCTTGGAGCTGTTGCTAAGCCAAAAAGGAAGAGCAACAAATTGGTAATGCTGGTCTAGAAAAGAGAATCTCAGGAACTGATAGTGATCTGGATGAATCGGAATATGAAGATATGCATCCTGTAAGTCTATTGTGGACATATAATGCCCTTGCTGAACAAAAGGCAGACTAGTCCTTACAGTCATCATTTTGAATGTTGGTATTCTTACATAACGATTCAAAATCTTTAGATCCAGAACTGGTCTGAAATAATTCTCTTTCTTTGGAACAATGAACAGATTTGAATAAAACCCCAGACCCTGTTCCAGATATGGAACTGGCACAATTACCCCGGAAAACTCCAGGTCTGAAACACACTTCAGGAAAGCCTGAGCTTTTACTGGGTTTACTGGAATGCTTGAGAGAAAGAAACTTCTCACAGGCGGTCTTACCTTGAAACCTATTCTGTACCCTTGAGAAACAATGTTCTGGATCCAATGATTTTGGATTGAATTGATCCAAACATCTTTGAAAAAACATAATTTATGCTTACCTGATAAATTTATTTCTCTTGTGGTGTATCCAGTCCACGGATCATCCATTACTTGTGGGATATTCTCCTTCCCAACAGGAAGTTGCAAGAGGATCACCCACAGTAGAGCTGCTATATAGCTCCTCCCCTCACTTCCATATCCAGTCATTCGACCGAAACAAGACGAGAAAGGAGAAACCATAGGGTGCAGTGGTGACTGTAGTTTAATTAAAATTTAGACCTGCCTTAAAAGGACAGGGCGGGCCGTGGACTGGATACACTACAAGAGAAATAAATTTATCAGGTAAGCATAAATTATGTTTTCTCTTGTTAAGTGTATCCAATCCACGGATCATCCATTACTTATGGGATACCAATACCAAAGCTAAAGTACACGGATGATGGGAGGGACAAGGCAGGATTAAACGGAAGGAACCACTGCCTGAAGAACCTCTCTCCCAAAAACAGCCTCCGAAGAAGCAAAAGTATCAAATTTGTAAAATTTTGAAAAGGTGTGAAGCGAAGACCAAGTCGCAGCCTTGCAAATCTGTTCAACAGAGGCCTCATTTTTAAAGGCCCAGGTGGAAGCCACAGCTCTAGTAGAATGAGCTGTAATCCTTTCAGGGGGCTGCTGTCCAGCAGTCTCATAGGCTAAGCGAATTATGCTCCGAAGCCAAAAGGAAAGAGGTTGCCGAAGGTTTTTGACCTCTCCTATGTGCAGAGTAAACGACAAACAGGGAAAATGTTTGGCGAAAATCTTTAGTAGCTTGTAAGTAAAACTTCAAGGCACGGACTACGTCCAGATTATGTAAAAGACGTTCCTTCTTTGAAGAAGGATTAGGACACAATGATGGAACAAGAATCTCTTGATTGATATTCTTGTTAGAAACCACCTTAGGTAAAAACCCAGGTTTGGTACGCAGAACTACCTTATCTGCATGAAAAATCAGATAAGGAGAATCACATTGTAAGGCAGATAGCTCAGAGACTCTTCGAGCCGAGGAAATAGCCATCAAAAACAGAACTTTCCAAGATAAAAGTTTAATATCAATGGAATGAAGGGGTTCAAACGGAACTCCTTGAAGAACTTTAAGAACCAAGTTTAAGCTCCACGGGGGAGCAACAGTTTTAAACACAGGCTTAATTCTAACCAAAGCCTGACAAAATGCCTGGACGTCTGGAACCTCTGCCAGACGCTTGTGCAAAAGAATAGACAGAGCAGAAATCTGTCCTTTTAAAGAACTAGCTGATAATCCTTTGTCCAAACCCTCTTGGAGAAAGGACAATATCCTAGGAATCCTAACCTTACTCCATGAGTAATTCTTGGATTCACACCAATAAAGATATTTACGCCATATCTTATGGTAGATTTTCCTGGTGACAGGCTTTCGTGCCTGTATTAAGGTATCAATGACTGACTCGGAGAAGCCACGCCTTGATAGAATCAAGCGTTCAATCTCCATGCAGTCAGTCTCAGAGAAATTAGATTTGGATGATTGAAAGGACCTTGTATTAGAAGGTCCTGCCTCAGAGGCAGAGTCCATGGTGGAAAGGATGACATGTCCACTAGGTCTGCATACCAGGTCCTGCGTGGCCACGCAGGCGCTATCAGAATCACAGATGCTCTCTCCTGCTTGATTTTGGCAATCAGTCGAGGGAGCAGAGGAAACGGTGGAAACACATAAGCCAGGTTGAAGAACCAAGGAGCTGCTAGAGCATCTATCAGCGTCGCTCCCGGGTCCCTGGACCTGGATCCATAACAAGGAAGCTTGGCGTTCTGGCGAGACGCCATGAGATCCAGTTCTGGTTTGCCCCAAAGACGGATCAGTTGAGCAAACACCTCCGGATGGAGTTCCCACTCCCCACGGATGAAAAGTCTGACGACTTAGAAAATCCGCCTCCCAGTTCTCTACGCCTGGGATGTGGATCGCTGACAGGTGGCAAGAGTGAGACTCTGCCCAGCGAATTATCTTTGAGACTTCTAACATCGCTAGGGAACTCCTGGTTCCCCTTTGATGGTTGATGTAAGCCACAGTCGTGATGTTGTCCGACTGAAATCTGATGAACCTCAGGGTTGCTAACTGAGGCCAAGCTAGAAGAGCATTGAATATTGCTCTTAACTCCAGAATATTTATTGGGAGGAGTTTCTCCTCCTGAGTCCACGATCCCTTAGCCTTCAGGGAGTTCCAGACTGCGCCCCAACCTAGAAGGCTGGCATCTGTTGTTACAATCGTCCAATCTGGCCTGCGAAAGGTCATACCCTTGGACAGATGGACCCGAGATAGCCACCAGAGAAGAGAATCTCTGGTCTCTTGATTCAGATTTAGTAGAGGGGACAAATCTGAGTAATCCCCATTCCACTGACATAGCATGCATAATTGCAGCGGTCTGAGATGCAGGCACGCAAATGGCACTATGTCCATTGCCACTACCATTAAGCCGATTACTTCCATACACTGAGCCACTGACTGACGTGGAATGGAATGAAGGACACGGCAAGCATTTAGAAGTTTTGATAACCTGGACTCCGTCAGGTAAATTTTCATCTCTACAGAATCTATAAGAGTCCCTAGGAAGGTGACTCTTGTGAGTGGGGATAGAGATCTCTTTTCCACGTTCACTTTCCACCCATGCGACCTCAGAAATGCCAGAACTATCTCTGTATGAGACTTGGCAATTTAAATGCTTGACGTCTGTATCAGGATGTCGTCTAGATACGGAGCCACCGCTATGCCTCGCGATCTTAGAACCACCAGAAGTGAGCCCAGAACCTTTGTAAAAATTCTCGGGGCTGTGGCCAACCCGAAGGGAAGATCTACAAATTGGTAATGCAAACCTTAGGAACCAATGATGATCTTTGTGAATCGGTATGTGAAGGTAGGCATCCTTTAAGTCCACTGTGGTCATGTACTGACCCTCTTGGATCATGGGTAGGATGGTCCGAATAGTTTCCATTTTGAATGATGGAACTCTGAGGAATTTGTTTAAGATCTTTAGATCCAAGATTGGTCTGAAGGTTCCCTCTTTCTTGGGAACCACAAACAGATTTGAATAAAACCCCTGTCCCTGTTCCGTCCGTGGAACTGGATGGATCACTCCCATTACTAGGAGGTCTTGCACACAGCTTAGGAATGCCTCTTTCTTTATCTGGTTTGCTGATAACCTTGAAAGATGAAATCTCCCTTGTGGAGGAGAAGCTTTGAAGTCCAGAAGATATCCCTGAGATATGATCTCCAACGCCCAGGAAACCTGAACATCTCTTGCCCACGCCTGGGCGAAGAGAGAAAGTCTGCCCCCCACTAGATCCGTTTCCGGATAGGGGGCCGTTCCTTCATGCTGTCTTGGGGGCAGCAGCAGGTTTTCTGGCCTGCTTGCCCTTGTTCCAGGCCTGGTTAGGTTTCCAGGCCTGTCAGGAATGAGCAACAGTTCCCTCTTGTTTTGAAGCGGAGGAAGTTGATGCTGCTCCTGCCTTGAAATTTCGAAAGGCACGAAAATTAGACTGTTTGGCCTTTGATTTGGCCCTGTCCTGAAGAAGGGTATGACCCTTGCCTCCAGTAATGTCAGCAATAATTTCCTTCAAGCCAGGCCCGAATAAGGTCTGCCCCTTGAAAGGAATGTTGAGTAACTTAGACTTTGAAGTCATGTCAGCTGACCAGGATTTAAGCCATAGCGCCCTACGCGCCTGGATGGCGAATCCGGAATTCTTAGCCGTTAGTTTAGTCAAATGAACAATGGCATCAGAAACAAAAGAGTTAGCTAGCTTAAGCGTTCTAAGCTTGTCAATAATTTCCTCCAATGGAGCTGTATGGATGGCCTCTTCCAGGGCCTCAAACCAGAATGCCGCCGCAGCAGTGACAGGAGCAATGCATGCAAGGGGCTGCAAAATAAAACCTTGTTGAATTAACATTTTCTTAAGGTAACCCTCCAATTTTTTATCCATTTGATCTGAAAAAGCACAACTGTCCTCAACCGGGATAGTGGTACGCTTTGCTAAAGTAGAAACTGCTCCCTCCACCTTAGGGACCGTCTGCCATAAGTCCCGTGTAGTGGCGTCTATTGGAAACATTTTTCTAAATATAGGAGGTGGGGAAAAGGGCACACCGGGTCTATCCCACTCCTTGCTAATAATTTCTGTAAGCCTTTTAGGTATAGGAAAAACGTCAGTACACACCGGCACCGCATAGTATCTATCCAGCCTACACAATTTCTCTGGAATTGCAACTGTGTTACAGTCATTCAGAGCAGCTAATACCTCCCCAAGCAATACACAGAGGTTCTCAAGCTTAAATTTAAAATTAGAAATCTCTGAATCAGGTTTCCCCGAGTCAGAGATGTCACCCACAGAATGAAGCTCTCCGTCCTCATGTTCTGCATACTGTGACGCAGTATCAGACATGGCTCTTACAGCATCTACGCGCTCTGTATCTCGTCTAACCCCAGAGCTATCGCGCTTGCCTCTTAATTCAGGCAATCTAGATAATACCTCTGACTGGGTATTATTCATGATTGCAGCCATGTCCTGCAAAGTAATCGCTATGGGCGTCCCTGATGTAATTGGCGCCATATTAGCGTGCGTCCCCTGAGCGGGAGGCGAAGGGTCTGACACGTGGGGAGAGTTAGTCGGCATAACTTCCCCCTCGACAGAACCCTCTGGTGATAATTCTTTTATAGATAAAGACTGATCTTTACTGTTTAAGGTGAAATCAATACATTTAGTACACATTCTCCTATGGGGCTCCACCATGGCTTTCACACATAATGAACAAGTAGGTTCCTCTGTATCAAACATGTTTAAACAGACTAGCAATGAGACTAGCAAGCTTGGAAAACACTTAAAAGAAGTTTACAAGCAATATAAAAAACGTTACTGCGCCTTTAAGAAACACAAATTTTGTCCAAATTTGAAATAACAGTGAAAAAAGGCAGTTACACCAACGAAATTTTTACAGTGTATGTAACAAGTTAGCAGAGCATTGCACCCACTTGCAAATGGATGATTAACCCCTTAATACCAAAAACGGAATAACAAATGACAAAAACGTTTTTTAAACAGTCACAACAACTGCCACAGCTCTACTGTGGCTTTTTACCTCCCTCAATACGACTTTTGAAGCCTTTTGAGCCCTTCAGAGAAGTCCTGGAACATGCAGGAAGAAGCTGGATGTCTGTGTCTGTAATTTTTTCTGCGCAAAAAGCGCTAAAATAGGCCCCTCCCACTCATATTACAACGGTGGAAAGCCTCCAGGAACTGTTTCTAGGCAAAATTCAAGCCAACCATGTGGAAAAAACTAGGCCCCAATAAGTTTTATCACCAAACATATATAAAAAACGATTAAACATGCCAGCAAACGTTTTAAAATACACTTTTATAAGAGTATGTATCTCTATTAATAAGCCTGATACCAGTCGCTATCACTGCATTTAAGGCTTTACTTACATTACTTCGGTATCAGCAGCATTTTCTAGGAAATTCCATCCCTAGAAAAATATTTTAACTGCACATACCTTATTGCAGGAAAACCTGCACGCTATTCCCCCTCTGAAGTTACCTCACTCCTCAGAATATGTGAGAACAGCAAAGGATCTTAGTTACTTCTGCTAAGATCATAGAAAACGCAGGCAGATTCTTCTTCCAAATACTGCCTGAGATAAACAGTACACTCCGGTACCATTTAAAAATAACAAACTTTTGATTGAAGAAATAAACTAAGTATAAAACACCACAGTCCTCTTACGACCTCCATCTTAGTTGAGAGTTGCAAGAGAATGACTGGATATGGCAGTGAGGGGAGGAGCTATATAGCAGCTCTGCTGTGGGTGATCCTCTTGCAACTTCCTGTTGGGAAGGAGAATACCTCATAAGTAATGGATGATCCGTGGACTGGATACACTTAACAAGAGAAATCGTAGTCTACCCCCTACCAGCTGTGCTGGAATGAGGGCCGCACCTTCATGCAGACTTGGGGGCTGATTTCGATTTTCTAAAAGGCTTGGATTAATTCCAGACTGGAAAAGGCTTCCAATTGGAAACCGTTCCTTTAGGGGAAGGGTCAGGTTTCTGTTCCTTATTCTGACGAAAGGAACGAAAACGGATAGCAGTCCTAAATTTACCCTTAGATTTTTTATCCTGAGGCAAAAAAGCTCCCTTCCCCCCAGTGAGTTGAAATTATAGAATCCAACTGAGAACAAAATAATTTATTACCTTGGAAAGATAGAGACAGCAACGTTGACTTAGAAGTCATAATCGCATTCCAAGATTTAAGCCATAATGCTCTTCTAGCTAAAATAGCTAAAGACATATACCTGACATCAATTCTAATGATATCAAAAATAGAATCACAAATGAAATTATTAGCATGTTGAATTAGCTTAACAATGCTATACACATTAGGATCTGGTACTTGTTGTGCTAAAGTTTCCAACCAAAAAGTTGAAGCGGCAGCAACATCAGCCAAAGAAATAGCAGGCCTAAGAAGATGACCTGAACATAAATAAGCCTTCCTTAGATAAGATTCAAGCTTCCTATCTAAAGGATCTTTAAAAGAAGTACTATCTGCCGTAGGAATATTAGTACGCTTTGCAAGAGTAGAGATAGCCCCATCAAATTTAGGGATCTTTTCCCAAAACTCCAATCTATCAGTCAGCAAAGGGTACAGTTTCTTAAACCTTGAAGGAGTAAATTAAGTACCCAGACTATTCCATTCCCTAGAAATTACATCTGAAATAGCATCAGGAACTGGAAAAACCTCTGGAATAACTACATGTGGTTTAAAAACCGAACGTTTACTGGTTTTAATATCAAGAGGACTAGTCTCCTCCACATCTAATGCAATCAACACCTCTTTTAATAAAGAACGAATATGCTCTATTTTAAATAAATATGAAGTTTTGTCAGTGTCAATATCTGAGGCAGAATCTTCTGAACCAGATAGATCCTCATCAGAGATAGATAAATCTGAATGCTGTCAGTCATTTAAAAATTCATCGAATTTATGAGAAGTTTTAAAAGACCTTTTACGTTTATTAGAAGGTGGTAACAGACAGGGCATTCTGAATAGAATTAGAAACAAATTCTCTCACATTAACAGGAATATCCTGAACATTAGATGTTGAAGGAACAACAACAGGTAATGGATTACAACTAATGGAAATATTGTCTGCTTTTGAAAGTTTATCATGACAACTAACACAAACTACAGCCGGAGGAACAGTTACCACAAGTTAACAACAAATGCACTTAGCTTTGGTAGAACCGACATCAGGCAGCAGCATTCCAGAAGTAGATTCTGAGACAGGGTCAGATTGAGACATCTTGCAATATGTAATAGAAAAAATAACATCTAAAGCAAAATTATCAATTTCCTTATATGACAGTTTCAGGAATGGGAAAAAATGTAAACAGAATAAGCCTCTGGAAACCAGAAGCAAAAAGAAATAATGACTTAAATAATGTCAAAAAATCTGGTGCCAAGAATGACGCCCACAATTGACAAAATATTTTTTGGCGCCAAAAACATCTGCAACAAACACGAGCGTCATAGATGACGCAACTACGTGAAAACTCTCGGCGCCAACTAAGATGCCGGAAATGACGTAATTACGTCAACAAACTTAATTCTCGCACCAAAAAAGTCTTGCACCAAAAATTACGCAATAAATTATAGCATTTTGCGCTCCTGCGAGACTAACAGCCCGCAATTTAGAAAAGAAAGTCAATTTGATAATGGAATATGAGAGTAATGGAATATGAGAGTATATCGTCGATCTGAATAAGGGAGGTAGGAGATGAATCTCTACAACCGATAACAGAGAAAAGATTTCCCGCAAGGAAAACAATAGAATTCAATAGGTGACATTCACTGTACTCTGAGAGGAACCGGGCTTAAAAATGCTGAGAAGCGCATATCACAATAGAAAATCAAGCACAAACTTAATTCACCACCTCCATAGGGAGGAAAAGTTTGTAAAACTGAATGAACTGAATTGTGGGTGTGGTGAGGGGTGTATTTATAGGCATTTTGAGGTTTGGGAAACTTTGCCCCTCCTGGTAAGATTGTATATCCCATAGGTCACTAGCTCATGGACTCTTGCCAATTACATGAAAGAAATACTTCCCTCCCCCCACAAGATAACCCTTATTCTAGTTTGTCATTTAACTCTCTTACGTATTGTCCCTCTTCTCTCTTCCTTGTGTTACATGTTCTCAATATGTTTTGTGTGTCATCTTCTCCTAAGCTGCGCATGCACAAGCATCAGATTGAACAGGTAGATAAATGTACGTTACTTACATTCACAGGGTAAAAATGCACAGAAATAAATCATAATTGATAGGATGATCATTCCTTCCCTTATGTACTTAAAGGGACAGTCAAAACCAAAATTGTTATTGTTTAAAAAGATAGACAACACCTTTACTACCCATTCCCCAGCTTTGCACAACCAACATTGTTATATTAATATACTTTATAACATTTAAAGCTCTAAATTTCTGCCCGTTTCTAAGCCACTACAGACTCTTATCACATGCTTTTTTATTTGCTTTTCACAAACACAACAGGAGACTGCTAGTTCTTGTGGGCCATATAGATAACATTGTGCTCTCTCCCATGAAGCTGTGCATGACACCATTAATTGGCTAAAATGCAAGTCAACAGATAAAAAATAAATTGCAATGTGATAAGGGGGCTGTCAAAAGAGGCCTAGATACAAGGTAATCACAGAGGCAAAAACTATATTAATATAACTTATGCAAAACTGGGGAATGGGTAATAAAGGGATTATCTATCTGAGGTAGGAGAATAAATGTGCTCATATTCTAAAAAATATGTAAAGACCAAACCTTTTGTGGCTGGAAAAGAAAGATGCTGAGTAAATTTAAAAGGTTGTTATTTAATGAACACCAACCTGTCTAATGCTCATACAATTAGCTTTCCATAGCAGACTAGGGTGGGGGGGGTGACGTGGTTAGGAAAGTGTGGCCCTGTAATATAGCCACTACTACATTAAAAGAGCTAGCTTTACATACATGAGCATCTTCACATGAAAACACCTATATTGTTCTTTGTCACCCCAATCAATCATCTGTGCCTCAGCCAAACTCCTCTTTCTTAAACACTGCTCATCTGCTGTATCTCCATCAGTATCTAAACTGGCTACCCATAGCCTCCAAAATAAAATTTAACATTTTGCTTCTCATATAAAAATGACGTCCTTTATCTCCGACTGTCTACAAAATACTCATTCCTATGTGCCTCCTCTGCACTGCCCAATAACTACATCTATTCTTTCATTAGCACTTGTCCACAGGTGTTTTTTTACACCATACATTCATACTATGTAATGCTCTGCCTTGCACTGAGAAACTTTCCTAAAGCTTTTTAAAGTTTCTGATGCTCCTTAATTAAACTTGCATGCATCTTTCAGATAATGCCTTTTTAAACTTTATCTCCACACCCCCTCAAACCATAAAATCCTCTGGCATGCAAGCTCATAAGGCTCGAATTCATAGAACATCTTTTAAAAATGTGCTGGCCATAGAAGGTGGCTACCTAAGCAAAGCCATATACACCCTTTTATATTTACGCATTTGTATATTTGTAGATGTTTTGTAATAATGGTACTTACTGTCCTAGCCCCATGAAACATTTATAAATAAATGCAAGAATAAAACAGGAAGAATACTTAAAACAAAGAAGTTTGCAAAGCTTGAAAAAAAGATTTAAAAGTGGGTAGACTCACCAGATATTTGGGTATCCACAGTGTAGTCATGAACCTGTGTCTTTAGCGGTGGCACAATAATTGTTCGAGAGCTGGTGTGCTGGCTATGAGTGCCTCTATTAGTTGGAAGTTCAAAAATGCCCGGCATGCCATTTAATGTAGCAAGGTGGTCTGCTAAGTAAGGGCTGTTCACAGAGGAGTCTGAATCAGGAGAGTCATTGACCGTCACATAGCTTATGACATTAGATCTCAGCTTCATAGCAGAATTGCTATAGAAAAGAAAAAGGGGTTGTTAAAAATTTAATTCCAAAATAGTAATGCTTTTTACTGTTCTAATCAAATTCTCTCAGTCTTTACCATAAGCCCATGGCTGGCAATTCTCACAAATAGTTTACTTCAACAACATTATAGTCGACTTAATTAGATCATAATGTAAAATAGGATGGTATTACAGAAACATATATATGATATTTATTTTTATTTTCCTTTTATAGCACTTAGATTTAAAGTGAAAGTCAAGCCTAGCGTTAGTGAAATGCTAGGATTGACCACTGAAACAAATAAAAAGCGACTTTCCTTCATGAAGTATAAAAACTTAAATTTAAGAGTGCTCAGCTGCATTCATTACTTTTGGGAATTCAGAACCTGGCCACCAGGAGGAGGCAGACACCCCAGCCAAAAGGCTTAAATACCTCCCCCACTTCCCTCATCCCCCGTCATTCTGCCGGGGAAACAAGAAACAGTAGAAGAAATATCAGGGTGAAAAGGTGCCAGAAGAACAAAAATAACAGATGCCCCACAAAAAAAAATACGGGCAGGGAGCTGTGGACTCTTCATCTGAAGAAAAGAAAAATTATCAGGTAAGCATAATTTAAGTGCTGCATTCATTACTTTTGGGAAACCAATACCCAAGCTATAGAGGACACTGAATGCAAAAACAAGAGGGTACAAGAGGCGGCCCATTCTGAGGGCACCAGGACTGAAAATACCTACCCAACAAAATCCTGCTTCGTCCGAAGCTGAGAAAAACTGAAGGAAAAGGCCCAAGGACACTGACCGGCAGATAGTCCACAAGCCCTGCTAGAGACCGCAGGAACTAGACTCTACTTAGTCAACAGCCTCCAAGAAAGGGAACAAACTACCGTATTCTTCCACAAGGAAGAAAAGATACAGAGAAACCATGATTGTACTTGTAAAGCACGGCTAATCCCCCATAAGGGACTAAAGGCGCTGCTCATTTTATCAACCTCGAAAGGAGGAAAGGCTGAGTAGACCTCGCCGGGGACCGAGCTTGCAACCCTCGGTTTGCTACAGTGCAGAGTAGCCACAGTGCATTAGTATGCTGGGCTAGCTGTCCAGCTAGCATAAGAAACTCCAGAAAAAAAAAAACTAAAAAAGGGCACAAACACAGAGCAAAAAACCTGAGAAACTAGGTCAGGCTAACAGAGACCCAGCGAGTCTCATAGAAACAAGGGGAGGCGACGCCCAGATCCCAGAACACAGAAACCGCAGGATAAGACCGGGAGTCTGAAACAGAGAGAGGATCTTCCCCCAACACAGTGCAACCGCACTCTAGAAAGCAACTGAAGACGAAGGTCCTCAAGTCTCAAAAAGGTAGCTCAGAATACCGAAATATTCAGAAACGAAACCTTGTGCAACAAGCTCAGATAGGTCTGACAAACAACACCTGAAGCAAAAAACAGAATTTATGTTTACCTGATAAATTACTTTCTCCAACGGTGTGTCCGGTCCACGGCGTCATCCTTACTTGTGGGATATTCTCTTCCCCAACAGGAAATGGCAAAGAGCCCAGCAAAGCTGGTCACATGATCCCTCCTAGGCTCCGCCTACCCCAGTCATTCGACCGACGTTAAGGAGGAATATTTGCATAGGAGAAACCATATGATACCGTGGTGACTGTAGTTAAAGAAAATAAATTATCAGACCTGATTAAAAAACCAGGGCGGGCTGTGGACCGGACACACCGTTGGAGAAAGTAATTTATCAGGTAAACATAAATTCTGTTTTCTCCAACATAGGTGTGTCCGGTCCACGGCGTCATCCTTACTTGTGGGAACCAATACCAAAGCTTTAGGACACGGATGAAGGGAGGGAGCAAATCAGGTCACCTAAATGGAAGGCACCACGGCTTGCAAAACCTTTCTCCCAAAAATAGCCTCAGAAGAAGCAAAAGTATCAAACTTGTAAAATTTGGTAAAAGTGTGCAGTGAAGACCAAGTCGCTGCCCTACATATCTGATCAACAGAAGCCTCGTTCTTGAAGGCCCATGTGGAAGCCACAGCCCTAGTGGAATGAGCTGTGATTCTTTCAGGAGGCTGCCGTCCGGCAGTCTCGAAAGCCAATCTGATGATGCTTTTAATCCAAAAAGAGAGAGAGGTAGAAGTTGCTTTTTGACCTCTCCTTTTACCAGAATAAACAACAAACAAGGAAGATGTTTGTCTAAAATCCTTTGTAGCATCTAAATAGAATTTTAGAGCGCGAACAACATCCAAATTGTGCAACAAACGTTCCTTCTTCGAAACTGGTTTCGGACACAAAGAAGGCACGACTATCTCCTGGTTAATGTTTTTGTTAGAAACAACTTTTGGAAGAAAACCAGGTTTAGTACGTAAAACCACCTTATCTGCATGGAACACCAGATAAGGAGGAGAACACTGCAGAGCAGATAATTCTGAAACTCTTCTAGCAGAAGAAATTGCAACCAAAAACAAAACTTTCCAAGATAATAACTTAATATCAACGGAATGTAAGGGTTCAAACGGAACCCCCTGAAGAACTGAAAGAACTAAGTTGAGACTCCAAGGAGGAGTCAAAGGTTTGTAAACAGGCTTGATTCTAACCAGAGCCTGAACAAAGGCTTGAACATCTGGCACAGCTGCCAGTTTTTTGTGAAGTAACACAGACAAGGCAGAAACCTGTCCCTTCAAGGAACTTGCAGATAATCCTTTCTCCAATCCTTCTTGAAGAAAGGATAGAATCTTAGGAATCTTTACCTTGTCCCAAGGGAATCCTTTAGATTCACACCAACAGATATATTTTTTCCATATTTTGTGGTAAATTTTTCTAGTTACAGGCTTTCTGGCCTGAACAAGAGTATCAATAACAGAATCTGAGAACCCTCGTTTTGATAATATCAAGCGTTCAATCTCCAAGCAGTCAGCTGGAGTGAGACCAGATTCGGATGTTCGAACGGACCTTGAACAAGAAGGTCTCGTCTCAAAGGTAGCTTCCATGGTGGAGCCGATGACATATTCACCAGATCTGCATACCAAGTCCTGCGTGGCCACGCAGGAGCTATCAAGATCACCGACGCCCTCTCCTGATTGATCCTGGCTACCAGCCTGGGGATGAGAGGAAACGGCGGGAATACATAAGCTAGTTTGAAGGTCCAAGGTGCTACTAGTGCATCTACTAGAGTCGCCTTGGGATCCCTGGATCTGGACCCGTAGCAAGGAACCTTGAAGTTCTGACGAGAGGCCATCAGATCCAAGTCTGGAATGCCCCACAGTTGAGTAATTTGGGCAAAGATTTCCGGATGGAGTTCCCACTCCCCCGGATGTAATGTCTGACGACTCAGAAAATCCGCTTCCCAATTTTCCACTCCTGGGATGTGGATTGCAGACAGGTGGCAGGAGTGAGTCTCCGCCCATTGAATGATTTTGGTCACTTCTTCCATCGCCAGGGAACTCCTTGTTCCCCCCTGATGGTTGATGTACGCAACAGTCGTCATGTTGTCTGATTGAAACCGTATGAACTTGGCCTTTGCTAGCTGAGGCCAAGCCTTGAGAGCATTGAATATCGCTCTCAGTTCCAGAATATTTATCGGTAGAAGAGATTCTTCCCGAGACCAAAGACCCTGAGCTTTCAGGGATCCCCAGACCGCGCCCCAGCCCATCAGACTGGCGTCGGTCGTGACAATGACCCACTCTGGTCTGCGGAAGGTCATCCCTTGTGACAGGTTGTCCAGGGACAGCCACCAACGGAGTGAGTCTCTGGTCCTCTGATTTACTTGTATCTTCGGAGACAAGTCTGTATAGTCCCCATTCCACTGACTGAGCATGCACAGTTGTAATGGTCTTAGATGAATGCGCACAAAAACATAATTTATGTAAGAACTTACCTGATAAATTCATTTCTTTCATATTAACAAGAGTCCATGAGCTAGTGACGTATGGGATATACATTCCTACCAGGAGGGGCAAAGTTTCCCAAACCTCAAAATGCCTATAAATACACCCCTCACCACACCCACAAATCAGTTTAACGAATAGCCAAGAAGTGGGGTGATAAGAAAAAAAGTGCGAAGCATATAAAATAAGGAATTGGAATAATTGTGCTTTATACAAAAAAATCAAAACCACCACAAAAAAGGGTGGGCCTCATGGACTCTTGTTAATATGAAAGAAATGAATTTATCAGGTAAGTTCTTACATAAATTATGTTTTCTTTCATGTAATTAACAAGAGTCCATGAGCTAGTGACGTATGGGATAATGACTACCCAAGATGTGGATCTTTCCACACAAGAGTCACTAGAGAGGGAGGGATAAAATAAAGACAGCCAATTCCTGCTGAAAATAATCCACACCCAAAATAAAGTTTAACAAAAAACATAAGCAGAAGATTCAAACTGAAATCGCTGCCTGAAGAACTGTTCTACCAAAAACTGCTTCAGAAGAAGAAAAGGCATCAAAATGGTAGAATTTAGTAAAAGTATGCAAAGAGGACCAAGTTGCTGCTTTGCAGATCTGGTCAACCGAAGCTTCATTCCTAAACGCCCAGGAAGTAGATACTGACCTAGTAGAATGAGCTGTAATTCTCTGAGGCGGAATTTTACCCGACTCAACATAGGCAAGATGAATTAAAGATTTCAACCAAGATGCCAAAGAAATGGCAGAAGCTTTCTGGCCTTTCCTAGAACCGGAAAAGATAACAAATAGACTAGAAGTCTTACGGAAAGATTTCGTAGCTTCAACATAATATTTCAAAGCTCTAACAACATCCAAAGAATGCAATGATTTCTCCTTAGAATTCTTAGGATTAGGACATAATGAAGGAACCACAATTTCTCTACTAATGTTGTTGGAATTCACAACTTTAGGTAAAAATTCAAAAGAAGTTCGCAACACCGCCTTATCCTGATGAAAAATCAGAAAAGGAGACTCACACGAAAGAGCAGAAAATTCAGAAACTCTTCTAGCAGAAGAGATGGCCAAAAGGAACAAAACTTTCCAAGAAAGTAATTTAATGTCCAATGAATGCATAGGTTCAAACGGAGGAGCTTGAAGAGCTCCCAGAACCAAATTCAAACTCCAAGGAGGAGAAATTGACTTAATGACAGGCTTTATACGAACCAAAGCTTGTACAAAACAATGAATATCAGGAAGAATAGCAACCTTTCTGTTGAAAAAGAACAGAAAGAGCAGAGATTTGACCTTTCAAGGAACTTGCGGACAAACCCTTATCTAAACCATCCTGAAGAAATTGTAATATTCTCGGTATTCTAAAAAAATGCCAAGAAAAATGATGAGAAAGACACCAAGAAATATAAGTCTTCCAGACTCTATAATATATCTCTCTGGATACAGATTTACGAGCCTGTAACATAGTATTAATCACAGAGTCAGAGAAACCTCTTTGACCAAGAATCAAGCGTTCAATCTCCATACCTTTAAATTTAAGGATTTCAGATCCTGATGGAAAAAAAGGACCTTGAGACAAAAGGTCTGGTCTTAACGGAAGAGTACACGGTTGGCAAAAGGCCATCCGGACAAGATCCTCATACCAAAACCTGTGAGGCCATGCCGGAGCTACCAGCAGAACAAACGAGCATTCCTTCAGAATCTTGGAGATTACTCTTGGAAGAAGAACTAGAGGCGGAAAGATATAGGCAGGATGATACTTCCAAGGAAGTGAAAATGCATCCACTGCCTCCGCCTGAGGATCCCGGGATCTGGACAGATACCTGGGAAGTTTCTTGTTTAGATGAGAAGCCATCAGATCTATTTCTGGAAGTTCCCACATTTGAACAATCTGAAGAAATACCTCTGGGTGAAGAGACCATTCGCCCGGATGCAACGTTTGGCGACTGAGATAATCCGCTTTCCAATTGTCCGTACCTGGGATATAAACCGCAGAGATTAGACAGGAGCTGGATTCCGCCCAAACCAAAATTCAAGATACTTCTTTCATAGCCAGAGGACTGTGAGTCCCTCCTTGATGATTGATGTATGCCACAGATGTGACATTGTCTTATCTGAAAACAAATGAACAACTCTCTCTTCGGAAGAGGCCAAGACTGAAGAGCTCTGAAAATTGCACGGAGTTCCAAAATATTGATCGGAAATCTCACCTCCTGAGATTCCCAAACCCCTTGTGCCGTCAGATACCCCCATACAGCTCCCCAACCTGTAAAACTAGCATCTGTTGAGATTATAGTCCAGGTCGGAAGAACAAAGAAGCCCCCTGAACTAAACGATGGTGATCTGTCCACCATGTCAGAGAGTGTCATAAAATCGGTTTAAAGATATTAATTGAGATATCTTTGAGTAATCCCTGCACCATTGGTTCAGCATACAGAGCTGAAGAGGTCGCATGTAAAAACGAGCAAAGGAGATCGCATCTGATGCGGCAGTCCTAAGACCCAACATTTCCATGCATAAGGCTACCAAAGGGAATGACTGTGACTGAAGGTTTTGACAAGCTGATATCAATGATAAACTTCTCTTGACTGACAAGGACAGAGTCATAGACACTGAATTTATCTAGAAACCTAAAAAGGTTACCCTTGTCTGAGGAATCAATGAACTGATTGGTAAATTGATCCTCCAACCATGAACTTGAAGAAACAACACAAGTCGATTCGTATGAGATTCTACGAAAATGAGAAGACTGAGCAAGTACCAAGATATCGTCCAAATAAGGAAATACCAACACTCTATTCTCTGAATAGAGAAAGAAGGGCACCGAGAACCTTTGAAAAAAATTCTTGGAACTGAGGCTAGGCCAAACGGTAGAGCCACAAAACTGGTAATGCTTGTCTAAAAAGAGAATCTCAGACACTAAAAGTAATCTGGATGAATCGGAATATGCAGATACACATCCTGTAAATCTATTGTAGACATATAATGCCCTTGCTAAACAAAAGGCAGGATAGTCCTACAGTAACCATCTTGAATGTTGGTATCCTAACATAACGATTCAATAATGATAGATCCAGAACTGGTCTGAAGGAATTGACCTTCTTTGGTACAATGAAGAGATAAAATAAAACCCCAGCCCCTGTTCCAGAACTGGAACTGGTATAAATACTCCAGCCAACTCTAGATCTGAAACACATTTCAGAAATGCTGAGCCTTGCTGTGTTAACTGGGACACGGGGAAGAAAAGAATCTCTTAGCAGGAGGCCTTAACTTGAAGCCAATTCTGTACCTTTCTGAAACAATGTTTCTGAAACCAGAGATTAAGAACGGAATTGATCCAAATTTCTTTGAAGAAAACGTAATCTGCCCCATACCAGCTGAGCTGGAATAAGGGCCGCACCTTCATAGGTACTTAGGAGCTGGCTATAGGTTTCTATAAAGCTCGGATATATTCCAAACTGGAAATAGTTTCCAAACTGATACCGCTCCTGAGGATGAAGGATCAGGCTTTTGTTCCTTGTTGTGAGGAAAGGAACGAAATGATTATTTACCCTGGAAAGAAAGGGAAAGCAAAGTTGACTTAGAAGACCTGTCAGTATTCCAAGTTTAATCCATAAAGCTTTTCTAGCTAAAATAGCTAGAGACATATACCTGACATCAACTCTAATGATATCAAAAGATGGAATCACCAATAAAATTATTAGCATGTTATAAAATAATAATAATGCTATAAAATTATGATCTGTTACTTGTTGCGCTAAAGCTTCTAACCAAAAAGTTGAAGCTGCAGCAACATCCGCTAAAAATATAGCAGGTCTAAGAAGATTACCTGAACATAAGTAAGCTTTTCTTAGAAAGGATTCAATTTTCCTATCTAAAGGATCCTTAAATGAAGTACTATCTGCCATAGGAATAGTAGTACATTAGCAGGAGTAGAGACAGCCCCATAACCTTAGGGATTTTTGTCCCAAAAAACTCTAATCTGTCAGATGGCACAGGATATAAATTGCTTAAACGTCTAGAAGGAGTAAATAAATTACCCAAATTATTCCATTCCCTGGAAATTACTTCAGAAATAGCATCAGGGAGATAAAACACTTCTGGAATAACTACCTTATTTAAACGTTTACATTTAGTATCAAGAGGACCAGAATCCTCTATTTCTAATGCAAATAACACTTCTTTAAGTAAAGAACGAATAAATTCCATCTTGGACAAATACAAAGATTTATCAGCATCAAAATGATGATGTTCATTTAAAAATTCATCTGAAAAAAAGAGAAGTTTTAAAAGACTTTTATGTATACTAGAAGGAGAAATAACAGACATAGCCTTCTTAATGGATTTAAAATAAATAAAATCTCTTATGTTATCAGGAACACTCTGAAAATTAGATGTTGACGGAACAGCAACAGGTAATGTAACAGTACTAAAGGAAATTTTATCTGCATTAATAAGTTTGACATGACATGCAATACAAATAACAGCTGGAGAAACAGATACCAAAAGTTTATAGCAGACTTAGCTTGGTAGCTCCAGCACTGTGCAGTGATTTTCCTGTAGTAACTTCTGACTCAGTTGCAACGTGGAACATCTTGCAATATGTAAAAGAAAAAAACAACATATAAAGCAAAATTGATCAAATTCCTTAAATGACAGTTTCAGGAATGGGAAAAAAATGCCAGTGAACAAGCTTCTAGCAACCAGAAGCAATAAATAATGAGACTTAAATAATGTGGAGACAAAAATGACGCCCAAATTTTTTAGCGCCAAAAAAGACGCCCACATTATTTGGCGCCTAAATGCTTTTGGCGCCAAAAATGACGCCACATCCGGAACGCCGACATCTTTGGCGCAAAATAACGTCAAAGAATGACGCAACTTCCGGCGACACGTATGACGCCGGAAACGGAAATAGAATTTTTGCGCCAAAAAAGTCCGCGCCAAAAATGACGCAATAAAATGAAGCATTTTCAGCCCCCGCGAGCCTAACAGCCCACAGGGAAAAAGTCAAATTTTAAGGTAAAATATGTTAAATTAAAATGCATTATCCCAAATATGAAACTGACTGTCTGGAAAATAAGGAAAGTTGAACATTCTGAGTCAAGGCAAATAAATGTTTGAATACATATATTTAGAACTTTATAAATAAAGTGCCCAACCATAGCTTGGAGTGTCACAGAAAATAAGACTTACTTACCCCAGGACACTCATCTACATGTTTGTAGAAAGCCAAACCAGTACTGAAACGAGAATCAGTAGAGGAAATGGTAAATATAAGAGTATATCGTCGATCTGAAAAGGGAGGTAAGAGATGAATCTCTACGACCGATAACAGAGAACCTATGAAATAGACCCCGTAGAAGGAGATCACTGCATTCAAATAGGCAATACTCTCCTCACATCCCTCTGACATTCACTGCACGCTGAGAGGAAAACCGGGCTCCAACTTGCTGCGGAGCGCATATCAACGTAGAATCTAGCACAAACTTACTTCACCACCTCCATCGGAGGCAAAGTTTGTAAAACTGATTTGTGGGTGTGGTGAGGGGTGTATTTATAGGCATTTTGAGGTTTGGGAAACTTTGCCCCTCCTGGTAGGAATGTATATCCCATACGTCACTAGCTCATGGACTCTTGTTAATTACATGAAAGAAAGGAACTATGTCCATTGCCGCTACCATCAAACCTATTACTTCCATGCACTGCGCTATGGAAGGAAGAGGAACGGAATGAAGTGTTTGACAAGAGTTTAGAAGTTTTGTTTTTCTGGCCTCTGTCAGAAAAATCCTCATTTCTAAGGAGTCTATTATTGTTCCCAAGAAGGGAACCCTTGTCGACGGAGATAGAGAACTCTTTTCCACGTTCACTTTCCATCCGTGAGATCTGAGAAAGGCCAGGACTATGTCCGTGTGAGCCTTTGCTTGAGGAAGGGACGACGCTTGAATCAGAATGTCGTCCAAGTAAGGTACTACTGCAATGCCCCTTGGTCTTAGCACCGCTAGAAGGGACCCTAGTACCTTTGTGAAAATCCTTGGAGCAGTGGCTAATCCGAAAGGAAGCGCCACGAACTGGTAATGCTTGTCCAGGAATGCGAACCTTAGGAACCGATGATGTTCCTTGTGGATAGGAATATGTAGATACGCATCCTTTAAATCCACCGTGGTCATGAATTGACCTTCCTGGATGGAAGGAAGAATTGTTCGAATGGTTTCCATTTTGAACGATGGAACCTTGAGAAACTTGTTTAAGATCTTGAGATCTAAGATTGGTCTGAACGTTCCCTCTTTTTTGGGAACTATGAACAGATTGGAGTAGAACCCCATCCCTTGTTCTCCCAATGGAACAGGATGAATCACTCCCATTTTTAACAGGTCTTCTACACAATGTAAGAATGCCTGTCTCTTTAAGTGGTCTGAAGACAATTGAGACCTGTGGAACCTCCCCCTTGGGGGAAGCCCCTTGAATTCCAGAAGATAACCTTGGGACACTATTTCTAGTGCCCAAGGATCCAGAACATCTCTTGCCCAAGCCTGAGCGAAGAGAGAGAGTCTGCCCCCCACCAGATCCGGTCCCGGATCGGGGGCCAACATTTCATGCTGTCTTGGTAGCAGTGGCAGGTTTCTTGGCCTGCTTTCCCTTGTTCCAGCCTTGCATTGGTCTCCAGGCTGGCTTGGCTTGAGAAGTATTACCCTCTTGCTTAGAGGACGTAGCACTTGGGGCTGGTCCGTTTCTACGAAAGGGACGAAAATTAGGTTTATTTTTGGCCTTGAAAGACCTATCCTGAGGAAGGGCGTGGCCCTTACCCCCAGTGATATCAGAGATAATCTCTTTCAAGTCAGGGCCAAACAGCGTTTTCCCCTTGAAAGGAATGTTAAGGAGTTTGTTCTTGGAAGACGCATCCGCTGACCAAGATTTCAACCAGAGCGCTCTACGCGCCACAATAGCAAACCCAGAATTCTTCGCCGCTAACCTAGCCAATTGCAAAGTGGCGTCTAGGGTGAAAGAATTAGCCAATTTGAGAGCACGGATTCTGTCCATAATCTCCTCATAAGGAGGAGAATCACTATCGATCGCCTTTACTAGCTCATCGAACCAGAAACACGCGGCTGTAGTGACAGGGACAATGCATGAAATAGGTTGTAGAAGGTAACCTTGCTGAACAAACATCTTTTTAAGCAAACCTTCTAATTTTTTATCCATAGGATCTTTGAAAGCACAACTATCTTCTATGGGTATAGTGGTGCGTTTGTTTAAAGTAGAAACCGCTCCCTCGACCTTGGGGACAGTCTGCCATAAGTCCTTTCTAGGGTCGACCATAGGAAACAATTTTTTAAATATGGGGGGAGGGACGAAAGGTATACCGGGCCTTTCCCATTCTTTATTTACAATGTCCGCCACCCGCTTGGGTATAGGAAAAGCTTCTGGGAGCCCCGGGACCTCTAAGAACTTGTCCATTTTACATAGTTTCTCTGGGATGATCAAATTCTCACAATCATCCAGAGTGGATAATACCTCCTTAAGCAGAGCGCAGAGATGTTCCAACTTAAATTTAAATGTAATCACATCGGGTTCAGCTTGTTGAGAAATTTTCCCTGAATCTGAAATTTCTCCCTCAGACAAAACCTCCCTGGCCCCCTCAGACTGGTGTAGGGGCATTTCAGAACCATTATCATCAGCGTCCTCATGCTCTTCAGTATCTAAAACAGAGCAGTCGCGCTTACGCTGATAAGTGGGCATTTTGGCTAAAATGTTTTTGATAGAATTATCCATTACAGCCGTTAATTGTTGCATAGTAAGGAGTATTGGCGCGCTAGATGTACTAGGGGCCTCCTGAGTGGGCAAGACTCGTGTAGACGAAGGAGGGAATGATGCAGTACCATGCTTACTCCCCTCACTTGAGGAATCATCTTGGGCATCATTTTCAGTGTCACATAAATCACATTTATTTAAATGAGAAGGAACCTTGGCTTCCCCACATTCAGAACACAGTCTATCTGGTAGTTCAGACATGTTAAACAGGCATAAACTTGATAACAAAGTACAAAAAACGTTTTAAAATAAAACCGTTACTGTCACTTTAAATTTTAAACTGAACACACTTTATTACTGCAATTGCGAAAAAGTATGAAGGAATTGTTCAAAATTCACCAAATTTTCACCACAGTGTCTTAAAGCCTTAAAAGTATTGCACACCAAATTTGGAAGCTTTAACCCTTAAAATAACGGAACCGGAGCAGTTTTTAACTTTAACCCCTTTACAGTCCCTGGTATCTGCTTTGCTGAGACCCAACCAAGCCCAAAGGGGAATACGATACCAAATGACGCCTTCAGAAGTCTTTTCTATGTATCAGAGCTCCTCACACATGCGACTGCATGTCATGCTTCTCAAAAACAAGTGCGCAATACCGGCGCGAAAATGAGGCTCTGCCTATGATTAGGGAAAGCCCCTAGAGAATAAGGTGTCTAAAACAGTGCCTGCCGATATTATTTAACAAAAATACCCAGATTAAATGATTCCTCAAGGCTAAATATGTGTAATATATGAATCGATTTAGCCCAGAAAATGTCTACAGTCTTAATAAGCCCTTGTGAAGCCCTTATTTACTGTCTGAATAAAAATGGCTTACCGGATCCCATAGGGAAAATGACAGCTTCCAGCATTACATCGTCTTGTTAGAATGTGTCATACCTCAAGCAGCAAAAGACTGCTCACTGTTCCCCCAACTGAAGTTAATTCCTCTCAACAGTCCTGTGTGGAACAGCCATGGATTTTAGTAACGGTTGCTAAAATCATTTTCCTCATACAAACAGAAATCTTCATCTCTTTTCTGTTTCAGAGTAAATAGTACATACCAGCACTATTTTAAAATAACAAACTCTTGATTGAATAATAAAAACTACAGTTAAACACTAAAAAACTCTAAGCCATCTCCGTGGAGATGTTGCCTGTACAACGGCAAAGAGAATGACAGGGGTAGGCGGAGCCTAGGAGGGATCATGTGACCAGCTTTGCTGGGCTCTTTGCCATTTCCTGTTGGGGAAGAGAATATCCCACAAGTAAGGATGACGCTGTGGACCGGACACACCTATGTTGGAGAAACACTGCACACTTCAGTCATCTAAAAATGACTCTGAAACTTAAATACTTGCAGAGCAAGTAGAAAGCAGCTGAAGATAGGATCCTCCAGATGGCCAAGTATCCACTAACCAGCGGATAACGTTGCAGTCCATCTAAGAGCCGCCAGTCCTTCCCACAAATCTTGAACATGGAGAAACCTTAAAGAGGCTTACCGTACCACGAATGCTCGGAGGACAAAATAGAGTAACAGATCTCAGATCCTGCTCCAAGACCGGACCAGCCCAAGCGACACACGTCTGATAGACGGGGTGACAGAAAGATCCCAACCACAAGCCCCCAAAGAATGGAAAGAAAAAGGGGGGGGGGGGACTCACCCACCCCAACAGAGCTCGGGTGCCAACCCAATCAGCTCCTCCAAAAAAAGGCACTCCCAAGGAGAACCCCCTAGGACCTGGAACAGAGAAAAGTGCAATAGATCCGTAGGAAGACCTGTCGCAGCTCTCAGACAGTCTCAACGTAGAGAGATCCATGTCCAACAGGTGGAACAGAGCCCACAGAGCAGCAGATGCTGCCCCTTACAGAAATAAGCCACCTGATCCAACCTCCTACACACAGGGCAGGACAAAGACCCTCCAGAGAGAGGAAATCCCAGCTCATAAGGAAGACAAACTATCCCCTCCAAAGGGAAGGGCACAGATAAGAACAGCATACATGTCCACAAGACATGAAGCCATAGTATAATCAAAACACGGATCAAATGAAAAAATCATCCAGACACCACTGTTGACCCAACAGAGAAGAAACTCCCCATGAAGAGGAGCACACTCCGTCCGGAGGACAAGCCAGGCCTTAAAGTTTCTAACCAGTAACCAAAGGTGGATGTAAACTCTGGCCTTCCTAGTTGCAAGCCCAATGAGCTAGCCCCTATGTCGCAACATAGGGTCCCTGAAAAAACTGGGTCGTCCCAAACCAGTCTACAGGATCAAAAGTCTCCAGACATCCAAGAAGGATACAAGACAAGAACCCTGGACCCAGAATCGTCCTAGAACGAACACCATCCCCAGGGAACACAAGACACCCTGTCTGAAGCAATCAGACCGCACAGGGGATGATAACTAGGGAACCCGGAGAACAGGTACAGGACTCACTTGTAATTCCCAGCCCAAATGGAAGAGAACACCCTTGGCCGGAGGTCAACACCCCCCCAACAAGGTGCTAGGCCGTGACAGTCACACAATTTCTATAGAGCCCAAAGGCCCCAAGGGCAATACAAGGGAAATGAGAGCGAGAACAGAGTCACCCGAAAGAGAAAGTAGAAAAGGCTAGTCTCCATAATCCTTTCAGATTAACGTTCTAGAGGACCACACCCAAGGGAGAAGAATACAAAGCATTCCAAACCCAGGCAGAAAAAACATCCCCTAAGCAAAATGCTTGGAACAAAGAGACAACACCTCCTATCGCCCCTGATATGGAGACGACTAACTCCTGAAGGAAGACAGAGCATCTCAGACTTCACTTCCTAATTAAGCGGCCAAAGCCGCCAGAAAAACCGGACGAAGTCCAGGAGTCTCAACCCAAAGGAAGAAAATCTCTAAAAGGAACAAGTCTTAAAAGGAACAAGTCCTAAAAGGACACTTCCAAAGAGACCTTAAATGGCAAAACCGTAAGAACGGCGGTATGAAGGACCAAAATCCTCCAAGCCTCCAACCCACAACGGGAAGGAACGCTCTAGTTCCCGGGAAACAAAGGAAATGCCTGAGCATGTCGCCGTGGATCTCCAACCCACTAGATAGAAAGGCGAATGAGGACTGAACCAATCCCCCATGCCCCTAAGCAACTACGGACCATCAAGTCCTCTAAGGATGCTAGTTGAAGCTTGTAAAATAACAAGTAAACAAGACAAATCATATTGTGATCGCTAGGCGCCCTCACCGGACCAGCCAGACATAAAATATATATCATTTATGTAAGAATTTACCTGATAAATTCATTTCTTTCATATTGGCAAGAGTCCATGAGCTAGTGACGTATGGGATAAACAATCCTACGAGGAGGGGCAAAGCATCCCAAACCTCAAAATGCCTACAAATACACCCCTCACCACACCCACAATTTAGTTTAACGAATAGCCAAGCAGTGGGGTGATAAAGGAGTAAAAAAGCATCAACAAAGGAATTGGAATAATTGTGCTTTATACAAAAAAAAATCATAACCACCATAAAAAGGGGTGGGCCTCATGGACTCTTGCTAATATGAAAGAAATGAATTTATCAGGTAAATTCTTACATAAATTATGTTTTCTTTCATGTAATTGGCAAGAGTCCATGAGCTAGTGACGTATGGGATAGCAAATACCCAAGATGTGGAACTCCACTCAAGAGTCACTAGAGAGGGAGGGATAAAAATAAAGATAGCCAATTCCGCTGAAAAAAAATTGATCCACAACCCAAATCATAAATTTTAATCATATAAAGAAAAAAAAATGAAATTATAAGCAAAAGAATCAAACTGAAACAGCTGCCTAAAGAAATTTTCTACCAAAAACTGCTTCTGTAGAAGAAAAAACATCAAAACGTTAGAATTTAGTAAATGTATGCAAAGAAAACCAAGTTGTTGCTTTGAAAATTTGATCAACTGAAGCTTCATTCTTAAAAGGCCACGAAGTGGAGACTGATCTAGAAGAATGAGCTGTAATTCTCTGAGGCGGGGATTTACCCGACTCCAAATAAGCGTGATGAATCAAAAACAGAAGCCTTCTGACCTTTCCTAGAACCAGAAAATAAAACAAATAGACTAGAAGTCTTCCTGAAATCTTTAGTGGCTTCAACATAATATTTCAAAGCTCTTACCACATCCAAAGAATGTAAGGATCTCTCCAAAGAATTCTTAGGATTAGGACACAAGGAAGGGACAACAATTTATCTATTAATGTTGTTAGAATTCACAACCTTAGGTAAGAATTTAAATGAAGTCTGCAAATCCGCCTTATCCTGATGAAAAATCAGAAAAGGAGATTCACAAGAAAGAGCAGATAATTCAGAAACTCTTCTAGCAGAAGAGATGGCCAAAAGGAACAACACTTTCCAAGAAAGTAGTTTAATGTCCAAAGAATGCATAGGCTCAAATTGAGTAGCCTGTAATGCCTTCAAAACCAAATTAAGACTCCAAGGAGGACAGAATGATTTAATGACAGGCTTGATACGAACCAAAGCCTGTACAAAACAGTGAATATCAGGAAGTTTAGCAATCTTAATGTGAAATAAAACAGAAAAAGAGCAGAGATTTGTCCCTTCAAGGAACTTGCAGACAAACCCTTATCCAAACCATCCTGAAGAAACTGAAAAATTCTAGGAATTCTGAAAGAATGCCAAGAGAATTTATGAGAACACCATGAAATATAAGTCTTCCAAACTCGATAATACATTTTTCTAGAAACCGATTTACGAGCTTGTAACATAGTATTAATCACTGAGTCAGAGAAACCTTTATGACTAAGCACTAGGCGTTCAATTTCCATACCTTCAAATTTAATGATTTGAGATCCTGATGGAAAAACAGACCTTGAGACAGAAGGTCCGGCCTTAAAGGGACACTGAACCCAAATTTTTTATTTCGTGATTCAGATAGAGCATGAGCATTAAGCTACTTTCTAATTTACTCCTATTATAAAATGTTCTTCATTCTCTTGGTATCTTTATTTGAAATGCAAGAATGTAAGTTTAGATGCCGGCCCATTTTTGGTGAACAACCTGGGTTGTTTTTTTTATTGATGGATGGATTTATCCACCAATCTGCAAGAAGTGCTTTCCAGAGTACTAAACCAAAAAAAAAGCTTAGATGCCTTATTTTTCAAATAAAGATAGCAAGAGAACGAAAAAAAATTGATAATAGGAGTAAATTAGAAAGTTGCTTAAAATTGCATGCTCTGTCTAAATCATGAAGGAAAAAATTGGGTTCAGTGTCCCTTTAACATCAGAACAAGATCTGCATACCAAAACCTGTGAGGCCATGCTGGAGCCACCTGCAACACAAACGATTGTTCCATGATGATTTTGGAGATCACTCTTGGAAGAAGAACTAGAGGCAGAAAAATATAAGCAGGTTGATAACACCACGTAAGTGTCAACGCATCCACTGCTTCCGCCTGAGGATCCCTGGACCTGGACAGGTACCTGGGAAGTTTGTTGTTTAGATAAGAAGCCATCAGATCTATTTATTGAAGACCCCACATCTGAACAACCTGAGAAAACACATCTGGATGGAGGGACCACTCCCCCGGATGTAAAGTCTGACGACTGAGACAATCTGCTTCCCATTTGTCTATACCTGGGATATGAACCTCAGAAATTAGACAGGAGCTGTATTCCGCCCAAGCAAGTATCCGGGATACTTCTTTCATAGCTTGGGGACTGAGTCCCACCCTGATGATTGACATATGCCACAGTTGTGATACTGTCTGTCTGAAAACAAATGAACGGTTCTCTCTTCAACAGAGGCCAAATCTGAAGAGCCCTGAAATCGCACGGAGTTCCAAAATATTGATTGGTAATCTCGCCTCTTGAGATTTCCAAACCCCTTTTGCTGTCAGAGATCCCCAAACAGCTCCCCAACCTGAAAGACTCGCATCTGTTGTGATCACAGTGATCACAATCCGATGGTGATTTAACCACCAAGTCAGAGATAGTCGAACATTGGGATTTAAGGATATTAATTGTGATATCCTTGTATAATCCCTGCACCATTGGTTCAGAATACAAAGCTGGAGAGGTCTCATATGAAAACGAGCAAAGGGGATCGCGTCCGATGCTGCAGTCATGAGACCTAAAACTTCCATGCACATAGCTACTGAAGGGAATGACTGAGACTGAAGCTTTTCAACAGGCTGAAAACAATTTTAAACATCTATTGTCTGTTAGAGACAGAGTCATGGACACTGAATCTATCTGGAAACCTAAAAAGGTGACCCTTGTCTGAGGAATCAAATAACTTTTTTGTAAATTGATCCTCCAACCATGTGTTCGAAGAAACAATACTAGTTGATTTGTGTGAGATTCTGCAGAATGTAAAGACTGAGCTAGTACCAAGGTATCGTCCAAATAAGGAAACACTGCAATACCCCGCTCTCTGATTACAGAGAGTAGGGCACCGAGAACCTTTGAAAAGATTCTTGGAGCTGTCGTCAGGCCAAAAGGAAGAGCAACAAACTGGTAATGCTTGCCTAGAAAAGAGAATCTCTGAAACCTATAATGATCTGGATGAATCAGAATATGAAGATATGCATCCTGTAAGTCTATTGTGGACATATAATGCCCTTGCTGAACAAAAGGCAGAATAGTCGAGGGGCGGAGCCGGCTGCCAAGTAAGATGGCTGCACTCTGAGTGAGCTCTAAAAGCCCTGTCTGACTCAAAGGTCAAAATCTCCCTCATTTGGGCACCAAATCGCACCAAACTTCTTGGGGTAGCTACCCGGGTGCTCCGGAACCTGCTCAGTAAATTAATGGATCTCTCACGGAACCATGTGAAATGGTCTGAGGCCTACCGGACATTGCACAGCTTCACCTACACTGGAGCTCAGATGGTATACAGCACTAGAGCAGTTGTCCTGCCCTCATGAGACTGTAAAACACAGGAAAACCACAGGAGAAGTGGAGGATGAGAACCTAACTGAAAATCTATGCCACTATAGAAAAATAAAACAACGCAGCAAACCACAAGTATTAAGCCATAATCCATCTAGTTAAAATCACTAAACTGAAAACATGGTGCTTTTGTTTCTCTTTCTACTATGCCCTTATACTCAAAAGCTGCAGGAATAGGGGGAGGGGGGGAGAGAAGTGGCAGCTGTGCTTAAAGTTAGAGCAAAGAATCTACTAATCTGCAAATGATAGCACACTGATTAAAGTTATACAGAGCCTTTAACCTACTTCCCCACTACTTCATTAGAGATATATTACTGCACATTTATGTAATATAGGGATACTCTCTTGGATTCTTATCAAGAAGAATAGCCCTTCTCCTACCCTCACTAATTAATTACAGGACCTCAGTGGAGGTTATGGAATAGCTGCAGCAAAGATCAATTTTTTTTTTTATCCTGTCTTTTATTCTTGCAAGAATATGTCGCCTAAAAAGAATACTAATAAGCCGGAAAGGGGGCAGAAGCATCCAGCTCATAAAACGCCTTCGGTCAACACCTTCTTTAAACTGCATGATAATGGAGCCCAGGTGGAGGTGCCAACTGTACCCCATAATCCAAAAGCACCATCAGACTCAGAAGATGAAGAAACCTGCCCAGATAATATGGTCTCTATATCTCAAACCTTGTTGGAATCTTTGCCATCTAAAAAAAGACTTCACAACATTATTGTCACAAGTACGCAGCTGCATTAAAGAAGAAATCTCAGGCCTCAGAAAAGACATTAATGAAATAGGAAACAAGGTTGAATACCTTGAGGAGGTTCAAGAAAGCAACCAGGAGGAAATATCTATTTTGCAGCAACAACTAAAAGGTCAGGAAACCTCCATTATGCAGCTTCACGATAAGCTTGAGCACTTAGAGAACAGGGAAAGGCGTCAAAATCTTAGAATCCGGGGAGTGCCGGAATCATTTCTCACCTCATCAATACCGGGATACCTGCAGGAGCTATTTACACACATTAAAGGCCCCGTACGAACCCATTCAATTTGATAGAGCCCATAGGGCATTGCGCCCCAAATCACTGGATCCAAAGAAACCTAGGGACATCATTTTAAAATTTAAAGATTATTCCCAGAAAGAAGAAGTCTCACAACTTGCACGCAAACAGAGATCTATTAATTTTCAGGATAGCAACATCCAAATTTTTGCGGATTTGGCCCCAAGAACCTTGCTAAGACGGAGGGAATTCAACCACCTCACAGCACATTTAAGGAACTTAAACATTGCATATCGGTGGGGTTTCCCATGCTCGGTCCAGGTAATCAGACAAGGTCAAAGATTCGTATGCAATGATGTCCTGGAGACAGAAAGCTTTTGTGCAGACCTAAATATCGATCCACCACTTGAACCCATTATATCTTCAGGATCACGTGAACAACTCAGAAAGGCAGATGTCTCAAAGCCTCAAAGAACAAAATGGCAAACAGTGCCAGCCAAAAGATTTAGACCTGCTCATTCTGGTCCTTCTCAGGAAACAGTAGAACCCCCATGAACACTCTTCACAGCAAGGGGTAACAGATTTTAGAAGAATTACTGTGTCTCCTTCCATGGTGGCGATGTGGTGTTTATGTTATTCAGTTCAACATTCTGATTTTTACTGGCTAAAAGTTCAAGTTAGGCCTATTTTGAAATGTTTGTGCCAGTTAGCTGTTCATCACCACAAAATATATAGCTAACCTGATGGTACTTGTGGGAAGGTACCTCTGCCCCTTCTAGTCTTCCTGGAGATCGTGGGGTAAGAATCACTGAGTGGTAAGATAAAAGCACGATTACCCACTTATATTGACTATACTGGTTATATCTCTTAGAAACCTTTATACCCTGTTGATATTTGTTAAATTTGCAAACCTGAGTCACTCCAGATTTCAACTGACTCTATATGAACACTTTTGATTAAACAGGGTTATTGACTTACCAGGTTCTACGTATCCCCTTTCCCCATAAAGTTGTGTGGACTTTAACATTTGGTCAGTTGCTCCATTATTTAATACTTATAGATTTAATCATTCTAGCTCCGAAACGAATATAGTAGTCAGTTACTTTTTTTGGTTGCTCCCTTTTCCCCTTTAACTATTTTAGAGGCTGCTGCTCAGAGTTCACTGCGCAGTTGAATCACTGAACCATAGTACAGTTTAGTTAATATAGACTTGTTATGCTCTAATGATATTTATTTGTGTTAAGAGCTATAGGTCAGACGGGGATATCTCCCCAGTTTTTTGTGGTTGTTTAAAACACAATGTATCTCACTAGTTTTTGGATTCCTTCTTTGAATCCTACAATTAGAGATTTCTCTCTCAGTATGTATATCTTACAAATTGCTTATTACTGTCCTTTCTCTCAATCTCCCACTTTCTTTTTCTTTTCTAAATATTGGTCTTACATGTGTTATATATGGCGCTTGCAGGGGTATTCATTGTATCTACAAATTTTTTACAGCTCAATATGTTTGAAATAAAGGGACATTCGCTAACATTTATGACCCAAAATGTGAAAAGGTTTAACGTACCACACAAACGTTCTATAAAACTAAAAAAGTGTGACATTTTATTTTTACAAGAGACGCACTTTAGGAAAAACTTTGAACCTAAATATTTCTCACCTCACTATACCCAACACTATCATAACGGTCACCCTGACAAAAAAATAAATGGGATTAGTATCCTTTTCCATAACTCAGTTCCATTTCAGCTCCACAGTATAGAAGCAGATGAAGAAGGGAGATACCTTGGCCTGAAGGGCCTTCTATTTGGAAGACCAATCACGCTGATCAACATTTATTCCCCTAACACAAAACAAAGGCAATTTTTTCAAAATATTACTAATATGACTATCCCTTTCACAACAGGCCCTCTATTAGTAGCTGGGGACTTTAATATCCCTCTTGACCCAATCGATAGATAGTTCCAATCCAAATATTCTTATTCCCCAAAAATCTCTGAAATCAATATGGTCAAACTTACGCCTGGAGAATTTCACGCCCACTCATTAGGGATTACACTTTCTTTTCAAACCCGAATAAATCATATTCCCGATTAGATTATATTTTAGTAGATCATTTGTTCCTAAGTCTCCTAGAATCCTCCAGGATCTCATCAACCACTTGGTCCAATCATTCTGCAGTCATTAGTAAATTCAGATGGCCCTCTGCTCCAGTTAAGCCATATCTATGGCGGTTGGACAACTCTATTCTATCTGACCCAATTAGCATACAACACTTACAAACTTTTTTCAGGAGAATTTGACACCGGATACTAACACTAGGGTAGTATGGGAAACTCATAAATGTGTTCTTAGGGGAGAACTCATTAAAATTAAAGCGCATAAAACTAAACAATATAGGGAAAAATACACACAACTCGCAGCTGCTCTCTTAGAAGTGGAGCATGAACACAAGAGACTGAGGAAACTATTAAAACTCAGAACTGAGATAAACAACATGCTACATATTAAATCACAAGAACACGCATTTTATCTTAAACAAAAAAAATTTACAGAAGGAAATAAACCAGGTAGAATGTTAGTGAGGGCACTCAGACAAAAACAAAACTCTTCTTATGTACACCATTTACTAAATGACGCAAATCAAAAGATAGAGGATTCAACCTCTATAGCGGAATTGTTTAGACTATATTATGCAAAGCTCTATGATTCATTTCCCAACAGGAAAACTTTGGAACATGAACACGTATGCTCCTCATATCTACAACAGCTTTCAACCCCAGTCTTACAAACAGATATGGTAGAATTCCTCCAAAAACCAATAGAAGCCTTAGAAATAGAAAAAGCAATAAAAACTCTGAAGCCAGGGAAAAGCCAAGGAAAATACCAATGGGTATACAGGCTTATATTTCAAAACCTTCAAACACATTTTAATTCCCCACCTCCTTACCCTGTTCCAGTCTATAGACCAAAATGAGCCGATGTCCTCGAACATGTTGGAGGCTTTTATAACAGTACTGCCCAAACCAGGCAAATCCCCAGACCAGCCAGCTCACTTCCGACCTATCTCCCTCCTGAATGTTGATTTAAAAAAATTACGCCAAAGTTTTGGCAAATAGACTCAATGCAGTCCTCTCTTTGCTGATTCATGTGGATCAGGCAGGCTTTGTACCTGGTCGAGAGGCAAGGGACAACACCACGCTGTGCTGCAACTTAAGCAATTTGTTTCTTTACATAAAACCCCTTCCATCCTCCTGTCAACAGATGCTGAAAAGGCCTTTGACAGGTTGGATTGGACCTTTTTAAAACTCACCCTCCAGAAATTCGGTATCCCAGAGGAATTTATCTCCAAAATTTTTGCACTTTATGTGGGCCCAACAGCCAAAGTTAAAGTGAATGGTATCCTGTCCGGCTCATTTCATATTAAGAATAGGACGAGACAGGGGTGCCCTCTTTCCCCCTTATTATTTGTACTCTCTATGGAAATTTTGGCAATCAAGCTTAGGGGCAGCTCGAAGGTGAGTGGTCTGCAGATTAACCAGACACAATACAAAGCCACATTGTTTGCAGACGACTTACTGCTTTCCCTTACCAACCCAACTAAATCCCTCCCTGCAGCTCGCCTAATTTTGGCCCAATACGGGAGAGCCTCAAACTACGCAATAAACTCCTCCAAATCGGAATTACTTCCAATGGAAATGTCTCCGGCAGAATGTAAACGATTGGAAGTTGATTATCCATATCAGATTCAAACCAAAACGTTAAAGTACTTTTATCACCTAACCTACATGACCTGTTCAAATATAACTATGAAAGATTTATACACTAATTCAACTTATTTATTGCATCTTGGCTCCCTAAATCAATTACTTGGATAGGAAGGATTAATGTGGTAAAAATGAATTTGTTACCTAAACTTTTATATATCTTCCAAACAGTCCCGTCCCTATCCCACTTCCTAATCACTTCCTCCCTACACTACAGTCCATCACTAACTCTTACATATGGCGTAAAAGACCACCAAGGATATCTAAAACAACACTATATCTGCATCCAACTAGGGAAGGGCTAGGTGTACCAAATCTCCAGAATTACAAAGATGCCACTATCCTTCAGAGGATTGTTGATTGGTGTTACCAGTCGGCAACTTCATCTAAAGCCTGGGTCTCCCTGGAACATGACTTAACGGGGATAGCCCAACTAGGGAGCTATTGTTGGCTTCCCCCTGAACACCGACCTTCTACAATCCAAAACTATCCCATTATAAAAAACTTTTCAGGTATGGTCTAGACAGATACAGAAAAACACCTCGTTCTCTAGTATCCCATCCCCTCTCACACCATCACTATCCAATCCTGACTTCTTGGTGGGGAATCCTCCACCAAACAATTTAAAACTAGACATCCATGGACTTCTCCCGGTCTATCTGTTGACGGAGGCAACAAAAATAATCCCAATGACACAAATGCAAAACTTGGAGAACGACTTCTTTGCTACCTGGCTAAGATATAATCAGCTGACACATTTTATCAACACTCATAAAAACAAACAGGATCTGGTGCGTACTTGCACTAGATTTGAACAACTCTGTAGTGCACCTCACCAACCAGCCCATACTATACCTCTTTTGTATGCTATTCTGAACTCACCTCCAACAGACCACCTTCCTTCTTACACACAAAAATGGCAAAAAGACCTTGCAGGGCAAGTATCAGTAGAGGAATGGAATAAAATTTTCCACAACATAGCCAAATCTTCTCACTCGGCCTCCCTGCTGGAAGTCAATTATAAACTCTTAATGAGATGGTATTTGACCCCGCAACGCCTACAAAACATCTTTCCCCTGACATCTAACAGATGCTGGAGGAAGTGCAACCAAGAGGGTTCCATGTACCATATTTGGTGGTCATGTCCTAGTATTCAGCCGTTTTGGTGCTCCATAACTAAGGAAATTAGCAAACTCCTAGGACGCGACATTCCTCTAGATCCAGTAGTTTTACTCTTCCATGATATTCCCAAAATGCAATCTAAGGCCCACACTAGGCTTCTACATATTGCATTGAATAGTGCTAAGCAAGTCATTCCTCGGAAATAGAAACAGGAGATTACTCCTACTACTGACGAGTGGCTTGCTCAGCTTTCGCTAAATATACGACTAGAGAGGTTTCATTACTTCTCCATTAACCAATTGGATTTCTATTGCGAGATTCTCTTCCTATGGGAATCCTGACTCCGCAGCTAATTACCAGGACGACGCAAGATAACCTAACACCCTTGATAGGGGTAAGCCCATACTGTAATTTTAATATCCCTCAGCGAAATTTATTTCACTTCACTCAGGAACACGTGTATTTGACCTCTTCTTTTCCTTCGTTTGTCTATGCTTCTTTTTCTTTATATCCTGCTAAACACTTGCAAAATACATATTGACACTTCTCTATGTAACCAATATTGATAATTGTTGTTTGATGGACTTTCTAGTCCATTTCGTATTGTATTATTTTGTTTAACCCACAACAAATGTAAGAACTGAAACACGGGGATTTCGATGATTGCCAACAGACTTATGTTGTGAGTGTTTTATTCTCTGCTTGTAAATGTTTGAAGTTATTTCAATAAAGCTTTTTCAAAAAAAAAGGTAGAATAATCCTTATAGTAACCATCTTGAAAGTTGGTACTCTTACATAACGATTCAAAATGTTTAGATCCAGAACTGGTCTGAATGAATTTTCTTTCTTTGGGACAATGAATAGATTTGAATAAAATCCCAGACCCTGTTCCTGAAATGGAACCGGCATGATTACCCCTGAAAGCTCCAGGTCTGAAACACACTTCAGGAAAGCCTGAGCCTTTACTGGATTTGCAGGGATGCGTGAGAGAAAATATCTTCTCGCAGGAGGTCTTACTCTGTATCCTATTCGATACCCCTGAGAGACAATAATCAGAATCCATTGATTTCGGACAGAATTTGTCCAAAAATCCTTGGAATGAGGGACGCAACTTCATGCGGACTTGGGTGCTGGCTTTGATTTCTTAAATGGCTTGAAGAAGGTGTCCAATTGGAAACAGATTCCTTGGGGGAAGGATTAGGTTTCTGTTCCTTAATTTGTCAAAAGGACGAAAGTGGTTAGAAGCTTTAGATTTACCTTTAGGTCTTTTATCCTGAGGCAAAAAAACATAATTTATGTAAGAACTTACCTGATAAATTCATTTCTTTCATATTAGCAAGAGTCCATGAGCTAGTGACGTATGGGATATACATTCCTACCAGGAGGGGCAAAGTTTCCCAAACCTCAAATGCCTATAAATACACCCCTCACCACACCCACAAATCAGTTTAACGAATAGCCAAGAAGTGGGGTGATAAGACAAAAGTGCGAAAGCATAAAAAATAAGGAATTGGAATAATTGTGCTTTATACAAAAAAATCATAACCACCACAAAAAGGGTGGGCCTCATGGACTCTTGCTAATATGAAAGAAATGAATTTATCAGGTAAGTTCTTACATAAATTATGTTTTCTTTCATGTAATTAGCAAGAGTCCATGAGCTAGTGACGTATGGGATAATGACTACCCAAGATGTGGATCTTCCACGCAAGAGTCACTAGAGAGGGAGGGATAAAATAAAGACAGCCAATTCCGTGGAAATTATCCACACCCAAAACAAAGTTCAAATCTTATAATGAAAAAAACTGAAATTATAAGCAGAAGAATCAAACTGAAACAGCTGCCTGAAGTATTTTTCTACCAAAAACTGCTTCAGAAGAAGAAAACACATCAAAATGGTAGAATTTAGTAAAAATATGCAAAGAAGATCAAGTTGCTGCTTTGCAAATCTGATAAACCGAAGCTTCATTCCTAAACGCCCAGGAAGTAGAAACTGACCTAGTAGAATGAGCTGTAATCCTTTGAGGCAGAGTTTTACCCGACTCGACATAAGCATGATGAATTAAAGATTTCAACCAAGATGCCAAAGAAATGGCAGAGGCCTTCTGACCTTTCCTAGAACTGGAAAAGATAACAAAAAGACTAGAAGTCTTTCGGAAATTCTTAGTAGCTTCAACATAATATTTCAAAGCTCTAACTACATCCAAAGAATGCAATGATCTCTCCTTAGAATTCTTAGGATTAGGACATAATGAAGGAACCACAATTTCTCTACTAATGTTGTTAGAATTCACAACCTTAGGTAAAAATTTAAAAGAAGTTCGCAACACCGCCTTATCCTGATGAAAAATCAGAAAAGGAGATTCACAAGAAAGAGCAGATAATTCAGAAACTCTTCTAGCAGAAGAGATGGCCAAAAGAAACAAAACTTTCCAAGAAAGTAATTTAATGTCCAGAAAATCCATAGGTTCAAAAGGAGGAGCTTGAAGAGCCCCCAGAACCAAATTCAAACTCCAAGGAGGAGAGATTGACTTAATAACAAGTTTTATACGAACCAAAGCTCGTACAAAACAATAAAAATCAGGAAAACTAGCAATCTTTCTGTGAAAAAGAACAGAAAGAGCAGAGATTTGTCCTTTCAAGGAACTTGCAGACAAACCTTTATCCAAACCATCCTGAAGAAACTGTAAAATTCTAGGAATTCTAAAAGAATGCCAAGAAAAAAGATGAGAAAAACACCAAAAAATGCAAGTCTTCCAGACTCGATAATATATCATCCTAGATACAGATTTACGAGCCTGCAACATAGTATTAATTACGGAGTCAGAGAAACCTCTATGACTGAGAATCAAGCGTTCAATCTCCATACCTTCAATTTAAGGATTTGAAATCCTGATGGAAAAAAAGGACCTTGTGATAGAAGGTCTGGACTTAACGGAAGAGTCCACGGATGGCAAGGAGCCATCCGGACAAGATCCGCATACCAAAACCTGTGAGGCCATGCTGGAGCCACCAGCAGAATAAACGAACGCTCCTTTAGAATTTTGGAAATCACTCTTGAAAGAAGAACTAGAGGCGGAAAGATATAGCAGGATGATATTTCCAAGGAAGTGACAATGCATCCACTGCTTCCGCCTGAGGATCCCTGGATCTGGACAGATACCTGGGAAGCTTCTTGTTTAGATGAGAAGCCATCAGATCTATTTCTGGAAGTCCCCATATTTGAACAATCTGAAGAAATACCTCTGGGTGAAGAGACCATTTGCCCGGATGTAGCATTTGACGACTGAGATAATCCGCTTCCCAATTATCTATACCTGGGATATGAACCGCAGAAATTAGACAGGAGCTGGATTTCGCCCATACAAGTATTCAGGATACTTCCTTTATAGCCAGAGGACTGAGAGTCCCTCTTGATGATTGACATATGCCACATTTGTGACATTGTCCGTCTGTAAACAAATGAACGACTTTCTCTTTAGAAGAGGCCACGACTGAAGAGCTCTGAAAATTGCACGGAGTTCCAAAATGTTGATTGGAAATCTCACCTCCTGAGATTCCCAAACCCCTTGTGCTGTCAGAAACCCACATACAGCTCCCCAACCTGTCAGACTTGCATCTGTTGAGATCACAGTCCAGGTTGGAAGAACAAAAGAAGCCCCCTGAACTAAACGATGGTGGTCTGTACCACGTCAGAGGGTGTCGAACAATCGGTTAAAAGATATTAAATGAGATATCTTTGTATAATCCTTGTACCACTGGTTCAGCATACAGAGCTGAAGAGGTCGCATGTGAAAATGAGCAAAGGGGAACACGTCCAATGCAGCAGTCATAAGAACCTAGAATTTCCATGCATAAAGCTACCGAAAGGAATGATTGAGACTGAAGGTTTCGATAAGCTGAAACCAAATTCAGACGTCTCTTGTCCGACAGAGACAGAGTCATGGACACTGAATCTATCTGGAAACCTAAAAAGGTTACTCTTGTCTGAGGAATCAACAAACTGATTGGTTAATTGATCCTCCAACCATGTTCTTGAAGAAACAACACTCATAAAAAGCTGGAAAGGATCTTTCCATTGAAAATGAGCAAAGGGAATTGAATCCAATGCTGTTAAAACTTCTATGCATATATAGCAACTGAAGGAAATAATAGAGACTAAAGGTACCGACAGACGGAACCCAATACAAATTGTCCCTTGTCCGATAGAGACAAAGACAGTGACATAAACCATCTGGAAAACCTAAAAAAAGGTGACCCTTACGTGAGGAATCAAGGACTTTTAAAAAAAAGATCTTCTAACTATGTCCTGAAGAGCAAGTGAATCATATGAGATTCCGCGTCCTCAGAAAATAATCTGAATGAAAACAGAAAAATGAAAATATGCATTTATTGTATCTAATGAAAACAAATAATGCTATCAATGACCATAAAAAGGCAAAATAGTTTGAATAAAACTCCAAACCCGGTTCCTAAAAAAAGAACTGGAAGAAATACCCCAGAAGATTCCAGGTCTGAGCAGCGCTTGAACCCCATGGGTGCCCAGCCATGCTTCAACAGTACCCAAAATATATAGGACAGAGACACACTTAAAGAAAGTGTTAGCCTTACTGGAATAAAATCAAAGAAATTTGGACAAAATAGAACCAAATAAATTTCAAAGAAGTCTAAACCTGCCCCTTACCAGCCAAGCTGGAATACGGCACATACATCGCAATATTAGGGAGCTGATTCGAACCCCACTTATAAACATGTTACTTGGGAAAGAACTCAGGAATTCGTTCCTTAATAAGAACAACCAAACTAGTATAAGCTTAAAGTTTTAGTCTTAGAACTCAATCTTGAAGCCCATAGTAACAGTTAAGAATTGAATCCAATTATAAAACAAATAATTGATTATCTTAGAACAAAAGAAATATGGATTTTCTTTTTTAAAAAAAATCACAAAATTCTTCTAGCTAAAATAGCTAAAGACATAGATTAACCCTCATTTGCGAATATATTCAATAAAATGAAGACACATATGAAATCATTAGCATGATAGTCCAGTTTAAAGGACCAGTCAAAACAGAGGACTTGCATAATCAATAAATGCAAAACAACAAGACAAATGCAACAGCACCTAGTCTAGTAAATGTTGTCCCTTTAACAATGCTAAAATAAAACATAATCTGATACTTGATCTTAAAGTAAACAGAAAAAATGAAGCAATTGCAATATCACAGGACCAAGAAAAGTACCTGAAACTAAATAATTTTCCATAAATAAGAGATACAACTATATAAAGGAAAATAAATATTATTTTGCTATAAATTGCTGGCAAAGAATATAGCTTAAAACCTTTGAAGAAGGAATAAAAGAGAATTCTCAGCCTATTCCATTCCCTAGTATGGGGAATTGGAAAGAAACCCTCTGAAATCACAGAAGAATAAAAAGGCAGAAATAGTGTCAGCTAGTCTTAAAGAACTAGTTACCTTAATATCCAAAATAATCAACACCTCTTCAACAAAGAACAAATGTACTTTAATAAAAAATTTATAAAAAAGTAGATCTGTTAGTGTCAATATCTGATGAAGAGAATTTCTGAAAGAGAAAAAAACATCATCAGAGAAGGATAAATCAGTATGTTGTTGGTCATTTGAAACTTCAATAATTAAAAAACAAGTGGAAAAGACCTAAAAATTGTATTAGAAGGCACAAAGTCAGACAAAGCCTTAATCAGAAAAAAATATTTCTTATAAATCTTCTAAACATTTCTTGTACTTAAGAATGGAAATGTATAAAGCATGAATACTAATGGAATCTGCATGTAAAAGTATATCATAATAACTTATTACAAACCATAGCTAAAGATAAACATTTATAACATTTAAAATAAATGAACTTAGCTTTGGTAGAACTGAAACTCAGTTAAGCATTTTTCCAGAAGTGGCTTCTGACTCAGGGTCAATCGTAGACTTCTTGCAATATGTAATAGAAAAAAACAACAAAGCCTAAATGCTTTTGGCGACAAAAATGACGCCACATCCGGAACGCCGACACTTTTGGCGCAAAAAAAACGTCAAAAAATGACGCAACTTCCGGCGACACGTATGACGCCGGAAACAGAAAAAAAAATTTGCGCCAAAAAAAATCCGCGCCAAGAATGACGCAATAAAATGAAGCATTTTCAGCCCCCGCAAGCCTAATAGCCCACAGGGAAAAAGTCAAATTTAAGGTAAGAGAAAAATTGATTAATTCATATGCATTATCCCAAATACGAAACTGACTGTCTGAAATAAGGAACGTTGAACATCCTGAGACAAGGCAAATAAATGTTTGAACACATATATTTAGAACTTTATATAAAAGTGCCCAACCATAGCTTAGAGTGTCACAGAAAATAAGACTTACTTATCCCAGGACACTCATCTACAAGTAGTAGAAAGCCAAACCAGTACTGAAACGAGAATCAGTAGAGGTAATGGTATATATAAAAGTATATCGTCGATCTGAAAAGGGAGGTAAGAGATGAATCTCTACGACCGATAACAGAGAACCTATGAAATAGACCCCGTAGAAGGAGATCATTGAATTCAAATAGGCAATACTCTCCTCACATCCCTCTGACATTCACTGCACGCTGAGAGGAAAACCGGGCTCCAACCTGCTGCGGAGCGCATATCAACGTAGAATCTAGCACAAACTTACTTCACCACCTCCATAGGAGGCAAAGTTTGTAAAACTGATTTGTGGGTGTGGTGAGGGGTGTATTTATAGGCATTTGAGGTTTGGGAAACTTTGCCCCTCCTGGTAGGAATGTATATCCCATACGTCACTAGCTCATGGACTCTTGATAATTACATGAAAGAAAACTCCCTTCCCCCCAGTGACAGTTGAAATAATCAAATCCAACTGAGAACCAAATAACTTATTACCTTGGAAAGAAAGAGATCGCAATCTAGACTTAGAAGTCATGTCAGCATTCCAAGATTTAAGCCACAAAGCTCTTCTAGCTAAAATAGCTAAAGACATAGAATTAACATCAATTTTGATATCAAAAATGGCATCACAAATAAAATGATTAGCATGTTGAAGCAAACCAACAATGCTAGAAAAATCAAAATCCAATTCTTGTTGCGCTAAATGTTCCAACCAAAAAGTTGATGCAGCTGCAACATCAGCAAAAGAAATTGCAGGCCTGAGAAGATGACCAGAATATAAATAGGCTTTCCTTAGATAAGATTCAAGTTTCCTATCTAAAGGATCTTTGCAAGAAGTACTATCTTCCATAGGAATAGTAGTACGTTTAGCAAGAGTAGAGATAGCCCCATCAACTTTGGGGACCTTTTCCCAAAACTCCAATGCAACTGCTGGCAAATGATACAATTTTTTTAAACCTTGAAGAAGGAATAAAAGATGTACCAGGCCTATTCCATTCCTTAGAAATCATATCAGAAATAGCATCAGGAACTGGAAAAACTTCTGGAGTAACCACAGGAGGTTTATAAACATAATTTAAACGTTTACTAGTTTAATATCAAGAGGACTAGTTTCCTCAATATCCTTAATTTCCTCAATATCCAATGTAATCAACACTTCTTTAAACAAAGATATAAATAAATAAGTAGATTTGTCAGTGTCAATATCTGAGGAAGGATCTTCTGAATCAGATAGATCCTTATCAGGAGGAGGATAATTCAGTATGTTGTCGGTCATTTGAAATTTTATCAACTTTTTGAGAAGTTTTAAAAGACCTTTTAATTTTATTAAAAGGCGGGTTGGCAGACAGAGCCTTCTGAATAGAAACAGCAATAAAATCTTTTAAATTCACAGGTATATCTTGTGCATTAGATGTTGAAGGAACAACAACAACAGTCAATGCACTATTACTGATTGACACATTCTTTGCATGTAAAAGCTTATGACAACTATTACAAACCACAGCTGGAGAAATAATCTCCACAAATTTTCAACAAATGCACTTAGCTTTGGTAGAACTGTTATCAGGCAGCAGGGTTCCAACAGTGATTTCTAAGACAGGATCAGGTTGAGACATTTTTTTTTGGCGCTAACATCTGTAAATGACACTCGCGTCAATGAAGACGCAACCTTGTGAAAGGACTCGGAGTCGACTAAGACACCGGAAAACATAATTTATGTAAGAACTTACCTGATAAATTCATTTCTTTCATATTAGCAAGAGTCCATGAGCTAGTGACGTATGGGATATACATTCCTACCAGGAAGGGCAAAGTTTCCCAAACCTTAAAATGCCTATAAATACACCCCTCACCACACCCACAATTCAGTTTAACGAATAGCCAAGAAGTGGGGTGATAAGAAAAAAGTGCGAAAGCATATAAAATAAGGAATTGGAATAATTGTGCTTTATACAAAAAAATCAAAACCACCACAAAAAAGGGCGGGCCTCATGGACTCTTGCTAATATGAAAGAAATGAATTTATCAGGTAAGTTCTTACATAAATTATGTTTTCTTTCATGTAATTAGCAAGAGTCCATGAGCTAGTGACGTATGGGATAATGATTACCCAAGATGTGGATCTTTCCACACAAGAGTCACTAGAGAGGGAGGGATAAAATAAAGACAGCCAATTCCTGCTGAAAATAATCCACACCCAGAATAAAATTTAATGAAAAAACATAAGCAGAAGATTCAAACTGAAACCACTGCCTGAAGTACGTTTCTACCAAAAACTGCTTCAGAAGAAGAAAACACATCAAAATGGTAGAATTTAGTAAAAGTATGCAAAGAGGACCAAGTTGCTGTTTTGCAAATCTGATCAACCGAAGCTTCATTCTTAAACGCCCAGGAAGTAGAAACTGACCTAGTAGAATGAGCTGTAATCCTTTGAGGCGGAGTGTTACCCGACTCAACATAGGCATGATGAAATAAAGAATTCAACCAAGATGCCAAAGAAATGGCAGAAGCTTTCTGGTCTTTTCTAGAACCGGAAAAGATGACAAATAGACTAGAAGTCTTTCGGAAAGACTTAGTAGCTTCAACATAATATTACAAAGCTCTAACAGCATCCAAAGAATGCAATGATTTCTCCTTAGAATTCATAGAATTAGGACATAATGAAGGAACCACAATTTCTCTACTAATGTTGTTAGAATTCACAACCTTAGGTAAAAAATTCAAAAGAAGATCGCAGCACCGCCTTATCCTGATGCAAAATCAGAAAAGGAGACTCACAAAAAAAGAGTAGATAATTCAGAGACTCTTCTGGCAGAAGAGATGGCCAAAAGAAACAAAACTTTCCAAGAAAGTTATATAACGACCAAAGAATGCATGGGTTCAAAAGGAGGAGCTTGAAGAGCCCCCAGAACCAAATTCAAACTCCAAGGAGGAGAAATTGACTTAATGACAAGTTTTATACGAACCAAAGGTTGTACAAAACAATGAATATCAGGAAGATTAGCAATCCTTCTGTGAAAAAGAACAGAAAGAGCAGAGATTTGTCTTACAAGAAACTTGCGGACAAACCTTTATCTAAACCATCCTGAATAAATATAAGTCTTCCAGACTCTATAATATATCTCTCAAGATACAGATTTACGAGCCTGTCACATAGTATCAATCACAGAGTCAGAGAAACCTCTTTGACCAAGAATAGAGCGTTCAAACTCCACACCTTAAAACTAAGGTTTTGAGATCCTGATGGAAAAAAGAACCTTGAGACAGAAAGACTGGTCGTAACGGAAGAGTCCACAGCCGGCAAGAGGCCATCCGGACAAGATCCGCATACCAAAACCTGTGAGGCCATGCTGGAGCTACCAGCAGGACAAACGAGCATTCCTTTAGAATATTGGAGAATACCCTTGGAAGAAGAACTAGAGGCGGAAAGATATAGTCAGGATGACACTTGTAAGGAAGAGATAATGCATCCACTGCCTCCGCCCGAGGATCCCGGGATCCGGACAGATACCAGGGAAGTTTCTTGTTTAGATGAGAAGCCATCAGATCTATTTCTGGGAGTTCCCACATTTGAACAATCTGAGGAAATACCTCTGGGTGAAGACCATTCGCCCAGGTGCAACGTTTGGCGACTGAGATAATCCGCTTTCCAATTGTCCATACCTGGGATATGAACCGCAGAGATTAGACAGGAGCTGGATTCCGCCCAAACCAAAATTCGAGATACTTCTTTCATAGCCAGAGGACTGTGAGTCCCTCCTTGATGATTGATGTATGCCACAGTTGTGACATTGTCTATCTGAAAACAAATGAACAACTCTCTCTTCAAAAGAGGCCAAGACTGAAGAGCTCTAAAAATTGCACGGAGTTCCAAAATATTGATCGGAAATCTCACCTCCTGAGATTCCCAAACCCCTTGTGCCGTCAGATACCCCCACACAGCTCCCCAACCTGTAAGACTTGCATCTGTTGAGATTATAGTCCAGGTCGGAAGAACAAGAAGCCCCCTGAACTAAACGATGGTGATCTGTCCACCATGTCAGAGAGTGTTGTATAATCGGTTTAAAGATATTAATTGAGATATCTTTGAGTAATCCCTGCACCATTGGTTCAGCATACAGAGCTGAAGAGGTCGCATGTGAAAATGAGCAAAGGAGATCGCATCTGATGCGGCAGTCCTAAGACCTAAAATTTCCATGCATAAGGCTACCAAAGGGAATGATTGTGACTGAAGGTTTTGACAAGCTGATATCAATGTTAAACTTCTCTTGTCTGACAAGGACAGAGTCATAGACACTGAATCTATCTAGGAACCTAAAAAGGTTACCCTTGTCTGAGGAATCAATGAACTGATTGGTAAATTGATCCTCCAACCATGAACTTGAAGAAACAACACAAGTCGATTCGTAAGAGATTCTTCGAAAATGAGAAGACTGAGCAAGTACCCAGATATCGTCCAATAAGGAAATACCAAAACCCTGTTCTCTGATTACAGAAAGAAGGGCACCGAGAACCAAAAAAATTCTTGGAACTGAGGCTAGGCCAAACGGTAGAGCCACAAAACTGGTAATGCTTGTCTAAAAAGAGAATCTCAGACACTAAAAGTGATCTGGATGAATCGGAATATGCAGATACACATCCTGTAAATCTATTGTAGGCATATAATGCCCTTGCTAAACAAAAGGCAGGATAGTCCTACAGTAACCTTGATAGATCCGGAACTGGTCTGAAGGAATTGACCTTCTTTGGTACAATGAAGAGATAAAATAAAACCCCAGCCCCTGTTCCAGAACTGGAACTGGCATAATTACTCCAGCCAACTCTAGATCTGAAACACATTTCAGAAAAGCTGAGCCTTTGCTGTGTTAACTGGGACACGGGAAAGAAAAAAATCTCTTAGGAGGAGGCCTTAATTGAAGCCAATTCTGTACCTTTCTGAAACAATGTTCTGAAACCAGAGATTGAGAACGGAATTGATCCAAATATCTTTGAAGAAAACGTAATCTGCCCCATACCAGCTGAGCTGGAATAAGGTCCGCACCTTCATGGGTACTTAGGAGCTGGCTATAGGTTTTCTATAAGGCTTGGATATATTCCAAACTGGAAATAGTTTCCAAACTGATACCTTTCCTGAGGATGAAGGATCAGGCTTTTGTTCCTTATTATGAGGAAAGGAACGAAAATGATTATCAGACCTAAATTTACCTTAGATTTTTTATCCTTTGGTAAAAAAGTTCCCTTCCTTCCAGAAACAGAGATAATAATTTATTACCCTGGAAAGAAAGGGAAAGCAAAGGTGACTTAGAAGACATATCAGCATTCCAAGTTTAATCCATAAAGCTTTTCTAGCTAAAAAAGCTAGAGACATATACCTGACATCAACTCTAATGATATCAAAAGATGGTATCACCAATAAAATTATTAGCATGTTATAGAATAATAATAATGCTATAAAATTATGATCTGTTACTTGTTGCGCTAAAGCTTCTAACCAAAAAGTTGAGGCTGCAGCAACATCCGCTAAAAATATTGCAGGTCTAAGAAGATTACCTGAACATAAGTAAGCTTTTCTTAGAAAGGATTCAATTTTCCTATCTAAAGGATCCTTAAATGAAGTACTATCTGCCGTAGAAATAGTAGCACATTTAGCAGGATTAGTGACAGCCCCATAACCTTAGGGATTTTGTCCCCAAAAAAACTCTAATCTGTCAGATGGCACAGGATATAATTGCTTAAACGTTTAGAAGGAGTAAAAGAATTACCCAAATTATTCCATTCCCTGGAAATTACTTCAGAAATAGCATCAGGGAGATTAAACACTTCTGGAATAACTACAGGAGATTTAAAAACCTTATTTAAACGTTTAGATTTAGTATCAAGAGGACCAGAATCCTCTATTTCTAATGCAATTAATACTTCTTTAAATAAAGAACGAATAAATTCCATCTTGAACAAATACAAAGATTTATCAGCATCAACCTCTGAGACAGAAACCTCTGAACCAGAAGAACCATTATCAGTATCAGAATGATGATGTTCATTTAAAAATTCATCTGAAAAAAGAGAAGTTTTAAAAGACTTATGTAAACTAGAAGGAGAAATAACAGACATAGCCTTCTTAATGGATTTAAAAAATAAAATCTCTTATGTTTATCAGGAACACTCTGAAAATTAGATGTTGACGGAACAGCAACAGGTAATGTAACAGTACTAAAGGAAATTTTATCTGCATTAATAAGTTTGTCATGACATGCAATACAAACAACAGCTGGAAAAACAGATACCAAAAATTATAGCAGATACACTTAGCTTGGTAGCTCCAGCACTAGACAGCGATTTTCCTGTAGTATCATCTGACTCAGATGCAACGTGAGACATCTTGCAATACGTAAGAGAAAAAACAACATATAAAGCAAAATTGATCAAATTCCTTAAATGACAGTTTCAGGAATGGGAAAAAATGCCAAAGAACAAGCTTCTAGCAACCAGAAGCAATGAAAAAATAAGACTTAAATAATGTGGAGACAAAAGCGACGCCCTTATTTTTTAGCGCCAAATAAGACGCCCACATTATTTGGCGCCTAAATGCTTTTGGCGCCAAAAAAATGACGCCACATCCGGAACGCCAACATTTTTGGCGCAAAATAACGTCAAAAAAATGACGCAACTTCCGGCGACACGTATGACGCCGGAAACGGAAAAGAATTTTTGCGCCAAAAAAGTCCGCGCCAAGAATGACGCAATAAAATGAAGCATTTTCAGCCCCCGCGAGCCTAACAGCCCACAGGGAAAAAAAGAGTCAAATTTTGAATGTAATAAAAAATGATTAATTCAAATGCATTATCCCAAATATGAAACTGACTGTCTGAAAAATAAGGAAAGTTGAACATTCTGAGTCAAGGCAAATAAATGTTTGTTTATAAAGTTCTAAATATATGTATTCAAAGTGCCCAACCATAGCTTAGAGTGTCACAGAAAATAAGATTTACTTACCCCAGGACACTCATCTACATGTTTGTAGAAAGCCAAACCAGTACTGAAACGAGAATCAGCAGAGGTAATGGTATATATAAGAGTATATCGTCGATCTGAAAAGGGAGGTAAGAGATGAATCTCTACGACCGATAACAGAGAACCTATGAAATAGACCCCGTAGAAGGAGATCACTGCATTCAAATAGGCAATACTCTCCTCACATCCCTCTGACATTCACTGCACGCTGAGAGGAAAACCGGGCTCCAACTTGCTGCGGAGCGCATATCAACGTAGAATCTAGCACAAACTTACTTCACCACCTCCATCGGAGGCAAAGTTTGTAAAACTGAATTGTGGGTGTGGTGAGGGGTGTATTTATAGGCATTTTAAGGTTTGGGAAACTTTGCCCCTCCTGGTAGGAATGTATATCCCATACGTCACTAGCTCATGGACTCTTGCTAATTACATGAAAGAAATGACGAATTTGCGTCATCGAACATAACTACGCGCCAAAAATGACACAATATACTTAGTCTTTTTGCACCCTCGCAAGCCTAATTCTGCCCGCGAATTTAAAATGAGTCAATTGAAAAAAGACTATACCCCAGGTAAGAAATAAATTTATCCTAAAAATGCATTTCCCAGATATGAAACTGACAGTCTGCAAAAGGAAATTAACTGAAACCTGAATCATGGCAAATATAAGTACAATACATATATTTAGAACTTTAAATAAATACATAAAGTGCCAAACCATAACTGAGAGTGTGTTAAGTAATGAAAACATACTTACCAAAAGACACCCATCCACATATAGCAGATAGTCAAACCAGTACTGAAACGGTTATCAGTAGAGGTAATGGAATATGAGAGTATATCGTCAATCTGAAAAAGGGAGGTAGGAGATGAATCTCTTTGACCGATAACAGAAAACCTACGAAATAGATCTCCCGTGAGGAAAACCATTGCATTCAATAGGTGATACCCCCTTCACATCCCTCTGACATTCACTGTACTCAGAGGAATCAGGCTTCAAAATGCTGAGAAGCGCATATCAACGTAGAAATCTTAGCACAAACTTCACCACCTCCATAGGAGGCAAAGTTTGTAAAACTGAATTGTGGGTGTGGGGTGTATTTATAGGCATTTTGAGGTTTGGGAAACTTTGCCCCTACTAATAGGATTGTATATCCCATACGTCACTAGCTCATGGACTCTTGCCAATTACATGAAATAAATAGTACTATATTCAACAAATCCTTAATGAATTGACATTTAGGCATAGAAAAATCAGTTTCTTGTTTTCCCAGTTCTAATACTGAAGATATACCAGCTTCATGGGGAATTGTTGTATACAGACCAACGACATAAAGTGTAAAAAGAATGTCAGATTCTTCACTTTGTATATTACTTAGTTGTTCAAGAAAATTACCAGTGTCTTTTAAATAAGATTTTTGAACTGAAGCTAGGGGATTTAAAATTTTATCTAAGAAGGTTATGTTGGAAAAAACTAACTCAGTACTGGCCACAATGAGTCTGCCCGGGGGTTTAATAAGGCTCTTATGTACCTTAGGCAATGTATAAAATACAGGGGTGATAAGGGTTTTTTTTTTTTTTTTTTTAATAGAAAGGTTGCAAGATCTTTAGCGATGACATGATTCTCAACAGCTTTGTTAATTACACTTTGTATTTCATTCTGTACATCAGCTAGTAGGTCACCATCCAAAATGTGGTAAACTCCACCATCTGATAATTGGGCCAGAATTTCTTGTACGTAATATTCCTCGTCAAGGACTAAACAGAGGCTCCCATGTCGGCATTTTTAATCGCAATTCATTTATTTTCAGAAAGATCTTTTAATGTTTGTTTTTCAGCACTCCACCGTCCAGACTATAAATGTCAAAGGAGCATTTGTTCAGAATGCATTAAAACCTTTTTTTATATTTCTCATTATTTGCCATAATTGTTGGTCTCAATCGGATTCTTAAACCCCTAGGGATCCGTCATACTCTAAAGTACTCTCCTAGTGTTGTGCTATGCAGCTCATATCATAGCAATTTCTTTTTTGCTTTTTCCAAATCTTTAGGCACATTCATTTTAGAAGTACCTCTGAGAAAAAAAACCTTGAGCCCCTGGCTAGAGCTGTAATCAGTGACGCATCGACATCCGTGTAGGAGAAAACATCAATTTCTTCATCTGTCACTTCCATAGTGAATTGTGCAGGGATCCTAGCAGGTAAGTATATACAAAACACAATGTAGGATCCAGCACAGGTAGAGGAGTTTTAGAAAAGTTTGCCAAGAATTTGTCTTTCTGGGGTGTCCATACATCAGAGAGTCCTGCACACCTCTCATGCGTAGAACAAAATCCAAGAGGGAGACGTCAGCACCACCACTTATCAAGGTATAGTTTTTATAATCGGTAATAATCCTGTACCACCACTAGATGGTGATAGAGAAATATGAAATGTATATGTTAAAAAAGAATGAACAGGTGAAATAATTAAATGAGACACAGGTGCTATATAAGGGATTGAATGATAGTAATCTATAGAATGACTAAGGGTCAGATGGGCCCGAAACGTTGCTATTTTCTGTCTTCATGTCACTGTAAATAAAGACTATACCTTGATAAGTTGGTGGTGCTGACGCCTCCCTCTTGGATTTTGTTCATGCATGAGAGGTGTGCAGGACCCTCCTCAGGAATATGAATATATATATATATTCCTGAGGAAGGGTGAATGCCCTGAAACGTCACGCATTAAAGTTTGCGGTGTCTTAAATCCAGAGAGTGCATATATATTTTACAAAAGCTATTGTAAATCTCCTATCTTATGTACTGATTGCAATGTCCATTCCTTATATTGTAACTAAATTGTAATTGAGAATCATTTATTTTAAAAAAAAAAAGTGGGAATAAAAAAAAAAGTTAACAGCTTTAAAAAAAAAAAAAAAAAAAAAAAGAAGAAGAAGATACAGTAGGCTTACCTTATTGGCTTATACTTGGTATCTTCTTCTTCATCAGTATCACTGCGAATGGTAATAACACTCACTGGCGGACTAGGTGTATCTGGAATAACAATAGGCTGGCGCTGCTCTTGGATTGGAAGGAGTGGATTATAGGAAGGCGTGGCATGAAGAGGGCTACTTCCCACCAACGAGTAGACTTGAGAAGGGATGATATCCAGAGCAGAGAGTGTCCTATTCAAGAAAATACACCAACATACATCACACTCCACAACATAAGCTAAAGCAAAATAAAAAAATTAAACACAACACTAACATGCAATTCCCCTGTCAAATTATACAGGGGACACTAATTTCAATATAAAAAAAAAATGCAGGCCTTTGATTATTATATGTGGATGTTCACAGATCATAGCACTGACAATCTAATCAGATTAAGAAAGGGAAGGGCCATTTAAACGCAGGCAGCAAAATAAACAAAACACTGAGTGCTAAAGACACTTAAAGGGATAGTAAAGTCCAAATTAAACTCTCATGATTCAGGTAGGGCATGTCATTTTAAACAACTTTCTAATTTTATCATCAAATTTGCTTTGTTCTCTTCTTATTCTTAGTTGAAGGCTAATACTAGGTAGGCTCATTTGCTAATTTCTAAGACATACTTATTTGCTGCTTAAAGTCCTTGGCAAAGGGGTTTGAATACTTGGGACATTTTGAGGTAAAATATCTTTCTTTTTTACATAGAGATGTTTAGGTGATATTTTCTAGTCAGCATTTTTTACAGCTATGCTGCATCACTTTCAAGTGTTTCAACATGTGGGTATCATGGCCCTTTAAGCATATGTCCAGCTTCCACATCACCAGTATATGAATAGTATTTTTGAAAAGCAGTTGATAACATTTATTTTAGTAACCACTAATGAGAGTCAACACCCTCCCTTCATATAATGTGTATTGTCCAGTTGATTTTGCATGTTTAAGTTGTATAGGAGAAACTAAGCATCTAAAAAGGGCTATACAATCTGCTTTTTTGTGGGAAAATTTTCAAGTAGAAAATAAAACTTCTGATCATTTTCTTCATCCACTACATACATAGGTGTGTTACTATAGTTGAACATTGTGAAATCAGAACAACTTTAGTTAGGCGAAAAAAAATCCTTTGCTGATATTTGTTAATCTTCCACTTAAAAGGGACAGGAAAATCCCAAATTTTCTTTCATGATTTGGATAGAACATACGATTTTAAACAACTTTCCAATTTACTTCTATTACCAAATTTGCTTCATTCTCTTATCTTTTGCTGAAAGAACATCAATACACTACTGGCAGATAGCCAAATACATCTAGATGGCCAATCACAAGAGACAAATTTGTGCAGGCACCAATTCATCTTCACCTATGTGCATATTATTTTTCAACAAAGGATACCAAGAGAATAAAGCACATTTGAAAAAAGCGCATTTAAAAGTCTATTAATATTATATGCTCTATCTGAATCATGCAAGTTTAATTTTTAATTTCCTATCCCATTAAAAACATTGTTTAACAGTGCTCCTTTGGTAAAAACAAAGTAAATATAAAAAGAAAGATTGTAAAAAAAAAAAAAAATGCAAATACTTTTTCTTTCCTAAGATATGGTGAGTCCACGGCTTGAGTAATTACTGTTGGGAATATCACTCCTGGCCAGCAGGAGGCGGCAAAGAGCACCATAGTTAAAGGGACACTAGACAATTTTTTTCTTTCATGATTCAGATAGAGCATGCAATTTTAAGCAACTTTAATTTATTCCCATTATCAAATTTTCTTTATTCTCTTGCTCAGCAAATCAGCATGGACAACCTAGGTTGTTCACCAAAAATGGTCCGGCATCGAAACTTACATTCTTGCTTTACAAATAAAGATAGCAAGAGAATGAAGAAAAATTGATAATAGGGGTAAAATTAAAAACATAATTTATGCTTACCTGATAAATTTATTTCTCTTGTAGTGTGTTCAGTCCACGGGTCATCCATTACTTATGGGATATACTCTCCTTCCCAACAGGAAGTTGCAAGAGGATCACCCAAGCAGAGCTGCTATATAGCTCCTCCCCTCACATGTCATATCCAGTCATTCGACCGAAACAAGACGAGAAAGGAGAAACTATAAGGTGCAGTGGTGACTGGAGTTATAATTTTAAAATTTAGAACCTGCCTTAAAAAAAGACAGGGCGGGCCGTGGACTGAACACACTACAAGAGAAATAAATTTATCAGGTAAGCATAAATTATGTTTTCTCTTGTTAAGTGTGTTCAGTCCACGGGTCATCCATTACTTATGGGATACCAATACCAAAGCTAAGTACACGGATGATGGGAGGGACAAGGCAGGAACATGAAACAGAAGGAACCACTGCCTGTAGAACCTTTCTCCCAAAAACAGCCTCCGAAGAAGCGAAAGTGTCAAATCTGTAAAATTTGGAAAAAGTATGAAGTGAAGACCAAGTTGCAGCCTTGCAAATCTGTTCAACAGAGGCCTCATTCTTAAAGGCCCAGGTGGAAGCCACAGCTCTAGTGGAATGAGCTGTAATTCTTTCAGGAGGCTGCTGTCCAGCAGTCTCATAGGCTAAACGTATTATGCTACGAAGACAAAAGGAGAGAGAGGTAGCCGAAGCCTTTTGACCTCTCCTCTGTCCAGAGTAAACGACAAACAGAGAAGAAGTTTGTCTAAAATCCTTAGTTGCCTGTAAGTAGAACTTCAGAGCACGGACCACGTCTAGATTATGCAAAAGACGTTCCTTCTTTGAAGAAGGATTAGGACATAATGATGGAACAACAATCTCTTGATTGATATTCCTGTTAGAAACAACCTTAGGTAAAAACCCAGGTTTAGTACGCAGAACTACCTTATCTGAATGAAAGATCAGATAAGGAGAATCACAATGTAAGGCAGATAACTCAGATACTCTTCGAGCCGAGGAAATAGCCATCAAAAACAAAACTTTCCAAGATAAAAGCTTAATATCAATGGAATGAAGGGGTTCAAACGGAACACCCTGAAGAACTTTAAGAACCAAGTTTAAGCTCCACGGAGGAGCAACAGCTTTAAACACAGGCTTAATTCTAGCCAAAGCCTGACAAAAGGCCTGGACGTCTGGATGCTCCGCCAGACGTTTGTGTAAAAGAATAGACAGAGCTGAAATCTGTCCTTTTAGCGAACTAGCGGATAAACCCTTTTCTAAACCCTCTTGTAGAAAAGCTAATATCCTAGGAATCCTAACCTTACTCCATGAGTAACTCTTGGATTCGCACCTATTTACGCCATATCTTATGGTAAATTTTTCTTGACACAGGTTTCCGAGCCTGTATTAATGTATCAATAACCGAATCCGAAAACCCACGCTTTGATAGAATCAAGCGTTCAATTTCCAGGCAGTCAGCCTCAGAGAAATTAGGTTTGGATGGTTGAAAGGACCCTGAATTAGAAGGTCCTGCCTCAGAGGAAGAGACCATGGTGGACAGGACGACATATCCACTAGGTCTGCATACCAGGTCCTGCGTGGCCACGCAGGCGCTATCAGAATTACCGATGCCCTCTCCTGTTTGATCCTGGCAATCAGCCGAGGTAGCAATGGAAATGGTGGAAACACATAAGCTATGTTGAAAACCCAAGGGGCTGCTAATGCATCTACCAGCACCGCTCCCGGGTCCCTGGACCTGGATCCGTAACAAGGAAGCTTCGCATTCTGGCGAGATGCCATGAGATCCAGATCCGGTTTGCCCCAACGACGAATCAGTTGAGCAAATACCTCCGGGTGAAGTTCCCACTCTCCCGGATGAAAAGTCTGGCGACTTAGGAAATCCGCCTCCCAGTTCTCTACGCCTGGGATGTGAATCGCTGACAGGTGGCAAGAGTGAGACTCTGCCCAGCGAATTATCTTCGAGACTTCCAACATCGCTAGGGAACTCCTGGTTCCCCCTTGATGATTGATGTAAGCCACAGTCGTGATATTGTCCGACTGAAATCTGATGAACCTCAGCTTTGCTAACTGAGGCCAAGCCAAAAGAGCATTGAATATTGCTCTTAATTCTAGAATGTTTATTGGGAGGAGTTTCTCCTCCTGAGTCCACGATCCCTGAGCCTTCAGGGAATTCCAGACTGCTCCCCAGCCTAGAAGGCTGGCATCCGTTGTTACAATCGTCCAATCTGGCCTGCGAAAGGTCATTCCTTTGGACAGATGAACCGGTGACAACCACCAGAGAAGCGAATCTCTGGTCTCCTGGTCCAGATTTAGCAAAGGGGACAGATCTGAGTAATCCCCGTTCCATTGACTGAGCATGCATAGTTGCAGCAGTCTGAGATGCAGGCGCGCAAATGGCACTATGTCCGTTGCCGCTACCATTAAGCCGATTACCTCCATGCATTGAGCTACCGATGGGCTTGGAATGGAATGAAGGACACGGCAAGCATTGAGAATCTTTGATAACCTGGACTCCGTCAGGTAAATCTTCATCTCTACAGAATCTATAAGAGTCCATAGAAAAGGAACCCGTGTGAGTGGTAACAGAGAACTCTTTTCCACGTTCACTTTCCACCCATGCGACCTCAGAAATGCTAGAACTATCTCTGTATGAGACTTTGCATTCTGAAAATTTGACGCTTGTATCAGAATGTCGTCTAGGTACGGAGCCACCGCTATGCCTCGTGGCCTTAGTACCGCCAGAAGTGAGCCCAGAACCTTCGTAAAAATTCTCGGGGCCGTGGCTAACCCGAAGGGAAGAGCCACAAACTGGTAATGCCTGTCTAGAAAGGCAAACCTCAGGTACCGATAATGATCTTTGTGAATCGGTATATGAAGGTAAGCATCCTTTAAGTCCACCGTGGTCATATATTGACCCTCTTGGATCATGGGTAGGATGGTTCGAATGGTTTCCATCTTGAACGATGGTACCCTTAGGAATTTGTTTAAGATCTTTAAGTCCAAGATTGGTCTGAAGGTTCCCTCTTTTTTGGGAACCACAAATAGATTTGAGTAAAATCCTTGTCCCTGTTCCGATCGCGGAACCGAGTGGATCACCCCCCTGATTAAGAGGTCTTGTACACATTGTAGAAATGCCTCTCTCTTTACTAGGTTTGTCGATAACCTCGAAAGATGGAACCTCCCTTGTGGAGGAGAGGATTTGAAATCCAGAAGGTATCCCTGAGATATAATCTTTAACGTCCAGGGATCCTGCACATCTCTTGCCCAAGCCTGGGCAAAGAGAGAAAGTCTGCCCCCCACTAAATCCGTCTCTGGATAGGGGGCCCTGACTTCATGCTGTCTTAGGGGCGGGAGTAGGCTTTCTGGCCTGCTTGCCCTTGTTCCATGACTGGTTGCCTTTCCAACCCTGTCTGTAACGAGCAGTAGTTCCTTCCTGTTTTGGAGCGGAGGAAGTTGATGCTGCTCCTGCCTTGAAATTACGAAAGGCACGAAAATTAGACTGTTTGGCCTTTGGTTTGGCCCTGTCCTGAGGAAGGGCGTGGCCCTTACCTCCCGTAATGTCAGCAATAATTTCCTTCAAGCAGGGCCCGAATAAGGTCTGCCCTTTGAAAGGAATGTTAAGTAGTTTAGACTTGGAAGTTACATCCGCTGACCAGGATTTAAGCCAGAGCGCTCTGCGCGCCTGTATGGCGAATCCGGAATTTTTAGCCGTAAGTTTGGTTAGATGTACTACGGCATCTGAAACAAACGCATTAGCTTGCTTAAGGGTTCTAACTTTGCTCAAGGCCTCATCCAACGGCTCTGTGCGAATCGCCTCTTCCAGAGACTCAAACCAGAATGCCGCTGCAGCCGTGACAGGCGCAATGCATGCAAGAGGCTGCAATATAAAACCCTGTTGAACAAACATTTTCTTAAGATAACCCTCTAATTTTTTTATCCATTGGATCTGAGAAAGCACAGCTATCCTCCACCGGGATAGTGGTACACTTGGCTAACGTAGAAACTGCTCCCTCCACCTTAGGGACCGTCTGCCATAAGTCTCGTGTGGTGGCGTCTATAGGGAACATTTTTCTAAATATCGGGGGAGGGGAAAAAGGCACACCGGGTCTATCCCACTCCTTACTGATAATTTCTGTAAGTCTTTTTGGTATAGAAAAAACGTCAGTACACACCGGTACCGCATAGTATCTATCCAACCTACACAATTTCTCTGGAATTGCCACCGTGTCGCAATCATTCAGAGCCGCTAATACCTCCCCTAGTAACACACGGAGGTTCTCAAGCTAAAATTTAAAATTTGAAATTTCTGAATCCGGTCTCCCCGAATCAGAACCGTCACCGACAGAATGAAGCTCACCGTCCTCATGTTCTGCAAGTTGTGACGCAGTATCAGACATGGCTCTCGTGTCATCAGCGCGCTCTGTCCTTAACCCAGAGCTATCGCGTTTGCCCCTTAATTCGGGCATATTATATAATACTTCTTTCATAACATTAGCCATATCATGTAAAGTTATTTGTAAGGGCCTAGATGTACTAGGTGTCTCAATCCTACGCATCTCCCGAGCGGGAGACGCAGGTACTGACACGTGAGGAGAGTTAGGCGGCATAACTTCCCCCTCGTTGTCTGGTGATAGCTTCTTTATCGGTACAGATTGACTTTTATTCAAAGCAATATCAATACAATTGGTACACATCGTTCTATTGGGCTCCACATTGGCTTTTGAACATGATGAATACAGTTTCCTCTGAATCAGACATGTTTAAAACAGACTTAGCAATGAAAATAACAAGCTTGGAAATCACTTTCAATAAGTTTTACAAGCAATATAAAAAACGCTGCAGCGCTTCAAAAGTACAGATATAATTAAACAATTCTTAACAAGAAGTGTACTATTAGCAGAGGATTGCACCCATTTGCAAAGGATGATTAACCCCTCGATACCCAAAACGGATAAAACAGATATCAATTAAGATTTAACGCTTTTAATCACAGTCAGCACACTGTCACAGATCTGCTGTGACTGATTACCTCCCCCACAAATGAAATTTGCAGACCCCTGAGCTCTCTAGAGACGTCCTGGATCAAGGAGGAAGAAGCAGAAAGACTGTGCAATAATTTTAACTGCGCAACAAGGCGCTAAAACAAGGGCCCTCCCACTCCAATCACAACAGTGGGAGCCCTGATATAACTGTTTCCATGCAGAAAAATATGTTAGCCATGTGGAAAAAATCATGCCCAAAGCGATTTATCACCAAAGTACCTCACAAAAAACGAACAACATGCCAGTAAACGTTTTATTGAAAAACAACATTTTTCAATGTCATGCAAAGCTATCACTAAGCCTGCTACCAGTCGCTACCACTGCAGAGAAGGCTTAAGTATTATTTCAGTGTTAACAGTATTTTCTCAGTAAAATTCTAGTCCCTAGAATATAACTCGACTGCGCATACATTTATCAGCCTGATACCAGTTGCTACTACTGCATTTAAGGCTGTACTTACATCATACGGTAACAGCAGTATTTTCTTAGTCAATTCCATTCCCAGAAAATAAAGTACCGCACATACCTCATTTGCGGAGGACCCCGCATGCTATTCCCAGTCTGAAGTTACCCCACTCCTCAGAATGTCGAGAACAGCCAGTGGATCTTAGTTACGTCTGCTAAGATCATAGATAAAAAACGCAGGCAGTTTCTTCTTCCAAATACTGCCTGAGATAGAAAAACAGCACACTCCGGTGCCATTTAAAATAACAAACCTTTGATTGAAGAATAGTTAATAGTTAATAGTTAAGTAAAAACTCCAGCTCCTCTCGCGACCTCCTTCTTTGTTGAGGGTTGCAAGAGAATGACTGGATATGACATGTGAGGGGAGGAGCTATATAGCAGCTCTGCTTGGGTGATCCTCTTGCAACTTCCTGTTGGGAAGGAGAATATATCCCATAAGTAATGGATGACCCGTGGACTGAACACACTTAACAAGAGAAAAGTTGATTAAAATTGCATGCTCTATCTGAATCACTAAAGAAAACATTTGGGTTCAGTGTCCCTTTGAACTGCTAAGTATCACTCCCTTACCAACAACCCCCAGTCATTCTCTTTGCCTTCGGTGCATGGAGGAGGTGAAGTTTAGGTGTCTGAAGAAAAATTTTGATTTAATCTACAAGCAAGTTTAGGAGTATAGCCTTATTCCGCATCATTCCTTGCAGTCAGTAGTGGTGGCTTTAAAGCAGTTAGGAACTTCTAAAGAGGTGCTTACTGCGTTTTCCTAACAATTGCTGCCCTAGTTTAGAAAGCCAGAGTTGGCTACTCTGTTCTTTCATTTTCAAAGGTCTCTGTGAAGAACTGTCTCTTCTCATACTTTGTAAGTGTCTACATGCCAGACAGCGGAGCAGGTAAGTGCTTTCTTCCAGTTGGGGAGACTATGCACTTAAATTAAAAGACACTGCTTTTTTTATAGGGACATAGATAATCCTGTTGTATGGGTTACACTGGGGCATGAAGCAGGCACTGTATCATGTCTGAGACTAACATTTAAACTCTTTTAAAAAGAAAGGGTAAAATGTTTTTATTAGGCTTTATTTTCTGTCACATATTTACTTGATAAAACAAAACAAGTTTAAACTGAAAGTAAGGCTGTATTTTCTATTTCAGCAGCTTATTCACTTCCCCTCTCCTTTAAAATAAAATGATGCAACATTTTAAACTGTCAGGTTTGAAGAAAAAAAAACACGGTTATTTCTGGTACTTAGTATACCAGGAAGCTATTTTTAGTGCCTCTCTGTGTAGTAGTAGTAATTTGAAAGTCAGAGAACATAACGGCAGTTGCAGTCACATGACCGGCTTTACTTCATAATGTTTCTGAAGAAAAAAAAATGTTTTCTCCATTTCTGGGGGATCCAGTCTTAATTTGTAGAGGTAAGGCACCCCAATAATTGAGGTGTGGGGTTTCCTGAGGGGTATTTTAGAAGTTTATTTGATGTTTATTAAATGTTTTTTCTTAACTTTTCTCACATAATTTTAGATCGATCCTAATTTAGGATAAAATTTAAAGTGTATTTTTTCCTTAAGTTATTTTAATTGAATATTAAAATCTTTCAAACTTATCTGTACAAGTTTATTTACAGTTTCACAACATGTCTGATATGGAGCAAGAGCCTCATTGCTTATTATGTTTACATGCACAAATTGCAGGTCCTATGCAATTTTGTTCTTTATGTGTCAAGAAAACCTTGCAAAATAAAGGTAAAATGTTTGAGCCTGATGTCTCTCAGGATAATGCTGTTAAAACAAATACCTCAGCTTTCTCCTGCTACGTCCCAAGCCTCAATGGTGTCAGATGAAGTGCCCTGCGGTTCCTCTATAAATCCTAGTGGAGTTTCTTTTAAAGCAGGTATCTTCAGCGGTACCTGCAGCATTAGCTGCTATTCCCAGATTAAAGGGAAAACGCAACAGGAAATCTAGAAATTCTGAAAGTAAGGTGTCTATCCTCAGTTCTGCTTCCCAAGTTGCCCTTTCTCATAAGTCTGATGAGGAAGATACATTGGTACTTTCTGAGGGTGAAATCTCAGATGCAGACAGTACAATTCCTTTTTCAGAAACTGAGGTGGTATCCTTCAGATTTAAGCTTGAACACCTTTGTGTATTGTTTTAGCTACTTTAGATGACTCCAATACCCTTGTCGTTGTCACTCCTAAGAAATCTAGTAAACTTAATGTCTTTTTCCTGTTTCCCATTTATAAGAAAGTGTTTCCTGTCGAGGACTACATTAAAGGGATAGTCTAGTCAAAATAAACTTTCATTATTCAGATAGGACTTGTAATTTTAATAAAAACTTTCCAATTTACTTTTATCATCAAATTAGCTTTTTTCTCTTGGTATTCTTAGTTGAAACTAAACCTAGACAGACTCATATGGTAATTTCTAAGCCCTTGAGGGCTGCCTCTTATCACATGCTTTTTAAATTCCTTTTTTTAACAAAGAGAGACAAAGTACACGTGGGCCATATAGATAACAGTGTTCAGGCACAGGAAGTTATTTAAGATTTAGCACAACACAATGCAAAATGCAAGTCAATAGATAATAAAAAGTCAGTCATGTGATCAGGTGGCTAGAAGAAAGAAGGTAATCACAGAGGTAAAAAACATATTAATATAACTGTGTTGGTTATGCAAAACTGGGGAATATGTAATAAAGGGATTATCTATCCTTTAAAACAATAACAATTCTTTTGTAGACTGTCCCTTTAAAGACCCTTAGTATACCAAAGTTGAAGGGGTCATTTCCACTCTGGCTAAGAGAACCACTATTCCTATTGAGGATAGCTGCTCTTTTAAGTATCTGATGGACAAGAATCTGGAGGCTTATTTGAAAAAGATATATGCTCATCAAGGTCTCCAATGGCAACCGGCGGTGTGTATTGCCACCGTAACTAGTGCGGCATCTTATTGGTTCAACGCCTTGTCTGATTCTCTTCAAGTAGAGACTTCATTGGATGACACTCAAGATAGGATTAAAGCTCTTAAGTTGGCCAATTCCTTTATTGCAGATGACATTTTACAGGTTGCTAGACTAGGAGCTAAAACATCTAGTTTCGCTGTCCTAGCCCGCAGGGTGTTATGGTTGAAATCCTGGTCTGCGGGCGTTTCCTCTAAAGTCAAACTTCTGGCAAAACCTTCTTTGGACCGAGTTTGGCAGAAATTATCTCTGATATTACAGGTGGAAAAACAGAATTTATGTTTACCTGATAAATTACTTTCTCCAACGGTGTGTCCGGTCCACGGCGTCATCCTTACTTGTGGGATATTCTCCTCCCCAACAGGAAATGGCAAAGAGCCCAGCAAAGCTGGTCACATGATCCCTCCTAGGCTCCGCCTACCCCAGTCATTCGACCGACGTTAAGGAGGAATATTTGCATAGGAGAAACCATATGTTACCGTGGTGACTGTAGTTAAAGAAAATAAATTATCAGACCTGATTAAAAAAACCAGGGCGGGCCGTGGACCGGACACACCGTTGGAGAAAGTAATTTATCAGGTAAACATAAATTCTGTTTTCTCCAACATAGGTGTGTCCGGTCCACGGCGTCATCCTTACTTGTGGGAACCAATACCAAAGCTTTAGGACACGGATGAAGGGAGGGAGCAAATCAGGTCACCTAAATGGAAGGCACCACGGCTTGCAAAACCTTTCTCCCAAAAATAGCCTCAGAAGAAGCAAAAGTATCAAATTTGTAAAATTTAGAAAAAGTGTGCAGTGAAGACCAAGTCGCTGCCTTACATATCTGATCAACAGAAGCCTCGTTCTTGAAGGCCCATGTGGAAGCCACAGCCCTAGTGGAGTGAGCTGTGATTCTTTCAGGAGGCTGCCGTCCGGCAGTCTCATAAGCCAATCGGATAATGCTTTTAATCCAGAAGGAGAGAGAGGTAGAAGTTGCTTTTTGACCTCTCCGTTTACCAGAATAAACAACAAACAAAGACAAAGTTTGTCTGAAATCCTTAGTAGCTGCTAAGTAAAATTTTAGAGCACGAACTACATCCAAGTTGTGCAACAAACGTTCCTTCTTTGAAACTGGATTAGGACACAAAGAAGGCACAACTATCTCCTGGTTAATGTTTTTGTTAGAAAACAACTTTTGGAAGAAAACCAGGTTTAGTACGCAAAACCACCTTATCTGCATGGAACACCAGATAAGGAGAAGAACACTGCAGAGCAGATAATTCTGAAACTCTTCTAGCAGAAGAAATTGCAACCAAAAACAAAACTTTCCAAGATAATAACTTAATATCAACGGAATGTAAGGGTTCAAACGGAACCCCCTAAAGAACTGAAAGAACTAGGTTGAGACTCCTAGGAGGAGTCAAAATTTTGTAAACAGGCTTGATTCTAACCAGAGCCTGAACAAAGGCTAGAACATCTGGCACAGCTGCCAGCTTTTTGTGAAGTAACACAGACAAGGCAGAAATCTGTCCCATCAAGGAACTTGCAGATAATCCTTTTTCCAATCCTTCTCGAAGGAAGGATAGACTCTTAGGAATCTTAACCTTGTCCCAAGGGAATCCTGCAGATTCACACCAACAGATATACCAAATTATGTGGTAATTTTTCTGGTTACAGGCTTTCAGGCCTGAACAAGAGTATTAATAACAGAATCTGAGAACCCTCGCTTTGATAAGATCAAGCGTTCAATCTCCAAGCAGTCAGCTGGAGTGGGTCGAACGGACCTAGAACAAGAAGGTCTCGTCTCAAAGGTAGCTTCCATGGTGGAGCCGATGACATATTCACCAGATCTGCATACCAAGTCCTGCGTGGCCACGCAGGAGCTATCAAAATCACTGACGCCCTCTCCTGATTGATCCTGGCTACCAGCCTGGGGATGAGAGGAAACGGCGGGAACACATAAGCTAGTTTGAAGGTCCAAGGTGCTACTAGTGCATCCACTAGAGCCGCCTTGGGATCCCTGGATCTGTACCCGTAGTAAGGAACTCTGAAGTTCTGACGAGAGGCCATCAGATCCATGTCTGGAATGCCCCACGGTTGAGTGACTTGGGCAAAGATTTCCGGATGGAGTTCCCACTCCCCCGGATGCAATGTCTGACGACTCAGAAAATCCGCTTCCCAATTTTCCACTCCTGGGATATGGATAGCAGACAGGTGGCAGGAGTGAGACTCCGCCCATAGAATGATTTTGGTCACTTCTTCCATCGCTAGGGAACTCCTTGTTCCCCCCTGATGGTTGATGTATGAACTTGGCCCTCGCTAGCTGAGGCCAAGCTTTGAGAGCATTGAATATCGCTCTCAGTTCCAGAATATTTATCGGTAGAAGAGATTCTACCCGAGACCAAAGACCCTGAGCTTTCAGGGATCCCCAGACCGCGCCCCAGCCCATCAGACTGGCGTCGGTCGTGACAATGACCCACTCTGGTCTGCGGAAGGTCATCCCTTGTGACAGGTTGTCCAGGGACAGCCACCAACGGAATGAGTCTCTGGTCCTCTGATTTACTTGTATCTTCGGAGACAAGTCTGAATAGTCCCCATTCCACTGACTGAGCATGAACAGTTGTAATGGTCTTAGATGAATGCGCACAAAAGGAACTATGTCCATTGCCGCTACCATCAAACCTATCACTTCCATGCACTGCGCTATGGAAGGAAGAGGAACGGAATGAAGTATCCGACAAGAGTTTGTTTTTCTGGCTTCTGTCAGAAAAATCCTCATTTCTAAGGAGTCTATTATAGTTCCCAAGAAGGGAACCCTCGTTGACGGAGATAGAGAACTCTTTTCCACGTTCACTTTCCATCCGTGAGATCTGAGAAAGGCCAGGACAATGTCCGTGTGAGCCTTTACTTGAGGAAGGGACGACGCTCGAATCAGAATGTCGTCCAAGTAAGGTACTACAGCAATGCCCCTTGGTCTTAGCACCGCCAGAAGGGACCCTAGTACCTATGAGAAAATCCTAGGAGCAGTGGCTAATCCGAAAGAAAACGCCACGAACTGGAAATGCTTGTCCAGGAATTCAAACCTTAGGAACCGATGATGTTCCTTGTGGATAGGAATATGTAGATACGCATCCTTGAAATCCACCTTGGTCATGAATTGACCTTCCTGGATGGAAGGAAGGAGTGTTCGAATGGTTTCCATCTTGAACGATGGAACCTTGAGAAACTTGTTCAAGATCTTGAGATCTAAGATTGGTCTGAACGTTCCCTCTTTTTTGGGAACTATGAACAGATTGGAGTAGAACCCCATCCCTTGTTCTCCTAATGGAACAGGATGAATCACTCCCATTTTTAGCAGGTCTTCTACCCAATGTAAGAATGCCTGTCTTCTTATGTGGTCTGAAGACAACTGAGACCTGTGGAACCTCCCCCTTGGAGGAAGCCCCTTGAACTCCAGAGAATAACCTTGGGAGACTATTTCTAGCGCCCAAGGATCCAGAACATCTCTTGCCCCAGCCTGAGCGAAGAGAGAGAGTCTGCCCCCCACCAGATCCGGTCCCGGATCGGGGGCCCGCATTTCATGCTGTCTTGGTAGCAGTGGCAGGTTTCCTGGCCTGCTTTCCTTTGTTCCAGCCTTGCATAGGTCTCCAGGCTGGATTGGCTTGAGAAGTATTACCTTCCTGCTTAGAGGACGTAGCCCTTGGGGCTGATCCGTTTCTGCGAAAGGGACGAAACTTAGGTTTATTTTTGGTCTTGAAAAGACCTATCCTGAGGAAGGGCGTGGCCCTTGCCCCCAGTGATATCAGAGATAATCTCTTTCAAGTCAGGGCCAAAGAGTGTTTTCCCCTTGAAAGGAATGTCAAGCAATTTGTTCTTGGAAGACGCATCCGCTGCCCAAGATTTTAACCAAAGCGCTCTGCGCCACAATAGCAAACCCAGAATTTTTTCGCCGCTAACCTAGCCAATTGCAAGGTGGCGTCTAGGGTGAAAGAATTAGCCAATTTAAGAGCACGAATTCTGTCCATAATCTCCTCATAAGAAGAAGAATTACTAATAATCGCCTTTCCTAGCTCATCAAACTAGAAACACGCGGCTGCAGTGACAGGGACAATGCATGCAATTGGTTGTAGAAGGGAACCTTGCTGAACAAACATCTTTAGCAGACCTTCTAATTTTTTATCCATAGGATCTTGGAAAGCACAACTATCTTCTATGGGTATAGTGGCGCGCTTGTGTAGAGTAGAAACCGCCCCCTCGACCTTGGGGACTGTCTGCCATCAGTCCTTTCTGGGGTCGACTATAGGAAAACAATTTTATAAATATGGGGGGAGGTACTAAAGGTATACCGGGCCTGTCCCATTCTTTACTAACAATGTACGCCACCCGCTTGGATATAGGAAAAGCTTCGGGGGGCCCCGGGGCCTCTAAGAACTTTTCCATTTTACATAGTGGTTCTGGAATGACCAGATAATCACAATCATCCAAATTGGATAACACCTCCTTAAGCAGAGCGCGGAGATGTTCCAACTTAAATTTAAAAGTAATCACATCAGGTTCAGCTTGTTGAGAAATGTTTCCTGAATCTGAAATTTCTCCCTCAGACAAAACCTCCCTGGCCCCCTCAGACTGGTGTAGGGGCCCTTCAGAAACCATATCATCAGCGTTCTCATGCTCTACAGAATTTTCTAAAACAGAGCAGTCGCGCTTTCACTGATAAGTGGGCATATTGGCTAAAATGTGTTTGATAGAATTATCCATTACAGCCGTTAAATGTTGCATAGTAAGGAGTATTGGCGCACTAGATGTACTAGGGGCCTCCTGTATGGGCAAGACTGGTGTAGACGAAGGAGGGGATGATGCAGTACCATGCTTACTCCCCTCACTTGAGGAATCATATTGGGCATCATTTTTACTAAATTTTTTTATGACATAAAATACATATAGTTAAATGAGAAGGAACCTTGGTTTCCCCACAGTCAGAACACAATCTATCTGGTAGTTCAGACATGTTAAACAGGCATAAACTTGATAACAAAGCACAAAAAACGTTTTAAAATAAAACCGTTACTGTCACTTTAAATTTTAAACTAAACACACTTTATTACTGCAATTGCGAAAAAGTATGAAGGAATTGTTCAAAATTCACCAAAATTTCACCACAGTGTCTTAAAGCCTTAAAAGTATTGCACACCAAATTTGGAAGCTTTAACCCTTAAAATAACGGAACCGGAGCCGTTTTTATATTTAACCCCTTTACAGTCCCTGGAATCTGCTTTGCTGAGACCCAACCAAGCCCAAAGGGGAATACGATACCAAATGATGCCTTCAGAAAGACTTTTCTATGTATCAGAGCTCCACACACATGCAGCTGCATGCCATGCTGTCCTCAAAAACAAGTGCGCCATACCGGCGCGAAAATGAGGCTCTGACTATGATTAGGGAAAGCCCCTAAAGAATAAGGTGTCAAAAACAGTGCCTGCCGATATAATCATATCAAAATACCCAGAATAAATGATTCCTCAAGGCTAAATATGTGTTAATAATGAATCGATTTAGCCCAGAAAAAGTCTACAGTCTTAATAAGCCCTTGTGAAGCCCTTATTTACTATCTTAATAAACATGGCTTACCGGATCCCATAGGGAAAATGACAGCTTCCAGCATTACATCGTCTTGTTAGAATGTGTCATACCTCAAGCAGTAAGAGACTGCACACTGTTCCCCCAACTGAAGTTAATTGCTCTCAACAGTCCTGTGTGGAACAGCCATGGATTTTAGTTACGGTGCTAAAATCATTTTCCTCATACAAACAGAAATCTTCATCTCTTTTCTGTTTCTGAGTAAATAGTACATACCAGCACTATTTTAAAATAACAAACTCTTGATTGAATAATAAAAACTACAGTTAAACACTAAAAAACTCTAAGCCATCTCCGTGGAGATGTTGCCTGTACAACGGCAAAGAGAATGACTGGGGTAGGCGGAGCCTAGGAGGGATCATGTGACCAGCTTTGCTGGGCTCTTTGCCATTTCCTGTTGGGGAGGAGAATATCCCACAAGTAAGGATGACGCCGTGGACCGGACACACCTATGTTGGAGAAAGGGTCTTTTCTACCTCAAGATAAGAAGAATAGGCCTAAAGGACGTCAGAGTAATTTTCATTCCTTTCGTAACTTCAGAGGAAAGCCTTCCTCTTCTTCTTCCAAGCAGGAACAATCCAAGTCTAGGAACAAGGGGAAACAAAGAAACTTGCAGCCGATTCACAATCAGCATGAAGATTTTGCCCCAAATCCGGGATCAGATCAGGTGGGGGGCAGACTTTCTTACTTCTCTCAAGCCTGGATACGAGATGTCCCAGATCCCTGGACTGTGGGCATAGTGTCCCAGGGTTACAAATTGGAATTCAAGATTTTTCCTCCCAGAGGCAGATTCCTTTTCTCAAGATTATCTGCAGACTAGATAAAGAGAGAGGCGTTCTTGAAATGTATACAACATCTTTCCTCCCTGGTAGTGAGTTCCAGTTCCAGTGCAGGAACAGGGTCTCAGATTATACTCCAACCTATTTGTGGTTCCCAAAAAAGAGGGAACTTTCCGTCCCATTCTAGACTTGAAGTGTCTAAACAAGTTTCTCAAAGTTCCATCCTTCAAGATGGAGACTATACGCTCCATTCTTCCTTTAGTACAAGAGAGTCAGTTCATGACAACCATAGACCTAAAGGATGCGTATCTTCATGTTCCTATTCACAGGGGCCATCACAGATTGCAGAGATTTGCCTTTCTGGACAAACACTTCCAAGTTTGTGACCCTACCATTTGGTCTAGCCACGACTCCCAGAATTTTTTCAAAGGTTCAGGGGGCAGTGATCCGTTTTCGTGAAATTGCTGTGGCACCCTACCTGGACGACATATTGGTTCAGGCGCCATCTTTTCAACAAGCAAAATCTCACACAGAGATATTGTCTTTTCTTTGTTCCCATGGATGGAATGTGAAACAGGAAAAAAGATCCCTATCCCCTGCTACAAGAGTAGTGTTCTTAGGGACCATATTAGATTCTCTATTGAAGAAGATTTTTCGGACAGAGGTCAGGAAAAACAAAATAATTTCCTCTTGCCTCTCTCGTCAGGCTACTGCTCATCCTTCAGTGGCTCAATGTATGGAGGTAATCGGTCTGATGGTGGCTTCCATGGACATAATTCCTTTTTGAGAGCTCTCAAGTTGTGCATGCTCAGACAATGGAATGGCGATCATGCGGATCTATCTCAGAGAATAGAGTTAGATCAGTCGTCAAGGGATTCTCTCCTGTGGTGGATTTCTCAGGAACATCTGTCTCAGATGCTTTCTGAGACCTTGCTGGGTGATCGTGACCATGGACGCCAGCCTGCTGGGCAGCAGTCTGGAACTCGTTAAAAGCAGAGGGCCTTTGGACTCGGGAGGAGTCTGCTCTTCCCATCAACATCTTGGAGTTGAGAACAATTTACAATACTCTATTGGCTTGGCCTTAGTTGCCCTCAGCTCAGTTTATCAGGTTCCAGTCAGACAACATAACCTATGTGGCTTACATCAATCACCAGGGAGGAACTCAGAGTTCCTTAGCCATGAAGGAAGTTACTCTGATTCTTCAGTGGCCAGAGACCCACAATTGCTGTCTGCCATCCACAATCCAGGAGTAGAAAACTGGGAAGCGGATTTTCTGAGCGGACAGACTTTTTATCCCAGGGAGTGGGAACTCCATCCGGAGGCGTTTTCCAGCTTAGTCCTCAAATGGGGGGTGTCGGAGTTAGAGCTGATGGAGTCCCATTAGAACGCCAAGCTTTCAAGGTACGGTTCAAGGTCAAGAGATCCGCAGGCCGTTCTGATAGATGCTCTGGCGGTTCCTTGGGTTTTTCAGGTTGGCATACCCGTTTCCGCCGTTTGCTCTCCTTCCACGAGTCATTGCTCGTATCAAACAGGAGGGGGCGTCGGTGATTCTAATAGCCCCTGTGTGGCCTCGCAGGATCTTGTTTGCAGGCCTAGTGGAGTTGACATCTCTCCCACCTTGGAGACTACCTCTGAGGAAGGACCTCCTGATTCAGTGTCCCTTCCTTCATCCAAATCTATTTCTCTGAAGCTGACTGCTTGGAGATTAAACGTTTAATTCTGTCTAAGCATGGTTTTTCTGAGTCGTTCATTGAGACCATGATTCAGGCTCGCAATCCTGTAACTAGAAAAATTTACCATAAGATATGGCGTAAATATCTTTATTGGTGCAAATCCAATGGCTACTCTTGGAGTAGTATTAGAATTCTATTTTATCTTTTCTTTAGGAAGGCCTGGGGAAGGGATTGTCAGTCAGTACCCTGAAGGGTCAGATTTCTGCTTTATCAGTTTTACTACATAAACGTTTGGCGGATGTGCAAGATGTGCAATCTTTTTGTCAGGCCTTGGTCAAATCAGGTCTGTCTTCAAGTCTGTTGCTCCTCCTTGGAGCTTTAACCTTGTTCTTAAAGTTTTACAACTGGCTCCGTTTGAGCTGTTGCATTCCATAGATATTAAGTTGCATAACGGCTCATTCCACAAGAGCTGTTTCCGCTTCTTGGGCTTTCAAAAAACATAATTTATGCTTACCTGATAAATTCCTTTCTTCTGTTGTGTGATCAGTCCACGGGTCATCATTACTTCTGGGATATAACTCCTCCCCAACAGGAAATGCAAGAGGATTCACCCAGCAGAGCTGATATAGCTCCTCCCCTCTACGTCAGTCCCAGTCATTCGACCAAGAATCAACGAGAAAGGAGTAACCAAGGGTGAAGTGGTGACTGGAGTATAATTTAAAAGATATCTACCTGCCTTAAAAACAGGGCGGGCCGTGGACTGATCACACAACAGAAGAAAGGAATTTATCAGGTAAGCATAAATTATGTTTTCTTCTGTTATGTGTGATCAGTCCACGGGTCATCATTACTTCTGGGATACCAATACCAAAGCAAAAGTACACGGATGACGGGAGGGATAGGCAGGCTCATTATACAGAAGGAACCACTGCCTGAAGAACCTTTCTCCCAAAAATAGCCTCCGAAGAAGCAAAAGTGTCAAATTTGTAAAATTTGGAAAAAGTATGAAGCGAAGACCAAGTTGCAGCCTTGCAAATCTGTTCAACAGAGGCCTCATTCTTAAAGGCCCAAGTGGAAGCCACAGCTCTAGTGGAGTGAGCTGTAATTCTATCAGGAGGCTGCTGTCCAGCAGTCTCATAGGCTAAACGTATTATGCTACGAAGCCAAAACGAGAGAGAGGTAGTAGAAGCTTTTTGACCTCTCCTCTGTCCAGAATAAACGACAAACAGGGAAGAAGTTTGGCGAAAATCTTTAGTTGCCTGTAAGTAGAACTTGAGGGCACAAACTACATCCAGATTGTGTAGAAGACGTTCCTTCTTTGAAGAAGGATTTGGACACAAGGATGGAACGACAATCTCTTGATTGATATTCCTGTTAGTAACTACCTTAGGTAAGAACCCAGGTTTAGTACGCAGAACTACCTTATCTGAGTGAAAAATCAGATAAGGAGAATCACAATGTAATGCTGATAACTCAGAGACTCTTCGAGCCGAGGAAATAGCCATTAAAAACAGAACTTTCCAAGATAACAATTTTATATCAATGGAATGAAGGGGTTCAAATGGAACACCTTGTAAAACATTAAGAACTAAGTTTAAACTCCATGGCGGAGCAACGGCTTTAAACACAGGCTTGATCCTAGCTAAAGCCTGACAAAAGGCCTGGACGTCTGGATTTTCTGACAGACGCCTGTGTAACAAGATGGACAGAGCTGAAATCTGTCCCTTTAAAGAACTAGCCGATAAACCCTTTTCTAAACCTTCTTGTAGAAAAGACAATATCCTAGGAATCCTAACCTTACTCCAGGAATAACGTTTGGATTCGCACCAGTATAGGTATTTGCGCCATATTTTATGGTAAATCTTTCTGGTAACAGGCTTCCTAGCCTGGATCAGGGTATCAATAACCGACTCAGAAAAACCACGCTTTGATAAAATCAAGCGTTCAATTTCCAAGCAGTCAGTTTCAGAGAAGTTAGATTTTGATGTTTGAATGGACCCTGTATCAGAAGGTCCTGTCTTAGAGGTAGAGACCAAGGTGGACAGGATGACATGTCCACTAGATCTGCATACCAAGTCCTGCGTGGCCATGCAGGCGCTATTAGAATCACTGATGCTCTCTCCTGTTTGATTTTCGCAATCAATCGAGGAAGCAGCGGGAAGGGTGGAAACACATAAGCCATCCCGAAGTTCCAAGGTGCTGTCAAAGCATCTATCAGAACCGCTCCCGGATCCCTGGATCTGGACCCGTAGTGAGGAAGTTTGGCGTTCTGGCGAGACGCCATGAGATCTATCTCTGGTTTGCCCCAACGTCGAAGTATTTGGGCAAAGATCTCCGGATGAAGTTCCCACTCTCCCGGATGAAAAGTCTGGCGACTCAAGAAATCCGCCTCCCAGTTCTCCACTCCCGGGATGTGGATTGCTGACAGATGGCAAGAGTGAGACTCTGCCCAGCGAATTATTTTTGATACTTCCATCATAGCTAGGGAGCTTCTTGTCCCTCCCTGATGGTTGATGTAAGCTACAGTCGTGATATTGTCCGACTGAAACCTGATGAACCCCTGAGTTGTTAATTGGGGCCAAGCCAGAAGGGCATTGAGAACTGCCCTCAATTCCAGAATGTTTATTGGAAGGAGACTCTCCTCCTGATTCCATAATCCCTGAGTCTTCAGAGAATTCCAGACAGCGCCCCAACCTAGCAGGCTGGCGTCTGTTGTTACGATTGTCCAGTCTGGCCTGCTGAATGGCATTCCCCTGGACAGGTGTGGCCGATAAAGCCACCATAGAAGAGAATTTCTGGTCTCTTGATTCAGATTCAGGGTAGGGGACAAATCTGAGTAATCCCCATTCCACTGACTTAGCATGCACAATTGCAGCGGTCTGAGGTGTAGGCGTGCAAAAGGTACTATGTCCATTGCCGCTACCATTAAGCCGATCACCTCCATGCATTGAGCTACTGACGGGTGTTGAATGGAATGAAGGACACGGCATGCATCTTGAAGCTTTGTTAACCTGTCTTCTGTCAGGTAAATCTTCATTTCTACAGAATCTATAAGAGTCCCCAAGAATGGAACTCTTGTGAGAGGAAAAAGAGAACTCTTCTTTTCGTTCACTTTCCATCCATGCGACCTTAGAAATGCCAGAACTAACTCTGTATGAGACTTGGCAGTTTGAAAGCTTGAAGCTTGTATTAGAATGTCGTCTAGGTACGGAGCTACCGAAATCCCTCGCGGTCTTAGTACCGCTAGAAGGGCACCCAGAACCTTTGTGAAGATTCTTGGGGCCGTAGCCAATCCGAATGGAAGAGCTACAAACTGGTAGTGCCTGTCTAGGAAGGCAAACCGTAGATACCGTTGATGATCTTTGTGAATCGGTATGTGAAGGTAAGCATCTTTTAAATCCACTGTGGTCATGTACTGACCCCTTTGGATCATAGGTAAGATTGACCGAATAGTTTCCATTTTGAACGATGGAACTCTTAGGAATTTGTTTAGAATCTTTAAATCTAAGATTGGCCTGAAAGTTCCCTCTTTTTTGGGAACCACAAACAGGTTTGAGTAGAACCCTTGTCCTTGTTCCGACCGTGGAACTGGATGGATCACTCCCATTAATAACAGATCTTGTACACAGCGTAGAAACGCTTCTTTCTTTATCTGGTTTGTTGACAACCTTGACAGATGAAATCTCCCTTTTGGTGGAGATAATTTGAAGTCTAGAAGGTATCCCTGAGATATGATCTCCAGCGCCCAGGGATCCTGAACATCTCTTGCCCAGGCCTGGGCGAAGAGAGAAAGTCTGCCCCCCACTAGATCCGGTCCCGGATCGGGGGCTCTCGATTCATGCTGTCTTTGGGGCAGCAGCAGGTTTCCTGGCCTGTTTGCCCTTATTCCAGGACTGGTTAGGTTTCCAGCCTTGCCTGTAACGAGCAACAGCTCCTTCCTGTTTTGGTGCAGTGGAGGTTGACGCTGCTCCTGTTTTGAAATTCCGAAAGGGACGAAAATTAGACTGTCTAGCCTTAGCTTTGGCTTTGTCTTGAGGTAGGGCGTGGCCCTTACCTCCTGTAATGTCAGCGATAATTTCTTTCAAACCGGGCCCAAATAAAGACTGCCCCTTGAAAGGTATATTAAGTAATTTGGACTTAGAAGTAACATCAGCTGACCAGGATTTTAGCCACAGTGCTCTACGTGCCTGTATGGCGAATCCAGAGTTCTTAGCCGTAAGTTTGGTTAAATGTACTACGGCCTCCGAAATGAATGAATTAGCTAGTTTAAGGACTCTAAGCCTGTCCATAATATCGTCAAGCGTAGATGAACTAAGGTTCTCTTCCAGAGACTCAATCCAAAATGCTGCCGCAGCCGTAATCGGCGCGATACATGCAAGGGGTTGCAATATAAAACCTTGTTGAACAAACATTTTCTTAAGGTAACCCTCTAATTTTTTATCCATTGGATCTGAAAAAGCACAGCTATCCTCCACCGGGATAGTGGTACGCTTAGCTAAAGTAGAAACTGCTCCCTCCACCTTAGGGACCGTTTGCCATAAGTCCCGAGTGGTGGCGTCTATTGGAAACATCTTTCTAAATATTGGAGGGGGTGAGAACGGCACACCGGGTCTATCCCACTCCTTAGTAACAATTTCAGTTAATCTCTTAGGTATAGGAAAAACGTCAGTACTCGCCGGTACCGCAAAGTATTTATCCAACCTACACAGTTTCTCTGGTATTGCAACGGTGTTACAATCATTGAGAGCCGCTAAGACCTCCCCTAGTAATACACGGAGGTTCTCCAATTTAAATTTAAAATTTGAAATATCTGAATCCAATCTGTTTGGATCAGAACCGTCACCCACAGAATGAAGCTCTCCGTCCTCATGCTCTGCAAGCTGTGACGCAGTATCAGACATGGCCCTAGTATTGTCAGCGCACTCTGTTCTCACCCCAGAGTGATCACGCTTGCCTCTTAGTTCTGGTAATTTAGACAAAACTTCAGTCATAACAGTAGCCATATCATGTAATGTTATCTGTAATGGCCGCCCAGATGTATTAGGCGCCATAATATCACGCACCTCCCGGGCGGGAGATGCAGGTACTGCCGCGTGAGGCGAGTTAGTCGGCATAACTCTCCCCTCGCAGTTTGGTGAAATTTGTTCACATTGTACAGATTGACTTTTATTTAAAGTAGCATCAATACAGTTAGTACATAAATTTCTATTGGGCTCCACCTTGGCATTGGAACAAATGACACAGATATATTCCTCTGAGTCAGACATGTTTAACACACTAGCAATAACTTGCAACCTGGTTATAATCTTTTTTAGCAAAAACGTACTGTGCCTCAAAGAGGTACTTAAACGATTAAATGACAGTTGAGATAATGAACTGAAAAACAGTTATAGCATCGACTTTAAAATAACCCAACTTTTAGCAAAGGTTTGTTCCCATTAGTAAATAACAATAACTAAATTTGACATAAAAAATTATAGAGTAACGTTTTTATTCACAGTCAATATAAAATTCTCACAGCTCTGCTGAGAGAATGTACCTCCCTTCAAAGAAGTTTGAAGACCCCTGAGATCTGTCAGTGAACCGGATCATGCAAGAAATATAATAGTAGCTGACTGGAAATTTTTGATGCGTAGCAAAAGAGCGCCAAAAACGGCCCCTCCCTCTCACACACAGCAGTGAGGAGAAACGAAACTGTCACAATTTAAAGCAGACAACTGCCAAGTGGAAAATAATGCCCAAACATATATTCACTCAGTACCTCAGCAATGTAAACGATTCTACATTCCAGCAAAAACGTTTAACATGATAATATTTATTAAAAGGATTAGTGACCTTTAACAGAGTAGTTCCGGTGAAATACCATTCCCAGAATACTGAAGTGTATACATACATGTCATTATAACGGTATAGCAGGATTTTCTCATCAATTCCATTCAGAAAATAAAAACTGCTACATACCTCAATGCAGATTCATCTGCCCGCTGTCCCCTGATCTGAAGCCTTTACCTCCCTCAGATGGCCGAGAACAGCAATATGATCTTAACTACTCCGGTTAAAATCATAGTAAAAAACTCTGGTAGATTCTTCTTCAAACTCTGCCAGAGAAGTAATAACACGCTCCGGTGCTATTGTAAAATAACAAACTTTTGATTGAAGTCATAAAAACTAAGTATAATCACCATAGTCCTCTCACACATCCTATCTAGTCGTTGGGTGCAAGAGAATGACTGGGACTGACGTAGAGGGGAGGAGCTATATCAGCTCTGCTGGGTGAATCCTCTTGCATTTCCTGTTGGGGAGGAGTTATATCCCAGAAGTAATGATGACCCGTGGACTGATCACACATAACAGAAGAAATAAAGCTTCTGTGGATCAAATTTGCAAGGCTGCAATTTGGTCTTCTCTACATCCTTTTTCGAAATTTTTGGAGAAAGGTTCTTCAAGAGGTGGGTGCCTTCTGTTTAGGACTGCCTGTCTTGTCCCTCCCTATTTATCTGTGTCTTCTAGCTTGGGTATTGGTTCCCAAAAGTAATTACTCAAGCCGTGGACTCACCATATCTTAGGAAAGAAAAACAAAATTTATGCTTACCTGATAAATGTATTTATTTACGGATATGGGGAGTCCACGGCCCCACCCTTTATTTTAAGACAGTTGTTCTTTTGACTATAACCTCAGGCACCTCTACACCTTGTGTTACTCCATTTTCTCCATTTCCTTTCGGTCAAATGACTGGGGGTTGTGGGTAAGGGAGTGATACTTAGCAGTTTAACTGTGGTGCTTTTTACCTCCTCCTGCTGGCCAGGAGTGATATTCCCAAAAGTAATTACTCAAGCCGTGGACTCACCATACCGGAAATAAAGTTATCAGGTAAGCATACATTTTGGGGTTTTTTTATTGCAAAATGAGCACTTAGAAATTCTCAGTGTAGCCCCCAGTTTTTTTAAGAGCAGAGGATTTTCAAGTTCAAGTTTTCTTCTGTAAGTTCTGGGCATGAGCAAATCTGTCTCCCTGTTATCTAGTCTATTCTCTGCATGAAGTTTTATCTTAGCCTGATATCATAAAATTTCTAGGCTAAAGGCCTCCTACTCCAAGTAGGGCTGTGACAGGAAGCAATAAAAAAAATAAAAAAGTAAAATCCATTTAAATAGATTAAGAAAAAATTCTGCAATGATTTATATTAAAGGGCCATGATACCCAAATATTGAAACACTTGAAAGTGATGCAGCACTAGAAAATATCACCTTAACATCTTTATGTAAAAAAGAAAGATATTTTACCTCAAAAGTTCCCCAGTAGCCACATCCCATTGTAAAGGACTTCTAAGCAGCAAATCAGTGTGCCTGTCCCGGGACAGGCAAAGGAGCGAGCTTTGTGCACACTCATCTTATTTCCTATTCAGTTTAAGGAAGTTTACTATGAAATATCATGAGTTAAGTGAAATCTCATGAGATCACAGTAAAAGAGTTCATGACCTCAGCACTGTTGATGCCGATTGGCTGCTGTTCATTACTCGATTTTTATTTTTTATTTTTACTTGCAGCTGGACAGCATCTGAAGTATAACTTTTTACACAGAACTTTCTCTGCTGAGCTGAAGAAGTTGTGAGGTAAAATATCTTCCTTTTTTACATAGAGCTGCTCAGGTGATATTTTCCTGTCAGCTTTTTACAGTTATACTGCATCAGTTTCAAGTGATTTAGCATACGAGTATTATGTCCCTTTAAGTATAAGGAACTGCTTAGTGCTTTTACTTTTATTATTACAACAATGAAACTGACTATTTAACATCCCTTTAAATAGTACTGCTGCCATACTGCTCACATGGTAATAAAGAAGTGCTTACTTGGCATTATTCTGAACGTGCTGTTGCTTGTTTTTCTTTGCGGACATGTTGCCATTCTGCTGCTGTCGAACGACATGAGCAACCCCCACATTTAAGGGCTGAGCGGCAGCTAAGGTCATGTGGTTCGTCAGTAAAGATGGCTGCTGCATCAATGCGCTATACTGATTCCCATGAGAATGTGCGTTTCTAATGGAGGAAACAGAGCATACTAAATAGAGCAGTTGCTGGATGACACAAACCATAAGTGTTCCTAATGCACAAGGGGGTATAGCTAAGAGGTACACACAAGCAGAACTCAAAATAAAATTCATGTTAAAGAGGCCCTATATGTCAGCACAATACATTTTGAGGTCCAAATCTATTTATGGGAGCACCTAAGTTTATTTCAAATGTGAACATTTCTAAAAATAAAACACAAAAAAAAACGCATCTGAGTAAGATTTTTTTTTTATTAAAGAAATCCGTTCATAAAGGAAACCAGGGATTTCCATAAAAAGAGAAAAACATTGTGGGAAATTTCAGTAAAGCACATTAAATTAAGAAAAGTAGCATAACATGGTTCTGATGGTATGGTTGTAAATATTTAATAAAAGCATAAATATTAGGTCTACTAACTAATTTTGAGTAAAACAGTGGCACATAAGTTGGTATTCACCCACATTTATGAAATAAAGAAAAGGGCAGATTAACGTATAAACATAAAGCACCCAGGAATAGATAACAGTAACAGATAACATAATCCTCAATAGCAAGGGGACTTACCGCCAGTCTGTGAGCTGCTGATTGTTTCCGATGGTCTCTGGAATAACAGCAGTTGGCTGAACAGAATTGTGAAGGGCAACCCCAGGAAGCTGCTGCCACGCGGATGGAAGTAAAATTTGTTGCGTCCCACCAGGCCAGGCCTGCTGGAAAATGCAAAGAAGGAAGGGGAGACAAAACAATTCTTTCATGACCAAGTTTAAAAAAAAAAAAAAAAAAAAAAACACAACTCAGTTTACCTCAAACATTCCATAGTCAGTGGCCTGTTATCTTGCAGATATAAAATTGATTCAAAATACCCAGGTAATTTGCTGAATATAGTAAAGGATAAATTACATTTCTTACATTACACCCAATTTTTGTTTTCTAGGCTAATAGTTATAAAAGACAATTTACCAATTTAGACCTACCTCAAAGCCAACAAACAGAAACAGACATCTAACCACAACGTTGAAATGGCCCAAATCTCTTACCTAATTCCTCCGTTCCTATTATTCGGAAGGTAACAACTATACTACATAGAAAGTGTTTTGCTTCTATAGATATGATCAAAGAAAATTGGGGTTGACAAATCTGTTTAAAATTTAGGAGCCAGTAAAAATATTTAGGGCCAAACAGTGATATTTGTTTATAGATATATGGAGAGTAACCCAAAAAGTTAGGTTTGTCAAGCCCTGCTGTATACCATAATGAAAAAGTGACACAAACATTTGTTCTCTGCCCACTACAGAAGCAAACAATTTAACATTACCCTGGACTACCAAATGGAATGAATGGATATTGAAGAATGTTAAATATAAGACGTTCTGCAATTTGTGAAAAGTAACACCGCACGCAAAGCTTGTTTCAACTGTAAAGCAATCGCCCAGAATGTAGTCTTAAAAATCAACTCAAAACTGCCGTCTTTCACAAGCCTTCATTCAAAGAGTTCATGTAATAACCAATAACAGAGGGCATTATCTCAAATTAGTCCTCTAGTCCAGTGGAACTTAGCGTGTGCAGAACAGGCCTCGACTCTAAAAGCCAGTGGTGATTCCATTGTTAGGAACAATAAAACTGTCCATATTACAATTTTACCCTAGCAAAAGACTAAATATGTATCTTTTGATTATAATGCTTGCAGCTTTGATCCTCTACTTTATGAAATGCGTTTGCAAGCTAGAGATACATATATATTTAATTAAGGTTATTTCTCATTGCACAACCAAAAAGTTAAGTTTCTGGTCATAGCTCTGAAGAACTGTATAATAGAAATAAACATTTTCCATCACTCTATTAAGATGTTTTTTAAATTTGATACGTTATGGGACTATTACTTGCAAGACATTCAGATAATGTTAAGACCTTCTCCTGATTTGTATAGTAATATTTTGCTTATATCTTGCTTCCTAAAAGGAAAACATTCCAATGTGAGTCAATATGTTTTATGAACTGAAGTCTCTTAGTGGAAACCGCATCTAGTAGTATGTTGTAACCAATCACAAATGACAGCTTTTTCTGGCTTATGGAATAGAATATTCTATTAAAGAGCATGACTCAATCATAAAGTTTATCCACAAAAAGCCAGTGTCAATTCATAGCCTCTACTAAGCCTTGCCATTTAAACTTTGTGAATAAAGAGAATGGCCAAAAAAAATGAGACATCGGAACCATCTGAGACTTCAATCTTTGCTTAAGGGTTGATTATACAAAATGCTCTTTTCAAATCTGTAATGTCTGATTTTTTCTATCCATCAGTCTATCACTGATTCCAAATAGTTTCTCAAAGCCTTTTTGTATGTATATTTGTTTTGCGGAGATCATTGGTAAGCTTGCTCTGTCTTCCTGGGATATGTACTGCTGTCAATGCATTAGTATCCATTTTTGCTTTGAACTTTTCTCCATCTTGAAGGTGAATTATTGTTCTTGCTTATCCATCCATACAGGACACTAAACAAACATGTTGGTAAATGTCTCCAGAGGTGTTTTCCCATTATTATATAAAATGGTGCCAGACCATTGTGAGGCACTCATCCCTAGTCTCTAAAAGAGCTGAAATGGACTCTTTATAAGAAGCATTTTGCAATATACTGAAAATGCTACCAATTTTTTTTAGTGACAGCTTTCACTGTGTACATGATCTGTGCAGAACACATGCATTTTAGTTTTCACTAAAATGCCACCTTAACAGATCCAAGACTATTAATAAGAGCATTTTTCAAATCGGATCATTAACAGGAACTAAACATAATTTGTTAGTTTAGAGGAATAGAAACGTCAACAATGAAATATGCACAAATGCATTACAGAATTTTTTTCATTAGCAAAAACGTTTCTAATAAAAGTATTGTTTCACTGGCATACGCACATATGCTGTGTGTGACTAGAGGATCAGGATCCAAACACCATGCCTGTTCAGAGATGTGTACTGCAATAGATTAGACTTCATTTGTGTCATACAAGCCACTGCTTACTCTCGGAGAGGGGTGGTGTTTGAATGCTGGTGCACAGGGCACTCACAGCATATGTGCATAGGACAATGAGTTACTTAGTATTTTTGCCAATAGAAGTATATTACAAAAATGTTTTTATTTTAAGATGTAAATGCACATTTTCAATTTTAACTTTTCTATCCCTTTAATATGAATGATCAACTTTACATCCATATACAAAAATAACTAACTTTTTGCCAACCAAAAAGGAGGTCAAAGGTGGATTGGAAAAGATCCTCAATATGCAAAATCAATGATGGTTTTGCAACACTAAGTTCAGGTTAGTCCATGGTTTCTTCATAGCTATTATCTGTAACCACAGGCTAGTAAGGATAAATGATTCCTTTCTACAAATCCTCCTAAAGAAAAAGCAAGCTGACAAGCTGGACTCTTAAGAGCTGATATATGAATGCATAATCCTTTTGTACTTGCTTGACATACTAGCATTAAATATGAAGGCATGACCCACTGCCTTAAGCAAAAATAAGTGAAACACGGAGACAGGGCCAATCCAAGCTCCCCGAGCCTTTCTATACAGCAGCGGTACTACGTTATGATGCCCAATTCACAACCTGTTTGTTTTTTACATCCTCTTCTGAAGACTCCATAGGGACATGTATAGGTCAAGTTCAGGGACAACGATGCAATCCAGGGATTTCAAATGTATGTCATTGGACAAGAAAAAAAAAAAAAAGCCATATTTTTGGATCTTGGTCAGCAAAAATAAGGAATCAGACATCCGATGGCTAAACTACCTGTCTAAAAGGAAGAAACCAAGGAGTGATGCAGAACAGCTAGAGTGGGCCTTTTAAATCAGGTTCTGTCCATCAGCTCTGAGGCACAGCTACATGTATTTGGCAAATTGTCATCAAAACTGAGCAAACTAAAAGGTATTTGAGTAAAGTAAACTACATTTCTTTAATTGCCTTTAAAGATAATGTATTGTACTGCAGAACTGAGCATTTCCATACACCATGACTTTAACCTGAAAAGGTACAGTAAAGTCAAAATTAAACTTCATGGTTTAGACAGAACATGCAGTCTATCAAATTTGCTTTGTACTCTTGGTATCCTTTGTTGAATAGTATATCTACATAGCTTCATAGAAGCTCAAGAACGAGCACGACTTTAGTAAGCTATAGCAGCAGTGTTACGCAACATGGTTTGTAGCAACGCCATACACTGCTGCCATAGCTTACGAAAGACACGTGTAAACTCACAAGCTCCTATGAAAATTAAAATTGCATGCTATATCTAAATCATGAAAGTTTAATTTTGACTTACTGTCCCTTTAAAAGGAAGAATTACTTTAATTCTGATGAAAAGGAAGTGATATATGTACGGTCCTCTGAAAGAGAAGTTTAAATGAAGAGCAAATCCAATTCAGCAAGTTTCTCTGAAAATACTGGAACAGTACTTTAATTGCTTGAAGAAAAGAAAATGGCTAAAGATTTATAACAAAATTGTGTATTTCAAGTTCCTCGTGCAGTTAAGGTGTTAAAACAGAGGCAAAATTAAATGGTTGCATGTGATTTAAATATGAGAGCATTATAAACATTCTGAAAATGTATCATTAAATACTAAATTAATCTGTGATTTTGTATAATTTGTGTGGGACAAGGACATAATGTGCCAAGAAAAACATTATGCAGATATATGGTGATTTTCATAAAAGTATGTGGCTTTCCATCATGCTTAAAACACACAGTGGCCTCGATACAGTCTCCACTGTGACCTACATTTGCAGCCCAAAACAGCTTTTGTGTTGCTACTATGGAATACGCCTCAGGGACAGCTTAGTATTAGGGAAGATTGGATTTGATAAAGTTCTATTTTTAAAATGTACTGCTTGTCACAGTAATACATTTAAAAAGGTATTGGTCAATATATAAAGCCGAGACATTACATTCTATCCTGCAGGGCTTAGGTAAAATAGGATATATGGTCAATGAGATGATACTACTTCATTTCATCCTTCATTGGAAGCAAAATCATGCAGTGAAAGGTTCAGAAACAGACACTGCTCTCTAGGTAAAATTCATTTTAAGAGGGGTGTTATCAGCATTATCTACTTACATTTTTTTATTCAAAATGTAGAAAAAGGCTTCTGTTCTAAACCGTTTAAAATAATTCAAAGCTGGCATATCTGTATTATTTGTAGCTTGTCAACCCTGACGTAGAATATCACAAAACTTTATAAATGCTATCTGTATTCTAAATTAAGAAGACTTATTCTTTAGCATCTAAATCTGCTTTAAAAATGTAAATTTCTTTTATGAGAAACACTTTAATATTCCCATTTCAGCTGCATCTGGCTTTTTTTTTTTTTTTACAAAAAGAAGGCTAGGAAGAAGATAGTTATAGTACACTCCCACCAGGCTGCTTGTTGCCACAAAGAGGTACCCAGAGCATTAAAGTGATGGTAAACTTTCCCCTTTATAAAATCAGATGAGGAATGTTAGTGTTCATTCATCAGTTGTAATAAAGATGCGCTATAACTTACTTTTTAAAGTAGATATGATATTCAAATACCCTGCGCTCTGCTGCCCACTTTAAAAGTAAACTTTACTGAGAGCTAACGGTTTGAATTGTTGTCCAATCAGCTCTTTCCCCTCTGGGCGCCTTTTCTTGTAGCTAGAGCGCTCATTGGACAACAATTCAAACCGCTGACTTTTGGAGTGGGCAGCAGAGCGTGTGGTATTTGAATTTCATATCTATATTAAAAAGTTATAGTGCAACTTCATTACAACTGATGAATTCAACTCCATCTAAAATATCAATAACATTCCAGATCTAATTTTAAAAAGGGTAGAGTTTACTATCACTGTCCTTTCCCTGTGGCAGTGAGATAAATAGATATAGAAGTTAAAACAAATTCACACACGCATATAATAAAACACACTGTAAAATTATCTCCATGTCCTTTTACATTAACAATTTAATGATAAAGTAGTATTTGGTTATTTTACTTTTTTGTTAAAAATACATACAACCACATAGAAGCAGCTGTTCCGGAATATCATTTCTGCAGTACAAAACAACACATTTCTGCAAGATACAGAGCCACTTTTTTTTGGTTACAAGTCTTCTAGCAGAAAAAAATGCATACAGTATGAATTTAATTTATATAAATGAATATATTAAAAGAAAGTAAAAAATGTTAAGACACACCATGCTTCTTTAAAAAAAAAAACACCACCTGCACAAGACAAAGCATATAAGTTTAATACACAGCAAGAAATGTCATCCCATATATGATGCAGAGATCTGGCGTTCCAAGTGACGAACTGCTTGACAAGGGAAAGACCAAAATATGCAAAGCTTAGCAACAAACAAACGCAATCTCAGGCAAAGCAGTAAAAGTAGCGTAATCCTCAGAATGATAAACTAAAGGTGAGCCACAGTTAGATTACTAGTAAGAGAAGGACAGTCTTTGATTTCTGCATCAACTAGTCTTTATTTTGTTTGAGGTCAATATGTTTGAGAAAACATACATAAAAAATGAAATAAAAAAAATCTAATAACTAACGGTTTGCTTATATGCCAAAAAATATATTAAAAAAAAAAAAAAAAATCTACACCATGGTATTCCCCCAACTACCTATTCCAGAGGAGGGGGATATACATGCAAACATTTACAAAGGAAGCATTCTACAAAAAGAAATTAAAAACAGAATTTATGTTTACCTGATAAATTACTTTCTCCAACGGTGTGTCCGGTCCACGGCGTCATCCTTACTTGTGGGATATTCTCTTCCCCAACAGGAAATGGCAAAGAGCCCAGCAAAGCTGGTCACATGATCCCTCCTAGGCTCCGCCTACCCCAGTCATTCGACCGACGTTAAGGAGGAATATTTGCATAGGAGAAACCATATGGTACCGTGGTGACTGTAGTTAAAGAAAATAAATTATCAGACCTGATTAAAAAACCAGGGCGGGCCGTGGACCGGACACACCGTTGGAGAAAGTAATTTATCAGGTAAACATAAATTCTGTTTTCTCCAACATAGGTGTGTCCGGTCCACGGCGTCATCCTTACTTGTGGGAACCAATACCAAAGCTTTAGGACACGGATGAAGGGAGGGAGCAAATCAGGTCACCTAAATGGAAGGCACCACGGCTTGCAAAACCTTTCTCCCAAAAATAGCCTCAGAAGAAGCAAAAGTATCAAACTTGTAAAATTTGGTAAAAGTGTGCAGTGAAGACCAAGTCGCTGCCCTACATATCTGATCAACAGAAGCCTCGTTCTTGAAGGCCCATGTGGAAGCCACAGCCCTAGTGGAATGAGCTGTGATTCTTTCGGGAGGCTGCCGTCCGGCAGTCTCGTAAGCCAATCTGATGATGCTTTTAATCCAAAAAGAGAGAGAGGTAGAAGTTGCTTTTTGACCTCTCCTTTTACCGGAATAAACAACAAACAAGGAAGATGTTTGTCTAAAATCCTTTGTAGCATCTAAATAGAATTTTAGAGCGCGAACAACATCCAAATTGTGCAACAAACGTTCCTTCTTTGAAACTGGTTTCGGACACAGAGAAGGTACGATAATCTCCTGGTTAATGTTCTTGTTAGAAACAACTTTTGGAAGAAAACCAGGTTTAGTACGTAAAACCACCTTATCTGCATGGAACACCAGATAAGGAGGAGAACACTGCAGAGCAGATAATTCTGAAACTCTTCTGGCAGAAGAAATTGCAACTAAAAACAAAACTTTCCAAGATAATAATTTAATATCAACGGAATGCAAGGGTTCAAACGGAACCCCCTGAAGAACTGAAAGAACTAAATTGAGACTCCAAGGAGGAGTCAAAGGTTTGTAAACAGGCTTAATTCTAACCAGAGCCTGAACAAAGGCTTGAACATCTGGCACAGCAGCCAGTTTTTTGTGAAGTAACACCGACAAGGCAGAAATCTGTCCCTTCAGGGAACTTGCAGATAATCCTTTTTCCAATCCTTCTTGAAGGAAGGATAGAATCCTAGGAATCTTAACCTTGTCCCAAGGGAATCCTTTAGATTCACACCAACAGATATATTTTTTCCAAATTTTGTGGTAAATCTTTCTAGTTACAGGCTTTCTGGCCTGAACAAGAGTATCGATAACAGAATCTGAGAATCCTCGCTTCGATAAAATCAAGCGTTCAATCTCCAAGCAGTCAGCTGGAGTGAAACCAGATTCGGATGTTCGAACGGACCCTGAACAAGAAGGTCTCGTCTCAAAGGTAGCTTCCAAGGTGGAGCCGATGACATATTCACCAGATCTGCATACCAAGTCCTGCGTGGCCACGCAGGAGCTATCAAGATCACCGACGCCCTCTCCTGATTGATCCTGGCTACCAGCCTGGGGATGAGAGGAAATGGCGGGAACACATAAGCTAGTTTGAAGGTCCAAGGTGCTACTAGTGCATCCACTAGAGCCGCCTTGGGATCCCTGGATCTGGACCCGTAGCAAGGAACTTTGAAGTTCTGACGAGAGGCCATCAGATCCATGTCTGGAATGCCCCACAGCTGAGTGACTTGGGCAAAAATTTCCGGATGAAGTTCCCACTCCCCCGGATGCAATGTCTGACGACTCAGAAAATCCGCTTCCCAATTTTCCACTCCTGGGATGTGGATAGCAGACAGGTGGCAGGAGTGAGACTCCGCCCATAGAATGATTTTGGTCACTTCTTCCATCGCTAGGGAACTCCTTGTTCCCCCCTGATGGTTGATGTACGCAACAGTTGTCATGTTGTCTGATTGAAACCGTATGAACTTGGCCCTCGCTAGCTGAGGCCAAGCCTTGAGAGCATTGAATATCGCTCTCAGTTCCAGAATATTTATCGGTAGAAGAGACTCTTCCCGAGACCAAAGACCCTGAGCTTTCAGGGATCCCCAGACCGCGCCCCAGCCCATCAGACTGGCGTCGGTCGTGACAATGACCCACTCTGGTCTGCGGAATGTCATCCCTTGTGACAGGTTGTCCAGGGACAGCCACCAACGGAGTGAGTCTCTGGTCCTCTGATTTACTTGTATCTTCGGAGACAAGTCTGTATAGTCCCCATTCCACTGACTGAGCATGCACAGTTGTAATGGTCTTAGATGAATGCGCGCAAAAGGAACTATGTCCATTGCCGCTACCATCAACCCGATCACTTCCATGCACTGAGCTATGGAAGGAAGAGGAACGGAATGAAGTATCCGACAAGAGTCTAGAAGTTTTGTTTTTCTGGCCTCTGTTAGAAAAATCCTCATTTCTAAGGAGTCTATAATTGTTCCCAAGAAGGGAACCCTTGTTGACGGGGATAGAGAACTCTTTTCCACGTTCACTTTCCATCCGTGAGATCTGAGAAAGGCCAGGACGATGTCCGTGTGAGCCTTTGCTTGAGGAAGGGACGACGCTTGAATCAGAATGTCGTCCAAGTAAGGTACTACAGCAATGCCCCTTGGTCTTAGCACAGCTAGAAGGGACCCTAGTACCTTTGTGAAAATCCTTGGAGCAGTGGCTAATCCGAAAGGAAGCGCCACGAACTGGTAATGTTTGTCCAGGAATGCGAACCTTAGGAACCGATGATGTTCCTTGTGGATAGGAATATGTAGATACGCATCCTTTAAATCCACCGTGGTCATGAATTGACCTTCCTGGATGGAAGGAAGAATAGTTCGAATGGTTTCCATCTTGAACGATGGAACCTTGAGAAACTTGTTTAAGATCTTGAGATCTAAGATTGGTCTGAACGTTCCCTCTTTTTTGGGAACTATGAACAGATTGGAGTAGAACCCCATCCCTTGTTCTCTTAATGGAACAGGATGAATCACTCCCATTTTTAACAGGTCTTCTACACAATGTAAGAATGCCTGTCTTTTTATGTGGTCTGAAGACAACTGAGACCTGTGGAACCTCCCCCTTGGGGGAAGTCCCTTGAATTCCAGAAGATAACCTTGGGAGACTATTTCTAGCGCCCAAGGATCCAGAACATCTCTTGCCCAAGCCTGAGCGAAGAGAGAGAGTCTGCCCCCCACCAGATCCGGTCCCGGATCGGGGGCCAACATTTCATGCAGTCTTGGTAGCAGTGGCAGGTTTCTTGGCCTGCTTTCCCTTGTTCCAGCCTTGCATTGGTCTCCAAGCTGGCTTGGCTTGAGAAGTATTACCCTCTTGCTTAGAGGACGTAGCACCTTGGGCTGGTCCGTTTCTACGAAAGGGACGAAAATTAGGTTTATTTTTTGCCTTGAAAGGCCGATCCTGAGGAAGGGCGTGGCCCTTACCCCCAGTGATATCAGAGATAATCTCTTTCAAGTCAGGGCCAAACAGCGTTTTCCCCTTGAAAGGAATGTTAAGTAGCTTGTTCTTGGAAGACGCATCAGCCGACCAAGATTTCAACCAAAGCGCTCTGCGCGCCACAATAACAAACCCAGAATTCCTAGCCGCTAACCTAGCCAATTGCAAAGTGGCGTCTAGGGTGAAAGAATTAGCCAATTTGAGAGCATTGATTCTGTCCATAATCTCCTCATAAGGAGGAGAATCACTATCGACCGCCTTTATCAGCTCATCGAACCAGAAACATGCGGCTGTAGCGACAGGGACAATGCATGAAATTGGTTGTAGAAGGTAACCCTGCTGAACAAACATCTTTTTAAGCAAACCTTCTAATTTTTTATCCATAGGATCTTTGAAAGCACAACTATCCTCTATGGGTATAGTGGTGCGTTTGTTTAAAGTGGAAACCGCTCCCTCGACCTTGGGGACTGTCTGCCATAAGTCCTTTCTGGGGTCGACCATAGGAAACAATTTTTTAAATATGGGGGGAGGGACGAAAGGAATACCGGGCCTTTCCCATTCTTTATTAACAATGTCCGCCACCCGCTTGGGTATAGGAAAAGCTTCTGGGAGCCCCGGCACCTCTAGGAACTTGTCCATTTTACATAGTTTCTCTGGGATGACCAACTTGTCACAATCATCCAGAGTGGATAATACCTCCTTAAGCAAAATGCGGAGATGTTCCAACTTAAATTTAAATGCAATCACATCAGGTTCAGCCTGTTGAGAAATGTTCCCTGAATCAGTAATTTCTCCCTCAGACAAAACCTCCCTGGCCCCATCAGACTGGGTTAGGGGCCCTTCAGAGATATTAGTATCAGCGTTGCCATGCTCTTCAGTATCTAAAACAGAGCAGACGCGCTTACGCTGACAAGTGTTCATTTTGGCTAAAATGTTTTTGACAGAATTATCCATTACAGCCGTTAATTGTTGCATAGTAAGGAGTATTGGCGCGCTAGATGTACTAGGGGCCTCCTGAGTGGGCAAGACTCGTGTAGACGAAGGAGGGAATGATGCAGTACCATGCTTACTCCCCTCACTTGAGGAATCATCTTGGGCATCATTGTCATTATCACATAAATCACATTTATTTAAATGAATAGGAATTCTGGCTTCCCCACATTCAGAACACAGTCTATCTGGTAGTTCAGACATGTTAAACAGGCATAAACTTGATAACAAAGTACAAAAACGTTTTAAAATAAAACCGTTACTGTCACTTTAAATTTTAAACTGAACACACTTTATTACTGCAATTGCGAAAAAACATGAAGGAATTGTGCAAAATTCACCAAATTTTCACCACAGTGTCTTAAAGCCTTAAAAGTATTGCACACCAAACTTGGAAGCTTTAACCCTTAAAATAACGGAACCGGAGCCGTTTTAAACTTTAACCCCTTTACAGTCCCTGGTATCTGCTTTGCTGAGACCCAACCAAGCCCAAAGGGGAATACGATACCAAATGACGCCTTCAGAAAGTCTTTTCTAAGTATCAGAGCTCCTCTCACATGCGACTGCATGCCATGCCTCTCAAAAACAAGTGCGCCACACCGGCGCGAAAATGAGGCTCTGCTTATGCTTTGGGAAAGCCCCTAAGGAATAAGGTGTCTAATACAGTGCCTGCCGATATTATTATATCAAAATACCCAGATAAAATGATTCCTCAAGGCTAAATATGTGTTAATAATGAATCGATTTAGCCCAGAAAAAGTCTACAGTCTTAATAAGCCCTTGTGAAGCCCTTATTTACGATCGTAATAAACATGGCTTACCGGATCCCATAGGGAAAATGACAGCTTCCAGCATTACATCGTCTTGTTAGAATGTGTCATACCTCAAGCAGCAAGAGACTGCATACTGTTCCCCCAACTGAAGTTAATTGCTCTCAACAGTCCTGTGTGGAACAGCCATGGATTTTAGTTACGGTTGCTAAAATCATTTTCCTCATACAAACAGAAATCTTCATCTCTTTTCTGTTTCTGAGTAAATAGTACATACCAGCACTATTTCAAAATAACAAACTCTTGATTGAATAATAAAAACTACAGTTAAACACTAAAAAACTCTAAGCCATCTCCGTGGAGATGTTGCCTGTACAACGGCAAAGAGAATGACTGGGGTAGGCGGAGCCTAGGAGGGATCATGTGACCAGCTTTGCTGGGCTCTTTGCCATTTCCTGTTGGGGAAGAGAATATCCCACAAGTAAGGATGACGCCGTGGACCGGACACACCTATGTTGGAGAAAATACCTCTCGTGTAAATTTAAATGTCCATATATTGGCAACTGATTTACTTCTGGAAAAGCTATGTATGTGGTGTAATGTTATGCCCATAACACACAACATGTACTGGTCAAAAACAGATAGTTCGCAGAGAACATGCAGGAAATGTAGCAAAATTAAGTTTTGATAAAAATCGGTTTCCATATTTAAAGTGGAGGAGTTTAGCTTGGGCGTGAATGTGTAATACAGCAATGTTGCAGTTTGTAGAGGTTAATTTAAAACATGGCTGACCAAAACCAGTCCACAAGATCTACCAAATGCTCATGGTTTTAAGATTATCCTTTATGAAAAGGAAGCAGCACAGATTTATGCTGGTTCTGTTTTAGGAGGAATATCCAAAAATCAGAGTCATTGGTAGATCATGAAAACCAGGTTTGGATTAGCTAATGCCGTTAGTGAAAAATAAGGCAACATTTAACATTCTTCTACATCTAATTAATAGGATGTGCATGGTGGGACGTTCTTGTTCTTTCTCACAATATGCAAACAGTCAAACATAAGCAGCAATTACATTAACTGAATTCTCTAATGGGACTGAGCCCAAGCATCAATATTTTGGGAACCACCTTAGTTACTTATATCAATAAAAGATCGCTACCTACTGATTACATTATCATTTTATTTAATCAATGTCTAAAAAGAAACTGGTTAACTGAACTGTAAATAAATATATATATATATTATAAAATACACCACATTGAAATAAAAAGGTTATTAGAAATATAAGTCAATCATTTACAATAGTAAGTTGAAATAAATAAGTTTACTGGTTGTTTGAGTGCGTAGGGGTGTTCTTTCAAGTCCAATGAATTACAGGGACAATAATAGTTATCACTAGATAGAGGTAGAACTATTTTTGCAAACATTTTAGAAACGCTTCTAATATAAATATCAAATCTGCCATTGTGCATTTGTAATTCCACAATAATAGGTCTTTAAAAAGTTTCTATTTAATATTATTTACTTTCAGTCTGAAGGTAAAAGGAACCCAAAAAATAATGATGCTTGGAGAAAGTGCCTTAAAAAAATAAACTCATACAAATTCTGGGTACTGCTATTGTTGAACCGTTAGCTCAGTGAAATTATCCCTTTTAATTTGGATAGACTGATTTAGGACGGAAACGAAACGTGTTAAAACACAACTGCTACAATCCCACATCACATTTTATAAGAACATTAAAAAAGGTTTAACGTTGATGCATAGGAACTTTACTCGCTACACTATGAATCTCTCAGTACCTAATATGTGCTCACCTTTAATTTTAACTATGTGCAACTGGAAAAGGCCTTCAGCATCTGTGGGAAAGCAATATCATTGAGGGGGCAATGTACACTCTTCCACCGCTAATGTTAAAAGTTGAACACTGTGGAAAAGGGGTGCCATTATGTTAATAGACTGCTGAAGCAACATATTAGAAAGCAGTTTTGGTATTGCCCAATTGCTACCACAAGGGCAACAAACCAATTGCACTTCAGACAGCGAAAGGGCTAATCCTGTAAAAGGCAAAGCGTGTAAGAATAACGGACTTCTGCATGCAAAGGATTGGTTGACTCCACCAAGTCTGTAGCTATTAAATAGTAAATTTGAAGTTTTCAGCAAGTGAAAGAGGATAGAAAGCAGATAGCCTTTTCGCAGTGTTAACAGGCACACAAAACATCTAATTAGGCTATAATATTAAATGCAGCTCCATGCCTTTATACACAAACGACCTATAATCTTAATTTCACTTCACAGCACTTTGCTTTATGGCAGGTGTTTTGAAGGAAAAGATCTCAGATATTAATATCCCTGCATGAGCACAGGTGTCACTTAAAATGCAAAGCACACAGGTTGTGTTCAAGCAATGACTGTTATTAACACCCAGATAAAATTAATACAAGTAAATCTAGGATTCTTAAACCAGTCAAACTCATGCAGTATTACCATCAATGAAAGTGTATAAAAAAAAAAATATTTCCTGACGTATGCCACTAGTTTGCATTTACAAACAGAAATTTATTATTAGATGGGTTAAAATGCTCAGTTTTCCCTTATAGAAAACAATCCAAGGAAGAGACCTTCAAATAACATGCAAAGACAAAATTTTGCAAGAGATGTGCATGTGTAGATTTGGAAGTGATTATTGACCAAAGAGCAGAGTTCTCAGACAAGGTTTCCGGGTGGTGGCATAATATGAAATTTCAGCACCATGAGTATATTAAAAGGGCCAAAACAGCTTGAAAGCATGAGAACTGCTATCCTAAAAAAAATTGTTCACAGTTGAACTAGAAGAAAAAGCAAAAAAAATAATAATTCTAGTCTGATATTTAGAAAATATTTAGAACATTTTAGTATTGTTCTACAACGTTCAACCATTAGAGCAGATTTTGGTGAACTGAAAAAAAATAAATAAAAAGGGCATGATTACAGAAGAACGAAACCTTGAGAAGACACAAGCTCAGTGGTTAAGATTTAAAAGGAAAAAAAAAGCTGTACGGCAAGAAGCAACAGAAATGTAAACCATCATTGGCACTGCTGCTTTAAGGTAAGCCAGGCTGAAACGTAAGCGGAGAGTGCTGCAGCAATCAAGTTTTTAAGGGGTGGGAACAGAATAGAGAAACGAGACATTAAGAACGCTGCTTAGAATGTTGCAAGAACATAGCCACAAGATGGAGCACATGCTTCCATGCTCTTCTGCAAGTTTCTATCATAAAGAGGAAAAAAAAAAAAAAAAAAAAAAAAGGAAAATATATATATATATATATATATAAAATGGAGACTGTTAGTGTACACAATCAAGTGAAACTAATTACCAGTACTGCAGCAGTCTGTTCAACTAACGCCGGCCGCCCGGCTGCACAGTTCAGGGTAAATGGCACCGCATACTGCGGCGTGATGGTGGCTACGTGTGGATGAAGAGTTGCTACCATTAGTGGGGTACAGCTTCCCTGAAACGTAGATTAGGAAGTGAGTGAAACAGTAAATTTAGCAACATACGGGTTCAACAGTACCTGAAGAAAAGGCTGTGGTGTGAAATCTTACTAATGGGATTACGGACTAGAATCGTTGGGTGCGCTTGGCTTGGAAGCAGAGGGTGGTTTTCAGTATGAGGAAAACTAATATGATATTCTACTACATTTCTGCTCTTTAGCTAAAAGGGAGAATACTACGGGGGGGGAACCAAACCAGAAAGACTACGTTTAAAGGGACACAGTAGAATGGAAATTAAATGCTCTGAAGATATACATTCTGGCATTCGTTCACAAAATCAATGGTAAAAATGGCAGCGGCCTGTGGCATTCATCTCTTTTCAGTGCAACACATATGTGAGCAAATTCAAATATTTGTGTAGTGCACTCTTTTCCAAATATATCTGGAACCTATAAAAAGCAAAAGGCCGCATACCGCGTTCATTTTCGGTATTTGTATAGTAAACATATGCTGAAATGCACATCTAGAAATTAACAGGGAAATGCCTCTTCCAATAAAACAATTATATTTTTTTCTTTTTAGCCACTAACTCAAAAGTAGAAATGTTTATGTAATGAACTATCCCCCAACAAAGTGCAGCATCCATATTGTATGAACTGTAGCCCTATAGTGTGCACATGGACATATACACTTGTGCACAGCTTGCCCAAGACAGGCTATTGTAAACCTGCAAATAGGCAAACTACACTGGGTCGGATTAAGTTTTATAATCTTATTTTCATGCCCAACATGTTGTGTATGATCATAATTTTGCCCCTTAAATGGATAATAAACCCCAATTTTTCTTTCATGATTCAGACAGAGCATGCAATTTTAAGCAACTTTCTAATTTACTCCTATTATCTATTTTTCTTTGTTCTCTTGGTACCTTTATTTGAAAATGCAGGAATGTAAGCTTATGAACTGAACCCAATTTTGGTTCAGCACCTGGGTAGCGCTTGCTCTACCCAGGTCCTGAACCAAAAATGGGCCAGCTCATAAGCTTACATTCCTGCTTTTTCAAATAAAGATACAAAGTGAACAAAGAAAATTTAATACAAGTAAATTAGAAAGATGCTATAAAATTGCATGCTCTGTCTGAATCATGAAAGAAAACAATTGGGGTTTAGTATCCCTTTAAACAATTATACTACTAAAAAGCAGTATAACTCGGTAAAATGCAATATTGAATTGGAAAGTTTTTTGAAGAGGTCTCTAGGCTCAGAGTCTCACGCAAAAGAATCTGTTTTTTTCCTGGTCATCTGCATGTGCTTAAAGGGACATTCTGGTGCAAAATGACATGATCTAATTAGTTTGAATTACTGATTCTGGCAAACTGTGTGTAACCCCCTGTGTTGAACACATCAGGAAAACACTGGTGATTGACAGCTATGTGGGACATCTGCTCCTGAATGCATCGCTAAGCGTTTTCTACTCTGGAAGTAACTTCCAAGCGGGGCTTTGTCCAAGTGTTAAACCACTTTTCAAGCAATGCAAAAATTACAGGCTCTAAAGAATCACAGTAAGTCATTTTTTTGCATCGGAAGGCCCCTTAAGTAAAAGAATGTTACATTTGAATTTCTACATCTAAACTGACTATAAAAGTGAAGTTCAGGAGCTCTGGCAAACACATTTTTTTGTTTGTTTTAGGATTAAAGTGCTAATTTTAACTAGTTTTCCATTTGGTTATTTATCCACTCTTGGTAGCTCCGGTGCTTATAAAAAGCAGAAAAAATAAACTTTGTAGAGAGCAAAGAAAGGAATTCTATTAAAACCATTAGACTAAAACAAAAAAGTTAGATCTGCTACCACAGTGGTGAAAAAAACAGAAATATTTGTTGGAGGGGTTATAATTGGGTAAAAGAATGTGAGGAAGTAGGAGGAAAAAAATTTGTGCATGGCTTGGCAACTGCTAACCTTAAGGTAAGAAGAAGGAAAAAAACAAACAAAACAAAAAACACACACCAGTAACAGGATTCTAAACACACCCCACACACACATTTTGTAAATTTGAATTGCAGTGCTTGGTATGCTGTAAGGGAATGAGGTTAGAATCAGTCATATATAAAGAGGCTCTAATCAAGAAAATATATTTACAGAGAAAATTCTATAAAAAAGATTTTTTTGTCAACAAAGGGAATAAATTAAACAGACTGATAAAGTAACAGAGATATGGTGAGACAAAACTTCTAATAAAACTGTACATAAACATACACACACAAATAGTCTTGTTTATGGACAAACAAAATTCAACAATTATAAGCCATATATATATATATATATATATATATATATATATATATATATATATATATATATATATATATATATATACACACATATACACACATATACACACACACATATATATATACATACACACTAGGGCTGGGCGATATGGGTGGGGGGAAAAAAATCGTGATTTAAAAAAAAAAAAAACCTGCAATTACGATTTAATCGCAATTTTATTAAAAATTACTATAACGCCTTCATTTTTCTATAAAACGTTTATCCCGAAAAGGTACTAAAACAATGAAGAATCTTCATAAGTTTGGGGATATTTTTGCTTGCATTACTGATAAATACCAAAAGATCGTCCGCATAAAGAGATATTTTGAGTTCCTCAAGCCCTACCTTTATACCGGACAGACCATTTCTCAGGGTGACAGCCAGCGGTTCGATACTCAAATTGAAGAGCAACGGCGACAGTGGGCACTCTTGTCTGGTCCCTTTATTTAATTGAAAGTTCTCTGAAAGAAGACCATTTATTATTAAGGCTGAGAATGGCTTATCATATAGATTATGGATAAACTTCAGAAAATGACCCTTTAAGCCAAATTGTTCCACTGAATCAAGTAAGTGGTGCCAGTCAATTGCATCGAAGGCCTTTTCCGCATCGATAGCAATAACTGCCTGATCATTACAGGATAACACATGTTCAGACTCCTGCGAACTGTAGTAATCTACTGTTAGGAGCAACTTCCTTAGATTAGTTAATGATGATCTAACTTTCATAAACACGGTTTGATCAGTGTGAATCAATTTGGGTAATAGCTTCTGGAGTCTTGCAGCAATTATTGTTGTTAGGATTTTATAATCTGAGTTAAGCAAAGAGACTGGGCGATATGCGTCTAAAGCTTCAGGATCTTTACCTTTTTTTGGAATTAGCGTAATTGATTTTGTGAATTCTTTAGAGACGTTTGATCCTTCGATATAATAATGAAATAGCTCAGCGAGACTTTGTAAGATATTACCCTGCAGAATTTTATAATACTCGTTTGGTAACGCGTCTGGCCCTGCCGCTTTATTGCAGGCTGTTTGATAGCTTTCTCAATTTCTTCCTGCGTTATTGGGCAGTTCAGTTCCACTAAATCTTCTGCTAGAAGATATGGAAGCTTACAAGATTCCCTGAAAATTCAATACAATAATAAACCTACCATCCTCATCAATCTCCGTGTGTGTTATATTATAATTTAGGTTTTTATGAAATAGTATTGCAACACCCTTTTTCCTTTTAGTGCCCGATGTGGCCACCACCTCGCCGACACAACCTGTTCTCAACTTATAACTTTTATTAACTAACAAATAAGTCTCCTGGATAAAGGCGATTTGAGCTTTACATAAATTTAAATGTTTTATTATGGATTTACGTTTAATAGGAGATGTTATACCGTGCACATTCCATGATACTAAATTAATATCCCTCATAGCCTAGTTTATACATGTGGGAGGAACCATACCATACAGGACCCCAGAAGAGAGAGAACAATAGGGCAAGGGGGGGCGAGGGGAAGAGGAGAAAAAAAAAAGGGAAAAGTGTGTGTGTGTGTGGGGGGGGGGGGGGTAGAAGGGGAGACAATGTTTGTAATTCTTTATTCCAATAACTCTTAGACATAACATGAAATAAAAAATCCACAGATTCAGTACTTTTTTACCAGATGTGAGAAAAAAAAATTATCTCACTATCTAAGTTTTCCTTAAGCATTGCTATACAGCCTAGTTAACACAGTGCCATTCCTTATCAAATCTAATACTGCCTAAGCCTCTGCGTCTTCTAGAAAGTGGGTAGCTTCTAACTTGTTGTTTAGCACCTGCCACACTCCTGTTTTTAACACTTTAATTTTTGCTGGATATAACAGGAAGGCATTATAGCCCTTCTCAATCAGGGGCCATTTCTTTTCTGCGGTTGGAAGTTTCTAATGAGTAGTCCTGAAATATTAAAATTTTCTTGTCCTTAAAGAGGACTGTTTTTTTTTCCTATAATAAGTCAAGATTTCTACCTTGTCCTGGTAATGTGAGAGTTTAACTATAATTGGTCTTATCAGCCTTGTATCATCTGCTTTAGTTTTCTCAGGCCCAATTCTATGAATTCTCTCTACCCTTATCTTTGACCTAGTGTTAGGGATTTCTAGAAGGAATGGTAACGTTTCATGCATAAACTTGTTTAGGTCTTGAAATTCTTGGGTCTCGGGTATCCCTAAGATTCTTAAATTATTCCTTTGAGAACAATCTTCTAAATCATCTAACCTTTCTTGTAGTCTTTTTATTGTGCTATCATAATGTTTGGTATCTTGGTCTCTGGAATTGATCCTATCTTCTATCTCAGAAATTCTCGCTTCAGCCTCATCTAGCCTATTATTATATTGTCTTACTTCAGAGGATAATGTTGCAACATCCTGTCTTATTAGATCAAGGTGAGGTAGCATTGTGGCTGAGATCTCTTTCACTAACTGTTGGACATCTAAGTCCGGATGGGCAGATATACTTTCTTCCACTATACTATCTTGAGGTAAAGGATTGTGGGTTTTAGGTTGGGTTTTATCTTTTTTGGGTGGCATTGTGGGCGATTTAGATTTAGCCGAGTAGACAAATTTCTCCATAAAAAAAAAGTAAAGGAGATAAAATAAAAGTAATTAAAGGAGTATATTCCGCTTACTAGGTGATGTTAAAATTATTTTATAAATAGTGAATGATTAAGTTATAATTTTATATATAGTGAGTGTATAGGAGGATATTTGTGAGGAGAAAAAAACGAAAATTTTTAGTTTTCTATAATTGATTCTGTGATTGACAGTAAAAGAAGCAATGTGCACAAAACTCTGTATATATCAAAGAAATTTGTACTTGTTAAACCCCCTAAATTCCAAAAAGGTTTAGCACCTGAGAAATTATCATAACATAAGTTGCCCCCAAGGTCACCATGCAAATCCTCATTAATAATATGACACTTTTCAAGTAAGTTTTTTGACTCACTTAAATGGTATTTTTTTCTTTTTTTTCCCTTTCCCCTCCCTTCCCCTCTCTTTAATTTCTTTTCTTTTAATGCAAGTAGCTATGTAAAGACAAAAGCTGGCAGGATTTTCCCTTACCCGACACAAAAGATTCAAGATCTGCTAGAACTTGACCAAACACAGTTTATTCTACCAGCGATCCCTCCTTAATTCTGCCCCTATATAAGATCTATGGTATAGCTGTAGGTTATAATAGCCGTTATATTCTCTATGAATGTTGTATATTTGTCAACGCTGACAAAAAAAACTTACATCGCTTAAATTCCAGGAAAAAAAAAAAAAAAAAAAAACACAAGCAAATAATATTTCTTAGCTCTTCTCTCCTAGGATACTAAGGGCTTCTTAGCAGTCTAGATCCCAAACAACAGTTATGCTTTGCAACAAATAAGTTAGTATGGTTAAAGTGGTCCTGCAATGGAGAGGGATTCTTATACAGGGGACCTTAGTCCAATTATATACAGAACTATATGGTAAAAAGTTCCTAAGCTGTAAGTTTCAACTCTTCTGACTTGAGTTGTACTCTCCCCTCTCCTTTTCCTCTTTTTTACTCCGTTCCTTTAGTACAAGACTGCTGCAGGAGTACACCTCATTAAATTAAGACACAATTGAGTTCCCAGACTCTTCTATGGCCATGAGAGATGCCCAGAACATATCAACCTCTCTTCTCTTTCCTCTCTTTTTTTCTTTTCTTTCCTTCTTTCCTTTCCCCTTTTTATTCCTTTTTCTTTCAGGACTGTTCAGGTGGTGGCTGCTTCATCGTACAGGCACAGCTTCCTTTACAGGAGGAAAAGTAAAGAGTAAGCTTTCCTGGGCTGACTACCGCTCTAGCTCTCATAAAAAAAAAACAATCTTCACTGGGCTATGTAGTTCTCTGAGGGGGGGGGGGGGGGGGGGGGGGCTTACTCTAGCCGAAGATTTTCCTGCACCAAAGCTGGATAGCAGACAGGTAGCAGTTTTATTGAGTCTATTGTGTTGCTTAGACTATCTTCACCCTCTCTCCAGAGAACCCGGACTTTTTGGCTAGCAATGAAACGGTGATAAGGTTGCAGAGTCCTTTTTTCCTTCTCTTTCTTTCCTTTTATCTTTTCCCCTAATTCACTGGGAGTGGGGCAAAGGGACTTAAAATAGGGGGCACCGATCTTTATCCTATACCTCTCAGGCTTTCTCTTATGCTTTTAATAGCTCACGCAGGTAGAGTATTAGACAGGCACAGAGAGGGCCCAGGCCAGCTTCCTATAAAAGTTTTTCACCCTCCCCAATTCAACTCCCAGACTTAAGCTAGCCAGTGACCTTTGCTTATGTTAGTGTTAATATTAATAACAGCATCAAAAAGAAACGAAACTCTTATGGTAAACAGAGCAAAAGAATCAAACACAGTCTGTCCTTGGCCAGAGGACTATTGAAGGCCAGTTAACGGTTACCGGACCAAGCACTAGACGGAGTGCTTTAGACTACTTCCTTGCCGCTTCTCCCCTGCTTCCCCCAACGGTCTATCTCAGGCGGAACCAGGCCGCCAAGAGCTGAGTCGTCCTCGCTGAACCATGTGCGAGAGTAAGCAGTCAGGGGCTTTAGGTCGATTCCTGCGTTGAATACTTCAATCCAGTATTTACTGTGAATACACCCTGCAGGCTTGGATTTGGACGACCGGGGTCCTGGAAATAAGGACCTAAGCGGGGTTTGCTCTCAGGAGGCTCGGACGCCTACACGCTGCTCTCGCACCTCAGACGCGTACGTCAGGGCTGCTGATGTCAGATCCGGTCTCGCAAACCCGAAATACACTTACCAGACTGGCGGCAACCACTGCTCTGGCATTTAACACCAATAGATGTTTGATATCTATTGAAACTAAACTCAAACAATACTCATACCCATGCCAGCAAGCAACCCAAAGATACCAGCAGCAACGGAGACAAAAAGGGTTTAAAAAACACCACAGCCTGGTAAAAAAAGGGTCTGCATTAAAATGCCCTAGCTTAGAGGACAAATGTTAAACAGCGAAGTAAGACAAAAAACTAACTCCCTTTAAAGGGACATTAAACACTTTGAGATGGTAATATATATAATAAAACAACTCTGTAATATACTTTCATTATTTATTTTCTCCTCTTTGTCTGTATTTCCATTCTGAAATTGTGAGCTTTTCAGTTCCTGTTAGAAATGGAAGTGCAGAACACTATTAAATCCAGCACAACCATTGGCTGCACACTCTAGTGACCTATTTATAACTGACCCTAATTGGCTACAGCAGAGAAGGTAACACAAGTTACAACATGGCAGCTCCCAGTGTTTTATAGACACTAAAACTTTACACTTATTTTGTCACTTTTTAAACAACTAATGAAACTTTAAAAAATACATCTACATGTTAGTCATGGACTAATCTTTTCTTTGAATGCATCATTCTATCTAGCATTTATTCAGTGTTTAATGTCCCTTTAAGGACTAAGCTTAGCACTGTCCACTTTTGCATGGAAAGATTAAGAATAAGGGAAATGGTCTCAGTTTTAAACTAGTAAAAGGGTCAAGGTTGAGGTCTGGCCATTAACCAAAGGCAAGCAGGTCCTTCAAGGGTAAAGAATAAAGGAAAGGTGGAAAAGGGTCTCGGTTTTAAACCAGTAAAAGGGTCAAGGTTGAGGTTTGCTCATTAACCAAAGGCCAGCAGGTCCTTCAATGGTAGATGCATCTAGAGTGAGCCAAGACAGCTGTGAACTTAGCTTAACTAGAGAAACCATCACCTAGACATCTCTATAAGAAAGGCACATTCAATTGTCAAGGGACTTTAATCAAGATGCTAGGCCCAGGACTTCCAATGGAGGGTGCATACAGCATGTGCAGGCGCAGTCATGTTATTGCCTTCTGTTTTACTATGAAATCTCACAAGATTCCACTGAAATCTCATGAGATCAAAGTAAAGCAAAGTGTGTGGCATCAGCACTGATGAAGCCAATTGGCTTTTCTTTAAAATACAGCTGACAGTAGCTTAAGAATGACTGTTCACCGAGAACATACTATTGTGAGCTGAAGAAATTTTGAGGTAAAAAACTTAAAATTATACTTACCTGATAATTTTCTTTTCTTCTGTACGGGGAGAGTCCACAGCTGCATTCATTACTTTTGGGAAATACAGAACCTGGCCACCAGGAGGAGGCAAAGACACCCCAGGCTTAAATACCTCCCCCCTCCAGTCATTCTGCCAAGGGAACAGTATGAGAAATATCAGGCTAAAAAATGTGCCAGAACGACGAATAAAAAAGAATTTAAGGCTGCCCACAGATAAAAAAAAAACAGGCTGGGAGCTGTGGACTCCCCGTACAGAAGAAAAGAAAATCATCAGGTGAGCATAATTTAAGTTTTTCTTCTTAAAATGTCCACAGCTGCATTCATTACTTTTGGGAAATCAATACCCAAGCTTATATAGAGGACAATGAATGCAAATGGGCTGGAACAAAAAGGCGGCCCATTCTGATGGCAGCCTGACAACCTGGATTCCCGACAAAAAACTACTTCAACAGAAGCAGGAAGAACAAAAATATGGAAAGAGGACAAGGTAACTGCCCATCAATTAGAACCATAAGGATCCCCGTTAGCGATCACTCTACATTCTGGACTCCACTGAGAACAAAAGCCTCTGAGGAAACAAAGTCCCACTCTCCAGAAGTGCACAAATAAAAACCTCTCCATGAACAATGGCAAGGGAAACAACAAACAACTCCCACACCATATTCTCCCTAACTGAAAGAAGGGAAGAATCAGATAAGAAGGTCCGAAAGCACCTCCAGAAACAATCCCCGAAGACTCGAGGACAAAAAAAGAGAGAGAAGCACCTAGCATAACTAAAAAAAAAGTGGCTACCAAGCTGCAAGAGGACAAAGTCCTGAAGAAAATACTCGGACGGAGAAAAAAGAAAGGAAAAATTCTAGATCACCTCCTACATGGATCCAAAAGGAACCAATGTAAAGCCTTAACCGAAACCGAAGTCCCAAAAGGACAAAAGGTAGAACAAGACTACCCTACTATAGACAGCTAACTAGCACAAAGAAACTGAACACCCCTAGGTCAGAAAAAAACCCCGGGAGCAGAACAGGAAAGGAATAGTAACATCCGTTTATGCCACAAACGAAAGTCGCAGGCTTCCATCGGATAGGCAGTCAGACTAAACGTCAAACCACAATAACTAGCCAACCGAATAGCTAGCCAACTTGCACCAGGACATTCCTGTAAAGGAACAAGAGAAAAAATAAGAAAGCAGGGCAGACCAATTCACCCCCTACCAGAAAACGGGGTAAGGGAGGACAACACCCTGACCAATAAGGAAGAACCAACTACCCACTAAGGGAAGGTTTCCAAACCAAGTGCAAGGCCTCCCAACGTAGTAAGGATCCTTTCAGGAGAAAAGATACGTGGCCAATGCCCAAACAGAGCAGTCAGAATTCCTAACCCCTTCTCCGATCAAACAGTCCTATCACAGAAGCGACTGTCAATGTCCCAAGGACAAAAGATTAAAAAAAAAAATCCCAGCATCGACAAGGCCCAGGGATCCGCTAATGAATCTCCAACCAGGAGTTCCTAAGAAAGAGAAGCAGGAAGGAGGCACCGACACCTAGAGAGATTAACTCATGATCAAGGATACCTATCCTCATTACCCCTCAGAAAACTGAAGGGAGAGTACACTGCAGACAAGAGAAACCCTCGACCCACTGAACTCGTAGAGTCAGATGAGGAAAAACTACCTCAGAAGGAGCCAACTGAATAGGCGCAGTAGACCAGATCCTTCCAAATAGAAGGAAAACGAAGACACACAGGAATATTCCAGTAAGGAAATTCCCAGGAAAAACTTCCTCCATCTCTCCAGAAGAGAGAAAAAGAACCGTCCTAGTAGAAACAAGGAGATTTCCCCAGGACCGGGAAAACAAGCACGCTACTGAGCGCCAGACAGATCCAAGACTAACCAAAAATGCCAAGTCAACGACAAGGACTAGCTAAAAAAAAACGGACCCCCAAAACCAGGTGCCGGATCAAGACCAAAAACCTCACGGAACAATCAAAGTTACCTGGAAATTAAATTTGCACTAAAGTTGATGCATGCCATACCGTCTTGGACTTTGATTTCTCATTAAGTATCCCAGTGGCTGTCCACTCAGCCCCAAAAGGCTTCTAAGATAACACCCACAAAGTCCGAAGACAAAGGAAGGACCCCAAAGAGATCAGAATTCCAAGACTGAGAGAATAAATTAAAGATTCAGTCTGGATTAACCCTCAGAAAACCTACAGCTCAAGGAATTAAACAAATGAGTGAGCATCCTAAAACTCCTATTGGTTGACGGCAAGAGAGACTGCATAACAATCCCGCAGATCCCCAAGTAAATAGTATTAAAAAGGGGATACTTCAAGGACAAAAAACGTTCCCTAAGAACCTAGTCTCCGCAACCAGATGGCCGACAGTCCTACCCAAAAAAGGCAAGGGGGAGTGAATAGCATAGCAATCCTCAAAAAAGAGAGAAACATTAGCGAAAGAGATCGGAAAATTGGACACTCCAATCCACAAGGAGTGCTAATAGAGGGGAAAATCGCCCCCTACTCCAGATACTGGAGATCTCCCTGCAGTCATCTGATCCTCCTCCCGTCCAAGGACCTCCGGAACTACAAACCATGCAAGTTATGCAGGGACAAAACACTTAGTATCGAGTACGACCAACATTGGACGCCCCACCAAGATGAAATAACGTAGGACCAGTCTGATATCTAGGATAGAAGGGACTATAACTTGCAGAAACAAGAAAAAGAACCTCGTAGAGGTAAGCAAACTTAGTACCCAGACAGGACCAGCCTGTTGTCAAGGATACAAAAAGTCTGATATAACCTCAAAAGAACAGAGAACTAGTACTCAACCAGCCTGAACCAGAACTAGTACTCAACCAGCCTGCTGACCAGGGTACAACCAAACTGTTCAAGGGCTAACTGAAAGTTCTAAACCCTAACAGGGATAGACGGATAGACTAAACAAACAGACAAACGACAGACAAATAAGCTCTGAGGCTTACACATAGTCTTAAAATAAACTTTTTTTGTGTGGCTTCCGCCAGACGCAACAACCATCATGACCATAAAATCGCTAGTATCAAAATCCCAGAAAAGAGATTCTGAAAAGGAAGAGTCTGCAACAGTCTCGAGCTCCGGGGAAAAAAACACATCCTAACCGGATCAAAAGAAAGTAGGCAGCACCTGCAGGTGAACGTCAAAAGGGAAAGCAAACACTAACAGGGCCAGCCTGTCAGAGACCCGATTCCTCAAGAGCTCAGAACTGGGATAAGATAAAAAAAAAAAAAAACACAAAAAAAAAAAAAAAGACAATCAGGAGTAGTATTCACATCCCTCCACTCATCTAGCGCTGTTCGTCATCAGAATCAGAAGACTGAGGATCTAGAGGCCAAAAAAAACCTCCAAAGCCTGCCTCAGCAGTACACGCAGGCGCTTCAGACTGACTCTAAAGGCAAAATCCATCCCTGACGGGGCATTTGAAGGCCCCGACCCTGACGGTAGTACCCCTGAAGCCTCAGAGGGAACTGCTCCCCCAGAGGAAAAACCCAGCTCACCTGGCGCCTCCATGTTAAGAGGACACGGATAAGCTCTACACTCGACCTCAGGAAGCTGTAAATGCGCCAACGCCAAGAATATGACCATGCACAACCGAGCCGCAAACTCTGGAGGAAAGAAACCTCCTTCCGGCGGAGTAACGGTATTTGGGACAACTGCCTGTGAAGGAACAGAAAATTCCAGGGAAGGCACCTCACGGGACACATAATCCTTAGAGGCGGATGGCTCAGTGGGCTCTAATCTCTCTCCAGAGGAAGAAAAGAGCAATCTATTACAGCATACGGAACATAATTGATTGGGCTGGATTACCATACAATCTAAGCAGAAAACAGAATCTGAATCAGAGAAATCCTCCTCAGAAAAATCTGAATCCTCCATAACTTGACCGGACAAAACTTGTACAAACACAAGTAGCACCTCACATCCCCAATGGCTGGGGCACTCACCACCTCCTATGACCCAGACAAGTAGAGAAAAAACACTCTCCACCGACCCTTGGTAACAAATACAGAAATGGAGAACGAAAACGTGGCCACACTCTGTCACTAGGTGCAACCTACAGGTCAAGGAAAAGCGTGCCAGTCCCATCAAGAAACTGCGTAGCTGGAAAAAAACCTTCACGTTCCCTAAAAGCCATGAGCCCCAACATCACTACACATAAGCAGACAGAATCACATAACAAATATGATTAAAGTCCCCCACTGTTCAATAACCCCCCTTCAGGAGATATTAACCCTTGATTCCATAAAGATAAAGGAGTCCCACTGAGACCCAGTGTTCTATCATTACATTATATTCCCACATTGAAAGGAAAATGAAACAATCTTACCGGAATCTATGCCGTGGAACAGAAACACGGTCCTTCAAGTGTGACAGATAGTAGCGTCACTTCTGACATGGACTTGAGTGAAGAAAGCAGGCAGCGAAACTAGTCAATGCCGATTGCTTATAGAGCGGTTGATATGAGTCGGGATAGTTTCGCAGAAAGACTCTCCCTGCATCTCTGGACTCCAACTGTCATCCAAGGTCTCATTGAGAGGCTGACAGGACTACTTAAAAGTCCAGTTCCATCTCGAAGAGTACTACCCTCCATAAGAGACTATTCCGTTATCTTTTAACACTTCTCTGCCAACCTCCTGTGACGAAAGACAAAGAATGACTGGGGGATCAGGGAAGGGGGGGGGGGGTATTTAAGCTTTTGGCTGGGGTGTCTTAGCCTCCTCCTGGTGGCCAGGTTCTGTATTTCCCAAAAGTAATGAATGCAGCTTTGGATTCTCCCTGTTTTAAGAAGAAAATCTCTTTTTTCTTTTCTTACATAGAGATGTTCAGGAGATAGTTTATTGTCAGTTTCACTTTCAAGTGATTAGTTAGCATATGGGTATTTTGTCCCTTTACAATGTGATAAATCTATGGTGGAGGTGGAAAAATGATGATGTGCAGAGTTCAACACCAGGAAGGGCAAGCAAAATAAAATATGAAAGTACATTGCAAATTAGTTTTTTTGTATGCATGATTAAAACATTTAGGCCTAGGTTACGAGTGAAGTGCAATATCTGCGCTCTACTCAGCAAATACCAGCGCATGTAAATGGAAGCCTTGCGCTCACGAGAGTGGGTTTCCATAGGCTCCAATGGGAGCCTCATTCTCATGCCGTCAGACACGGAAATCCACCTAGTGTAGCGGGCAAATTGCGCAGCAAAATAAAAATATATATGAATATATACATATATTGGTGTATATTTGTGTATATACAAATATTAACACATAAAATATATATATGTATATAAGCATATACATATACAGTGGATATAAAAAGTCTACACACCCCTGTTAAAATGTCAGGTTTCTGTGATGTAAAAAAATTAGACAAAGATAAATCATTTTAGAACTTTATCCACCTTTAATGTGACCTATAAACTACACAACTCAATTGAAAAACAAACTGAAATATTTAAGGTGGAGGGAAATAAACAAAAAAAAACTAAAATAATGTGGTTGCATAAGTGTGCACACCCTCCTATAACTGGGGATGTAGCCGTGTTCAGAATTAAGCAATCACATTTAAAACCATGTTAAATAAGAGTCATCACACACTTGCCACAATTTAAAGTGCCTCTGATTAACCCCCGAATAAAGTTCAACTGTTCTAGTAGGACTTTCCTGACATTTTCTTAGTCGCGTCCTACACAAAAGCCATGGTCCGCAGAGAGCTTCCAAAGCATCAGAGGGATCACATTGTTAAAAGGTATCAGTCAGGAAAAGGGTACAAAAGATTTTCCAAGGCATTAGATATACCATGGAACACAGTGAAGACAGTCATCAAGTGGAGAACATATGGCACAACAATGACATTACCAAGAACTGGATGTCCCTCCAAAATTAATGAAAAGACGAGAAGAAAACTGGTCTGGGAGGCTACCAAGAGGCCTACAGCAACATCAAAGGAGCTGCAGGAATATCTGGCAAGTATTGGCTGTGTGGTAAATGTGACAACAATCTCCCGTATTCTTCATATGTTTGGGCTTTGGGGTAGACGGCAAGACGAAAGCCTTTTCTTTCGATGAAAAACATCCAAGCCCAGCTAAATTTAGCAAAAACACATCTGAAGTCTCCCAAAAGCATGCGAGAAAATGTGTTATGGTCTGATGAAACCAAGGTTGAACTTTTTGGCAATAATTCCAAAAGATATGTTTGGCGCAAAAACAACACTGCATATCACCAAAAGAACACCATACCCACAGTGAAGCATGGTGATGGCAGCATCATGCTTTGGGGCTGTTTTTCTTCAGCTGGAACCTTAGTTAAGCTAGAGGGAATTATGAACAGTTCCAAATACCAGTCAATATTGGCATAAAACCTTCAGGCTTCTGCTAGAAAGCTGAACATGAAGAGGAACTTTATTTTTCACCATGACAACGACCCAAAGCATACATCCAAATCAACAAAGGAATGGCTTCACCAGAAGCAGATTAAAGTTTTGGAATTGCCCAGCCATAGCCCAGACCTGAATCCAATCGAAGATCTGTGGGGTGATCTGAAGAGGGCTGTGCACAGGAGATGCCCTCGCATTCTGACAGATTTGGAGTATTTTTGCAAAGAAGACTGGGCAAATCTTGCCAAGTCAAGATGTGCCATGCTGATACTCATAACCCAAAAGACTGAGTGCTGTAATAAAATCAAAAGTTGCTTCAACAAAGTATTAGTTTAAGGGTGTGCACACTTATGCAACTATATTTTATTTTTTTATTTCTACTTCCCTTCACCTAAAAGATTTCAGTTTATTTTTCAATTGAGTTGCATAGTTTATAGGTCACATTAAAGATGAAAAAAGTTCTGAAATGATTTATCTTTGTCTCATTTATTTACATCACAGAAACCTGCCATTTTAACAGGGGTGTGTAGACTTTTTATATCCACTGTATATATATTCAGAGTAAAAACACAGTCTCCATTGACACAAAAATAAAAATGCTCATATTTTATTTATTTTAAAGAGCTGTCCACTTTATTTGGGGGGGGGGGGGGGGAATTGGAGCAACTATTTATGACCTCTGGTTAATTGTGCTTGGCGCAAAGTGAAACAGCGAGCTTGTGGAAGCATTAACCACCCACTTGTAATGGCTGGTTATATAATGTGCACCCGTAAACTGGCAAAGTTGCCCCTTTATGGGCGGACGTTAAAAATAGTGCTCCACTTTTAATCTAGCCCTTAAATGGGGAAATTACATTTAGAATTTAAAAGGGAAGTAAATTATAGTATATGGCTAATACAAATAGACGGTAGCCGACGTATGGTGGATAGCCTATGATGAAGTAGGGAAACCCCTACGAAACGCGTAAGGCACACCCACTGTATACGTCACACGCAGCTGTTTTGGATCAAGCTGCTCAGTGTGGCGGTTTTGTTTTTTACACCGGAGATCTTTTATTGGGACACCTGGAACCTCTTGAACTAAAGATAAGACGCTTCTACTTGCCACTGTACAACATGAACTACTTCTCTTCACTGACGGAAAGGTATCTGTCTGGACAGCAGTGTCCCTATATACTGTGGAACCTAATGGTGTTTCAGGATATGCTTAAACATAACTCAAATGTTTGAAGTTGTCTAATGTGAGTGAATTTTGTGTGCTTTAATAAATTGCGTTTTTAACCACTACAGTTAGAGGAGTCTGCGCTTTTCTTTTCTGTTTTCTTGTGAAGTAAATTATAGTATCTGTAAAAAAAAAAAACTGATTGAATGCAGTCTACAGATGTTTTTATATAAAGCAGTTAATCTGTGTAGCCGCCCCCTTCACTTCAAACATATTTTATACTTCACAGGCAATGTGGTACCACACCCACTATTAAGTATAATGTAAACACGCCCTGAAGCCAGCTGCCATTATAACCAGTAGCGATACACTGCATATAAGCCAAGTCAGTACCTTTAGGTTTCCCATTTTATGCAAAACCACAAAATGCATGCCATTTATGCTTTACTTAAAGGGACAGTAAACATCTTGACAGCATATATATATATATATATATATATGTGCAATGACACAACTTTGCACAATATACTTCATTATTTATTTTGCCCTCTTTTTATGTAATTTAGCTCTGAAAAATTGTGGCTTTGAATTCTCAAAGCTGGAAATGTACTCTGTTGGCTTTTTAAGGCTATCTCTGCTAGATATATTTCCCTAATTGACTTTTAAGTGGTAACAACTGCAAAACAAAGCACTTTATAACAACTGTTGCTAGCCTTGTTGTCTGCAGCCTCAAGCCAGGATTGGTTCCTCTAAATAAAGTAAATGGTGTGTGGAGTTTGGCCATTGAAAAACAAATGCAGTTAAAGGGACATTATACACTAATTTTTTCTTTGCTTAAATGTTTTGTAGATAATCTATTTATATAGCTCATAAAGTTTTTTTTTTTAAATAAATGTATAGTTTTGCTTATTTTTAAATAACATTGCTCTGATTTTCAGACTCCTAACCAAGCCCCAAAGTTTTATGTGAATACCGTCAGCTACCTTCTCCAGCTTGCTCCTGTTTGTGTAAAGGGTCTTTTCATATACAAAAGAAGGGGGGGGGGAGTGTCTTATTTGCCACTTGCAGTGGGCTTTCCAGCTACCTTTTCAACAGAGCCAAACTGACAGCTTCTAAGTAAGTTTTTAAACAGTTTTATACTGGATTTTTATATCAGTATCTGTGCATCTTATTCTTTATAGTAGTGTCTATTACATGCAGTTATATGAAAATGAGTGTATACTGTCCCTTTAACAATTATCTTAATTTGTTTGAAAAACATTTAGACTTGACTAATATGATTATAGCAACACAGGAAATGTATTGTAATTGCAAGGTCTTTACTGTCAAATTAATGGTTAATTACAGTGACAGCCAGCTACCCCACAGATAGTAGAATGCTGGGAAATAAACATTTTCATGGCAAAACAAACACAAAAGCTGAAGTATGGAACAAAATCCAATTATAGCAGATGCATTAAATCTTCACTTTTATGACAGCATAGAATGTGTTCATTGCTTTTAGTGAACTGACTTCACAATTCTTACGTTTGCATTTTGTTTCTAGGAGCCTGTTTTCTGAGGTCATATCCCCATTAAAGACTTAATGAAGAGACATTTTTCCATGCACTTTTCTTTTCCAACAAAAGCCGGCTGGTCTTATTTTTAGACAAATTACTGTGAAATCAATGAGGGTGCGTAAGCTATGATACATTTTTCCACGTAGGGACTTTCAAAGCAGGAAGAGTGGATTCAAAGCAGCAATATGACTCATATGGTGTGCTAATGACAGACTGAATTACAAAAAAAAAAAATCAATAAAAAGGTTAAATAAAAAAAGGTTTGTATTTGGGAGATACATAACTCACATGTAACAAGCCAATCTATTATGTCATAAAACTGAAGGCCAAATAATATTTAACAGATATAAGGTCAAGTCTGTTCTTTATGTATTTGTAGGACATTAATAAAAGAAATAAGAAAATGTCAGGTTGCCTGAGAATCAGAAATATTCTATTAGCCTTGAATAGTTGTTAAACGGCCAAAAGTCTGATTACTCTAGAAAAAGGGACACTGTATCTGAAATCTTTGCCATAATTAACTGCTACAGTGAAGCTAATTTGAGGAGAAAGGGAAATATAAAATATTTATTACAGTAAGAAAGCAGAAATCTGTTACTTATTAAAAAAACAGCCCTAAACTGTTAACAATCCAGTTTTACTTAGAGATTTAAAGGGACATAAAACACCGTACAAATTTAAGTCTTCTGTTGTCTTGCAATAAATTAACATACTATTCAAGTGTGAACACTTTCTGAATCTATTAACCATATGTTTGCCAAACACCCCTACATTTGGAGGAGCCAATCCAGAATTGTTATTGGGAGTAGACAAGGTTAGCCACTATGCATTGTTTTGCAGTATCTTATCTAATCCCCCTGTTAAGGTCAATTATGGACAGATATGTAACAGGATTGGGCTTGTTAAATCTGCAGTGTGCACTTTAAATTCCAAGAACTGTTTCTCAAGAACTATTTCTTTAACAACTATGTTTCAATAAATAGTTGTAAACAACTAACCAGAGTCATATATAGGACTAGGCGACAGGCCTAGCATGTCATGTTCCCTTTTCTAAGTATTATTTTTTTTATGGTTTTGCGTATGATTTTCTTTTACATGCTTACTATTTATTTATTTTTTGTAATCATTGCAGTCTGGGTTTAATGAGATAAGTAGAATGGATTCTTGATTGCAATTTCTAATTATTGCTAGAATGTTGCTACTCTGGTGTGTAACTATGCATTACGCTTTCATAACCCATCAATCTGAAGGATTCTAAAAAAGCAGGAGCTCAAATTAAACTTCTAGTGGAGAAGCTTTAGAATTGCTTTTTACTTTTATCTGTTGCAGGATCAAGTTTCTACAATTCCTTAGGCTAAATCCATTTATATTCCCTAAATTATAGGCCACGCAAGTCTGAGACACACCCAGACATTTTTCCAATTATGACAGCAGGAACAAAAACATGCCAGGAATGCTCTACAGCTTGCCACTTACGTCCAACAGAAGAAGAAAAAAAATTACTTAGGAAATGTATTGCCAAACCAGTGACGATTCAAGTTGCTCTAGTTATTAGGACAAAATAATCTTAGGAAGCGAATAGCAAATGCCAAAAATGAATAAATAAATACAATTAAAAAAAGTAATTAATTAGCAGCATTTATCAGCAGGTGTCCACTTGAAAATATGAGACTATTAAAGAGCGTCTCCAAATCCCCGATTGATTTACCTGTGTCAAGACTCCTGACTGGATCTGAAGAGGTTGTGTAGCCGGGGCTTGTGGCACTATCGGAACGCTATTGTCCATACGAACAGGAAAGCCGGAATGTTTGGTGGTTGCTTGAAGCCCAGCAGCTTGAAAGAACAGATACAATATGCAAAAAATAAAAACTACATGTTGCAAAAATGTCTTTGCTAAAGTCCTCTTGCTCCTTAAATGGACAGGATACCCAAATACTAAATCATTAGAAAGTGATGTAACATTAGCTGTAAAAAGCTGGCTAGAAAATATCACATGAACATCTCTACATATAAGATATTTTACCTCAAAATTTCCTCAGTAGCCACATCTAACTGTAAGGGGATTTAAAGCAGCCAAACAGGATGCTTGTTCCAGGACTTGCAAAGAGAGTGTGTTTCTGGTATCACTTTTTCCCTCCTTAGTATAAAGACATTTACTATGAAATCTTGCGAGATTTTTGTGAAATCCCATGAGATCACAACAAAGAAATGTGCGAACTCTGCACTGATGAAGGAGTAACATTACAGATCACTTAAAAAGGGACAGTTTACCCAAAAACTCTATTGCTTTTAATTTGTTCACAATTTTACCTGCTGGAGTATATTACATTGTTTACAAATAGCTCCTTAGCTTTTATATCGGCATTAGAAATAGCTGATTTAGCCTGTAGCCCAGATGCAGCACATTGTTTTCACTTTCTGTGATGAGATTTTTATTTACAGACTCTCTTTTCCTGCAAGTCATTTAGAAATAAAATTCAATTTAAAATTAGGCAAATTGCACTAAAGCACCAGCTCAGTTGCAATGTGTTCTCTTCAGACAGTGCTCTGCACTGGCTGAACTGTGTTAAGGAAAAACTTACAGTGCAGCCAGAGCACAGCCTGATAAGGAGCAGTACTGCAAAGCAAAAGCGCTAACAGTTCCTGCATGTGACCCATTTGTTCAGCAGATATGCTGCATTTTCTGTGAGGACATCTCAGATCACAGCATGTTTTGCTTGGGGGCCTGTAGTATCCCTACCTATACTGAAAGTGTATTTACCTAGGTATAAGCTATTGAGAAACTAAGTAAACACAGCCAGCAGCAAAACAGTGGGACATGGAAGAGATAAAGCTCTAAAACAGCTTGTAGAGAGATAGAGATAAGGGAAGCATTTGAGTGATAGGATAATGAGATCTGATTTGTCTCCAAGCTTAGACTATTCTGATGGGCTGTGATTTCAAAGAGCAAATCCAGTTATTTTGCAAAAATAAGCATAAATGAGCAATATCTCATACATTTTATACACTGCAGCAGGTATAACAACTCATGGGGAACTCACTCAGAGATAAACCATTTTAAAAAGAACTGTCCCATTAAGTCTTGTGCGCTGAAAAAAATTTGAGGTAAAATATCATCTATTTACATAGATGCTATATGTTCTGGTTAAATTTCTGCAGTTACCTCCTTCAAGTGAAATTATCATATGTGTAACATGTCCCAATATCCTGATTACAACAATCACATAAGATAAGTACAAGACATTTCAACAAAGATTTGTAATTAAATATTGCACATTTACATTTCAGAATAAACGCAGCCCTAAAAAAAAAAATATATACTTTCTTACAAAGTACTCTGGGGCAGTTTCAACCCACCCCAAATAGCATAAAACTATATAACTACTAGTTAATTTACAAGTTTTATTCACAAGAGTATGAGAAAAAGAAGAAAATGGAAAGTGTTGCAAGATTAACTTTGTATACTTTGTTGAAAAGCATATCTAGGTAGGCTCAGGAGCAGCAATGCACTACTAGAAGTTAGTGGGTGATTGGTCGCTAAAGCCTCTTGTTATTGGCATTGCTATTTGAGCTTGCTCCCAATAGTGTATGTATGTTCTGGAGATGACTGTGTTTAATCCCTTTGCAGGAGTTCATTTTATGTAAACAACAATAATAAAATGATTTGTGTGCATAAAACATTAGATCATTTTCTATTTACACGTATGCCACTTTATTTTTAACACAATACAGCTTTTTGTGTTGTAACAGAAAAAGAGAAGTGGAATGTTTAGGTGTTCAAAATCATGGTACCTTGAAAAGCTGGCGGGCAGACAATGAAAGTCTGCTGGAATGGATCTGTCTGAGTGCAAAGTTGGGTTGTTCCGGGCTGCAGTGACACACTTTGCTGTGCAACTCCAGTGACCGGAGCAGCAGAGGGTGGGTAAAGTGCCGACTGATAGTTAAGTAATGAGACATCAGAGTTAGCCAGTGAAAGAGTAGCCGCAGCAGATGAGCTAGATGCCAGCACGCTAGCCTACAATCAAACAATGAAATTATAGGATTAACACTGACAGAACAAGCTTTAATATTGTACATACACATTTTTTAGAAGACAATATAAGTGGCTTAGCAAGCTTTAGATTTACAATTCGTATGCCCCTTCCCACTACGGCTCAGATACTATACTGCAGAGAACAAAGGCAGGTGGGAAATCTATATTAAATTCATACATACATGTAAAATATCACTATATTTTACCAGCCAGTGAAAAAAGTTACTAGTACCTCAATATTAAATATATGGGGGACAAAATTAATAATGTCTTGCTTGTCTGGGACTTGTAGAAATGTCCAACCCTGTATTAATATGTACATACATTTCAGGTTTAAGGAAATCCAAATTTTAATTTCCATGAAAAATGTGATTTCTTGGCCTATTGATGTGATGACTCAAGTCTTGTGTTTAAATAAAAAAAAAAAAGTCAATAAAACACTAAATAAATGTAAGTAAAAAGCAAACAAACAAAAAGAATTGCTGTAATATTCTCAGGCTAATCTTTGGTGTGAATACCTGAAGAAATTAGTGTAACCTTTTAGTTCTTATAAAAGTAATGGTTAATGTTGAAACCTAGATTTCCCTTAAATAATCTTTTCTGCTAAGGACAATTAGGGACATACATAAAATAGGAGTTACTAAATGTGCAAACAATGGCTGTGTGGCACAAAGCAATGTTAAATTGGACTGTAAACCTTGGGAGATACTTTATCAGCTTATTTTTAACTGCCACTAACTGGCCTCAGCAGGGGATACATTTTTTTAGAAAATTTAGGATAAGTACAAAATGGCCACGCATATTACTTTATAGAAACTCAAGGAAATTGGAAAGCCCGCCGTTTTTAGAGTTACAATACAGGGAAATGGGACAATATAAATAAACGTTCAATATCCAGAAGATTTTAATGTAAATTCCTGCAAACTAAAAAACTCTCAAAGCTGAAGGCGTACACAGAAGTGACATGGCTTCAATAAAGTTTGCTGTATTACATAGATAATTGTGAAGCAAGCTATACAAAAATGTATTAAAAAAAAAATCTGGTTATTACTTAAAAATAAATAAAATAAAAAAGGGAAAAAATACCTTCCAAAAAACACAAAAACTTAATGCAGCCTTTTCCAGTTAATCACTCGATAAGTTAACTGGATCATTTCCCAGAAAATCAACAGGAAATATTCAATGCACAAAAAGCTTTTCATCTAAACCTTTAACAAAACAAAAAAAAAATATGCAGGATATTTGAATTCTTTCCAAAAGGAATGTCAAAAACCCCTGTAAACAGTGATGAAACTGCATTGCAAACCAAGTAAATTCTCAAGTAACCGTATCATTTCCTTCAATTGATAACGATTGTATAAACTTTAAGATTCCTCTTAAATCACCTCTGATGTTGACTTGGAACATTTAGGAATGTTACAGTTCTATAAATTCCCACCACAGTTTATTTCACTTGCTTACTTGGTTGTGCACAGAGTTCAGCTGGTTATTAAAGCTCATAGTTAAGTTTGTGCTTGTGTTAGGAGCAACGTGAGTGGTGAACGGACTCTTTATCTGATTCACTGCATCGTACATATTGCTTCTCCTCTTGCAGATTTCCATATTCTGAAAACAGGACTTTACGCTGAAAGGAAGAGAGAACAATGTTAAATGAAGGAAAGGGCATTTCAAAGCAATTAGGGACTGAGCTTTAGTAACCGAGGTCACATAATGGATGCAATTGTGCCGCATAGAGAACTAAAAATTTGCCAATTCATACTACACCAAATTTAACAACTGTTAAAATGTTAATTTAATGCACCATATGATCAGTTAGTAGAATGTGGTGATCAAAGTTAACAGATTGCCACCACATGTAGCAAGACCATTAAGTACAGCATAACTGCATAATCAACAAATGCATAACAAAAAGGCAAAGCAATAACACTTCTTTTGAATTTTAACTGAACATTAGATTTTTTTTTTCCAGTCAAATTTCAGTTTCATGTGACCATCAGCCAATCACAGAATCATATATATATACATAGGTGCTGTGAATTTTCGCACATGCTCAGTAGAAGCTGGGGGGGTAACACCTTGGAAAGTAAATTGTAAAGCATAAAAAATTACAAACTATCTGATTCATGAAAAGTTTAATTCTGACTTTCAAATTTAAATTATATTTTCTGTCTTCCAACTAAAAGCACATTTCAAATGTATTATAGTACTCTATTTTTTGTACAAAGGATGTTTTGGAGGTAGTTGTCGCTATCAGCAATTGACCAGTAGAGTTTCGATACTCACTTGTACTGAATCATGCATTTCATATTTTTTGCACTTTAAAACAAAAATATTTGGCACATGCTGTTCTGTCCTATACATGATGGAAACTGTTTGGTACTGTAACCCTATAAGTGTTTTCTCTTTAAAAAACATAATTTATGCTTACCTGATAAATTCATTTCTCTTGTAGTGTGTTCAGTCCACGGGTCATCCATTACTTATGGGATATATTCTCCTTCCCAACAAGAAGATGCAAGAGGATCACCCAAGCAGAGCTGCTATATAGCTCCTCCCCTCACATGTCATATCCAGTCATTCGACCGAAACAAGACGAGAAAGGAGAAACTATAAGGTGCAGTGGTGACTGGAGTTATAATTTTAAAATTTAGAACCTGCCTTAAAAAAAGACAGGGCGGGCCGTGGACTGAACACACTACAAGAGAAATAAATTTATCAGGTAAGCATAATATATGTTTTCTCTTGTTAAGTGTGTTCAGTCCACGGGTCATCCATTACTTATGGGATACCAATACCAAAGCTAAGTACACGGATGATGGGAGTGACAAGGCAGGAACATTAAACAGAAGGAACCACTGCCTGTAGAACCTTTCTCCCAAAACCAGCCTCCGAAGAAGCGAAAGTGTCAAATTTGTAAAATTTGGAAAAAGTATGAAGTGAAGACCAAGTTGCAGCCTTGCAAATCTGTTCAACAGAGGCCTCATTCTTAAAGGCCCAGGTGGAAGCCACAGCTCTAGTGGAATGAGCTGTAATTCTTTCAGGAGGCTGCTGTCCAGCAGTCTCATAGGCTAAACGTATTATGCTACGAAGCCAAAAAGAAAGAGAGGTAGCCGAAGCCTTTTGACCTCTCCTCTGTCCAGAGTAAACGACAAACAGAGAAGAAGTTTGTCTAAAATCTTTAGTTGCCTGTAAGTAGAACTTCAGAGCACGGACCACGTCTAGATTATGCAAAAGACGTTCCTTCTTTGAAGAAGGATTAGGACATAAATGATGGAACAACAATCTCTTGATTGATATTCCTGTTAGAAACAACCTTAGGCAAAAACCCAGGTTTAGTACGCAGTACTACCTTGTCTGAATGAAAGATCAGATAAGGAGAATCACAATGTAAGGCAGATAACTCAGAGACTCTTCGAGCCGAGGAAATAGCCATCAAAAACAAAACCTTCCAAGATAAAAGCTTAATATCAATAGAATGAAGGGGTTCAAACGGAACACCCTGAAGAACTTTAAGAACCAAGTTTAAGCTCCACGGAGGAGCCACAGCTTTAAACACAGGCTTAATTCTAGCCAAAGCCTGACAAAAGGCCTGGACGTCTGGATTCTCTGCCAGACGTTTGTGTAAAAGAATAGACAGAGCTGAAATCTGTCCCTTTAGCGGATAAACCCTTTTCTAAACCCTCTTGTAGAAAAGCCAATATCCTAGGAATCCTAACCTTACTCCATGAGTAATTCTTGGATTCGCACCAATATAAATATTTACGCCATATCTTATGGTAAATTTTTCTGGTCACAGGTTTCCGAGCCTGTATTAATGTATCAATAACCGAATCCGAAAACCCACGCTTTGATAGAATCAAGCGTTCAATTTCCAGGCAGTCAGCCTCAGAGAAATTAGGTTTGGATGGTTTAAAGGACCCTGAAGTAGAAGGTCCTGCCTCAGAGGAAGAGACCATGGTGGACAGGACGACATGTTCACTAGGTCTGCATACCAGGTCCTGCGTGGCCACGCAGGCGCTATCAGAATTACCGATGCCCTCTCCTGTTTGATCCTGGCAATCAGTCGAGGTAGCAACGGAAATGGTGGAAACACATAAGCTATGTTGAAAACCCAAGGGGCTGCTAATGCATCTACCAGCACCGCTCCCGGGTCCCTGGACCTGGATCCGTAACAAGGAAGCTTCGCGTTCTGGCGAGATGCCATGAGATCCAGATCCGGTTCGCCCCAACGACGAATCAGTTGAGCAAATACCTCCGGGTGAAGTTCCCACTCTCCCGGATGAAAATTCTGGCGACTTAGGAAATCCGCCTCCCAGTTCTCTACGCCTGGGATGTAAATCGCTGACAGGTGGCAAGAGTGAGACTCTGCCCAGCGAATTATCTTCGAGACTTCCAACATCGCTAGGGAACTTCTGGTTCCCCCTTGATGATTGATGTAAGCCACAGTCGTGATATTGTCCGACTGAAATCTGATAAACCTCAGTCTTGCTAACTGAGGCCAAGCTAGAAGAGCATTGAATATTGCTCTTAATTCTAGAATGTTTATTGGAAGGAGTTTCTCCTCCTGAGTCCACGAACCCTGAGCTTTCAGGGAATTCCAGACAGCTCCCCAGCCTAGAAGGCTGGCATCCGTTGTTACAATAGTCCAATCTGGTCTGCGAAAGGTCATTCCTTTGGACAGATGAACCGGTGACAACCACCAGAGAAGAGAATCTCTGGTCTCCTGGTCCAGATTTAGCAAAGGGGACAGATCCGAGTAATCCCCGTTCCATTGACTGAGCATGCATAGTTGCAGCGGTCTGAGATGCAGGCGCGCAAATGGCACTATGTCCATTGCCGCGACCATTAAGCCGATTACCTCCATGCACTGAGCTACTGATGGGCTTGGAATGGAATGAAGGACACGGCAAACATTGAGAATCTTTGATAACCTGGACTCCGTCAGGTAAATCTTCATCTCTACCGAATCTATAAGAGTCCCTAGAAAAGGGACCCTTGTGAGTGGTAACAGAGAACTCTTTTCCACGTTCACTTTCCACCCATGCGACCTCAGAAATGCAAGAACTATCTCTGTATGAGACTTTGCATTCTGAAAACTTGACGCTTGTATCAGAAGGTCGTCTAGGTACGGGGCCACCGCTATGCCTCGTGGTCTTAGTACCGCCAGAAGTGAGCCAAGAACCTTCGTAAAAATTCTCGGGGCCGTGGCTAACCCAAAGGGAAGAGCCACAAACTGGTAATGCCTGTCTAGAAAGGCAAACCTTAAGTACCGATAATGATCTTTGTGAATCGGTATGTGAAGGTAAGCATCCTTTAAGTCCACTGTGGTCATGTATTGACCCTCTTGGATCATGGGTAGGATGGTTCGAATGGTTTCCATCTTGAACGATGGTACCCTTAGGAATTTGTTTAAGATCTTTAAGTCCAAGATTGGCCTGAAGGTTCCCTCTTTTTTGGGAACCACAAATAGATTTGAGTAAAATCCTTGTCCCTGTTCCGATCGCGGAACTGAGTGGATCACTCCCATGATTAAGAGGTCTTGTACACATTGTAGAAATGCCTCTCTCTTTACTAGGTTTGTTGATAACCTCGGATAAAAAACAAGGAAAGAGGCGCCGTATGTGTGAATCCGTAACAACCAGCATCAAAAAAAGGACAAGTGCAGGGTACTCACAATATAGGAAGGCACTCAAATGTGCCTGTAGAGGCAGGCTGGTATTCACAGCACACCAGCTGGCTGTGCAAGGCACTCCAGGGAATCGTGAGGTAGAAGTCAGTAAATCTTGGCAGACTGTAGATAGTCAGTCCAGCAGTATAAGGCTCAGGAGCTAAGTGCAGAGAAAACACAAAAGGGCACACAAACTGTGTGAATCTGTAAGGACCCAATAGTCAGTTTACAACCAGTGCAGGGTACTCACATTCTGTAGAGACACTCAAATGTGCCAATAGGGGCAGGCTGGCTTTCACAGCAAACCAGCTGGCTGTGTCAGATATGCAGCAGGATCATCCACAGCAGACAGGATACAGGATCAACAGGTAGCTCAGATAACATAATAATCAATAGAAATGAGGATATATGATAAAAGTGGGTTTAATAATAATAAAAACAGTTATAAAATACATATATCACTCATATATTATGAGTAACAGCATGCAACGCGTTTCTCGGTATACACCGTTTCACTTGTCCTTTTTTTGATGCTGGTTGTTACGGATTCACACATACGACGCCTCTTTCCTTGTTTTTTATCCTAGATTTGCGGACCTGTGGAGGGTGAAGATTGAGTGCGGCCTCAAGTTTTATAGAACACATACACCAGGAATATACTGGACTGTTTATCATCTGGGTGCGACTCATCCATGGTTTGGGACTTTGATATATTTACTTTTTCAATGGTTTAATACATCAATTGCTGATTATTATAGGCAATTTTAAATATATATATATGTGTGTGTATATATATATATATATATATATATATATATATATATATATATATATATATATATATATATATATATACATATATATATATATACACATATATATATATATATGTACCTAGCAATTGGATTGTAATTTTTTATAAAAACACAGCTGTTAAGTACATATTGCATACCACAGCGCCCCCTATTGGGTTTATTACCCTAGTATTATTGTTGATAACCTCGAAAGATGGAACCTCCCTTGTGGAGGAGAGGTTTTGAAATCCAGAAGGTATCCCTGAGATATAATCTTCAACGTCCAGGGATCCTGCACATCTCTTGCCCAAGCCTGGGCGAAGAGAGAAAGTCTGCCCCCCACTAAATCCGTCTCCGGATAGGGGGCCCTGTCTTCATGCTGTCTTAGGGGCGGAAGTGGGCTTTCTGGCCTGCTTGCCCTTGTTCCATGACTGGTTGCCTTTCCAACCCTGTCTGTAACGAGCAGCAGTTCCTTCCTGTTTTGGAGCGGAGGAAGTTGATGCTGCTCCTGCCTTGAAGTTACGAAAGGCACGAAAATTAGACTGTTTGGCCTTTGGCTTGGCCCTGTCCTGAGGAAGGGCGTGGCCCTTACCTCCCGTAATGTCAGCAATAATTTCCTTCAAGCCGGGCCCGAATAAGGTCTGCCCTTTGAAAGGAATGTTAAGTAGCTTAGACTTGGAAGTTACATCCGCTGACCAGGATTTAAGCCAGAGCGCCCTGCGCGCCTGTATGGCGAATCCGGAATTTTTAGCCGTAAGTTTGGTTAGATGTACTACGGCATCTGAAACAAACACATTAGCTTGCTTAAGGGTTCTAACTCTGCGCAAAGCCTCATCCAATGGCTCTGTGCGAATCGCCTCTTCCAGAGACTCAAACCAGAATGCCGCTGCAGCCGTGACAGGCGCAATGCATGCAAGAGGCAGCAAAATAAAACCCTGTTGAACAAACATTTTCTTAAGATAACCCAATAACTTTTTATCCATTGGATCTGAGAAAGCACAGCTATCCTCCACCGGGATAGTGGTACGCTTGGCTAAAGTAGAAACTGCTCCCTCCACCTTAGGGACCGTCTGCCATAAGTCTCGTGTGGTGGCGTCTATTGGGAACATTTTTCTAAATATCGGAGGAGGGGAAAAAGGCACACCGGGTCTATCCCACTCCTTACTAATAATTTCTGTAAGTCTTTTTGGTATAGGAAAGACGTCAGTACACACCGGTACTGCATAGTATCTATCCAACCTACATCATTTCTCTGGGATTGCCACTGTGTCGCAATCGTTCAGAGCCGCTAATACCTCCCCTAGTAACACACGGAGGTTCTCAAGCTTAAAATTTAAAATTTGAAATTTCTGAATCCGGTCTCCCTGGATCAGAACCGTCACCGACAGAATGAAGCTCACCGTCCTCATGTTCTGCAAATTGTGACGCAGTATCAGACATGGCTCTCGTGTCATCAGCGCGCTCTGTCCTTAACCCAGAGCTATCGCGCTTGCCCCTCAATTCGGGCATATTATATAATACTTCTTTCATAACATTAGCCATATCATGTAAAGTGATTTGTAAGGGCCTAGATGTACTAGGCGTCTCAATTCTACGCATCTCCCGAGCGGGAGACGCAGGTACTGACACGTGAGGAGAGTTAGGCAGCATAACTTCCCCCTCGTTGTCTGGTGAAAGTTTCTCTATCGGTACAGATTGACTTTTATTCAAAGCAATATCAATACAATTGGTACACATCATTCTATTGGGCTCCACATTGGCTTTTGAACATGATGAACAAACAGTTTCCTCTGAATCAGACATGTTTAAACAGATTTAGCAATGAAAACTAGCAAGCTTGGAAATCACTTTCAATAAGTTTACAAGCAATATAAAAAACGCTGCAGCGCTTTAAAAATACAGATAGAATTAAAACAATTCTTAACAAGAAGTGTAAAATCAGCAGAGGATTGCACCCATTAGCAATAGGATGATTAACCCCTCAATACCCAAAACGGATAAAACGGATATCAATTAAGATTTAACGCTTTTAATCACAGTCAAGCACACTGTCACAGGTCTGCTGTGACTGATTACCTCCCTCAAAAATGACTTTTGCAGACCCCTGTACTCTCTTGAGACGTCCTGGATCAAAGAGGAAGAAGCAGGAAGACTGTGCTAGAATTTTAACTGCGCAACAAGGCGCTAAAACAAGGTCCCTCCCACTCCTATCACAACAGTGGGAGCCCTGATATAACGGTTTCCATGCAGAAAATATATGTCAGCCATGTGGAAAAAAATAACATTTTCCAATGTCATGCAAAGTTATCACTAAGCCTGCTACCAGTCGCTACCACTGCAGATAAGGCTTAAGTATTATTTCAGTTTTAACAGTATTTTCTCAGTCAAATTCTAGTCCCTAGAAAATAACTTGACTGCGCATACATTTATCAGCCTGATACCAGTTGCCACTACTGCATTTAAGGCTGTACTTACATCATACGGTAACAGCAGTATTTTCTTAGTCAATTCCATTCCCAGAAAATAAAGTACTGCACATACCTCATTTGCGGAGGACCCCGCATGCTATTCCCAGTTTCTGAAGTTACCCCACTCCTCAGAATGTCGAGAACAGCCAGTGGATCTTAGTTACGCCTGCTAAGATCATAGAAAAAAAACGCAGGCAGTTTCTTCTTCCAAATACTGCCTGAGATAGAAAAACAGCACACTCCGGTGCCATTTAAAATAAACTTTTGATTGAAGAATAGTTGAGTAAAAACTCCAGCTCCTCTCGCGACCTCCTTCTTTGTTGAGGGTTGCAAGAGAATGACTGGATATGACATGTGAGGGGAGGAGCTATATAGCAGCTCTGCTTGGGTGATCCTCTTGCAACTTCCTGTTGGGAAGGAGAATATATCCCATAAGTAATGGATGACCCATGGACTGAACACACAAGAGAAATCATGATTAATATTAAAAAAAGATTGTTGATGTTCTATTTAGAATGCAGGACATCTAGTGGTCTCCACTTTTATATACAGCACATGTGACCAGTGTTCTCCACAGAACATTTTGCCAGTCACGTGTCATTATGAAGTAGCTGGGTGGGGGCAGTTTAATATTTTCTAATATTTTATCATATTTGGTCATCCAAAGCACAAATTAATTGCATAATTTAAAGCTACAGTCTAGTCAGTCGAGTCAGCACTGACTGGCTAAAATACAAGTTTGTCAAAACAACTGAAGTAAGGTGGGCAGTCTTCATAGGCTTAGATACAAGGTAATCACAGAGGTAAAAAGTATATTAATATAACTGTGTTGGTTATGCAAACCTGGGGAATGGGTAATAAAGGGATTATCTATTTATTTAAACAAAACAAAAACAAAAACAAAAGGGTCCTTTAACATAAATTTGTGCAACAGGGGTCAACAAAGCTGTTTAAAATTTAGGAGCCAGTAAGAATATTTAAAGGGACAATGAACCCAATTTTTTTCTTTTGTGATTCAGATAGAGCATGCAATTTTAAGCAACTTTCTAATTTACTCCTATTATCAAATTTTCCTCGTTCTCTTGCTATCTTTATTTGAAATGCAACAATGTAAGTTTAGATGCCAGCCCATTTTTGCTGAACAACCTCTGTTGTTCTTGCTGATTGGTGGATAAATTCATCCACCAATAAAAAAGTGCTGTCCAGAGTTCTGAACTAATAAAAAAGATTATATGCCTTCTTTTTTAAATAAAGATAGCAAGAGAACGAAGAAAAATTGATAATAGGAGTAAATTAAAAAGATGTTTAAAATTGCATGCTCTATCTGAATCACGAAAGAAAACAATTGGGTTCAGTGTCCCTTTAAGAGGCAGACATACTTTTAGGAGCCAGACTGGTATTTGTATATAGATATTTGGAGAATAACAAAAACTTAGGAGCCATGGGTTAAAATTCTAGGAACCACTTGCTCCTTGGTTTGTTGAGCCCTGTACTACAATGCTATTTTACAGTGGGATCAGTTAACCCCATCATGTTAGTACTATAGTTTTATCAGACACGCATAGACGATCACACGATTTCAAGGCCAGGATCGGATCATGGACTACCTACCTACACTGCCAGGTACGCCCCCAGGGCGATTCTTAAAGGGACAGTCAAGTCGAAATTAAACTTCATGATTCAGATACAGCATGCAATTTTAAACAACTTTCCAATTTACTTCCATTAACAAAATGTGCAGTCTTTTTAGAATTACACTTTTTGAGTGACCAACTCCTACTGAGCATGTGCAAGAATTCACAGCATATACGTGTATGCATTTGTGATTGGCTGATGGCTGTCACATGGTACAGGGGGAGTGGAAATAGACATAACTTTGCAATTTATTTAACACAAATCTACTCATTTGAAGATCATACTAAGTGCTATTGCATTGTCTTCTTATCATGCATTTGTTGATTACGCAAATCTACAGTGTTGACTGGTCCTTTAACTACGTAAAAGGGGGAAGCTGCAGAAAGTTGTATAAAAGGTAGGATGTTCCATGCCGTCATATCGGTGTTAAAGCCCAGGGCTGTTAGGACGGTACGGAATCTCCTAATTACGTGAAGGGGTTCATTATTTCAATGGAACCAAAAATGACCAATCTACCAACATGTAACCATCAATAAGCACTCACTGGTTGCTGTGTGGAAAATCCAGCAGGTGTGTCATAGTGACAAAGGGGTGGTTCAAGGTTTTCAGTGGAGTTATCCTCTTATCTGCATCAATAGTCAACATTTTCTTCAGCAAATCTATATACTCTCTCCGGTCTGCCTTCTCTGCCAACATATCTGTGCCTTCTAGATCTGTAGACATATTCACCTAAAAGAGAATGGGAGGGAAAGAAGCCAGCGTTTAATTGTACAATTTTGTGTTCAAAGACATTTATTTGCACGATTCTACTGGTAATAACCATATGGTTTACAAGCACACAATGTCCAATAATCACATGTTGTTATCATTGGATGCTTTCAAAACAGGAATGCAAAATGCATCAACATTTCCAGGGGACATGAAACTTTCCAAGATTTCATAACCAGGAAAGGAAAGAAGTAAACATCCCTTTCTTCACATTCTGGACGACAGCACATGAAGCAGTTCATTCTAGACAACTCTGTTAATAGTTAACCATCCAATTTGAAAAGGAAGAAAAAAAAAATAGGGTGCTTATAAAATATTAAAGAAACCTAAAAAATGAGAAAAAAAAAGCCCTAATATATTAAATAATTGTTTGCTGTGCTGTTGCCTGCACAAAACTGCATTTAACTCCTGCAAATTTAAACATATAGTTAACCAAAGAAAATCACAAAAAGGGAGAGATTCCTTAGCCTGGCTACAAGCAGAACATATAGAACAGCTCCCAAGAATGGAACAGGAAGCATCTACTTGACATAATAGGAAGCCAACTGGTGGCTGCACATATATGCCTCTGGTCATTGGTTTGTCTGATGTGTTCAGCTAGCTCCCAGTAGTGCATCACCGCTGCTTGAATATCAAGAGCATGAAGCCAATTAAATAACTGAAGTAAATTAGAGAGAGTTGTTTAAAACTGTATGATCTATCTTAATATTAAAAACAATTTTGGGTTTCATGTCCCTATAAAAAATTATCCAAAGCAGTAAAAAATTAAATTTATGCTTACCTGATAATTTTCTCTCTTTTCCGGACATGGAGAGTCCACAAAGTCATTCCAATTACAAGTGGGATATTCACTCCTGGCCAGCAGGATGTGGCAAAGAGCACCCCAGCAGAGCTGTTAAGTGTCACTTCCTTACCCATAACCCCCAGTCATTCGACCAAAGAGAAATTGAAAAAGATGATAAAGGTGTAGAGGTGTCTGATCTTTAGCAAAAAAGTCTTATCAAAAAGGGTAGGGTTGTGGACTCTCCATGTCCAAAAATAAAGAAATTTATCAGGTAAGAATAAAATTTTATTTCCTAAGACATGGAGAGTCCACCACATCATTCCAATTACTAGTGGGAACCAATGAATGAACAGGGAGGGAGAACAAGACAGGCAGACCTAAACAGAAGGCACCACCACTTGAAGAATCTTTTTCCCAAAGGAGGCCTCAGCCGAAGGCAAAAGTATCAAATTTTGGGGAAAAAAAAGGCAGAGAGGACCATGCTGCCGCCTTGCAAATCTGTTCCACAGAAGCTTCATTTTTGAAAGCCCACAAAGAGAAGATAGCTCTAGTGGAATGAGCTGTAATTCTCTAAAGAGGCTACTGTCCAGCAGTCTCATATGCAAAACGAATCCTATTTCTCTACCAGAAGGAAAGAGAAGTGGGTGTGGCCTGACCCTTACGCTTTCCTGAGAAACAAAGAAGACTGAGAAGACTGGCGAAAATCCTTAATAGCCTGTAGGTAGAATTTTAGAGTATGCACAACATCCAAAGTATGCAACAGACGTTCCTTATGAGGAGGATTAGGACAAAGAAGGAACAACAATTTACTGATTAATATTTCTATCCAAAACCACCTTAGAGAGAAAGCCCAATTTAGTACGAAGGAATGCCTTATCTGCATGGAAAAAAAAGGTAAGGCGAATCCGCACTACAGAGCTGAGAGTTCCGAGACTCTGCAAGCAGAAGAAATAGTAATAAGAAACAAAACTTTCCAAGATAACAACTTAATATATACAGAATGCATAGGCTCTAAACGAAGCCTGTTGCAAAACTCTAAGAACTAGGTTAAGGCTCCAAAGAGGAGCAACAGATTTAAACACAGGCCTGATTCTGACTAGGGCCTGACAAAAAGATTAAACATCTGGCACATACGCCAGACGTTTATGTAAAAGAATAGATCATGCAGAAATCTGACCTTTCAGAGAACTGACTGACAACCCTTTCTCCTGACCATCCTGGAGAAAAGACAAAATTCTAGGAACCCTGACCCTACTCCAAGAGAAGCCCTTCAATTCACACCAATATAGGTATTTGCACCATACCATTATGGTAAATTTTACGAGTAACAGGCTTGCAAGCCTGAAGCATTGTATCAATGACTGACTCAGAAAACCCACGCTTAGCCAGAACTAAGTGTTCAATCTCCATGCAGTCAGCTTCAGAGAAATGAGATTTGGATGGAGGAAAGGACCCTGAGTTAGAAGGTCCTTCCTCAGAGGTAACCTCCAAGGAGGAAGAGATGACATCCTCACAAGGTCTGCAAACCAGATCCTGCGAGGCCACGCAGGAGCTATTAGAATAACAGACGCTTTCTCCTGTTTGAGACAAGCAATGACTCGTGGAAAGAGCACAAATGGAGGAAACGGGTACACTAGACCGAAATCCCAAGGAACCGCCAGAGCATCTATCAGAGCGGCCTGAGGATCTTTTGACCTTGAAAGCTTGGCGTTCTGACGAGACGCCATCAGATCCAACTGATCGAGGGTTAACCTGGAGAACACCTCCGGATGGAAAGCCCATTCCCCTGGATGAAAGGTCTGTCTGCTCCGAAAATCCACTTCCCAGGAATATGGATGGCAGAAAGAAGACAATTGTGAGCTTCTGCCCACTGAATAATCTGAGCCACCTCCTTCATGGCCAAGGAACTCAGAGTTCCTCCCTAGTGGTTGATGTAAGCCACTGAGGTAGTGATGTCCTATTGGAATCTGATAAACCGGGCTAAGGACAACTGAGGCCAAGCCATCAGTGCATTGAAGATTGCGCTCAACTCCAAGATTTTTATGGGGAGAGACGACTCCTTGTGAGTCCATAGGCACTGACCCTTTAAAGAGTCCCAGACTGCTCCCCAGCATAGCAGGCCATCGTCCGTGGTCACTATCACCCAGGAGGGTCTCTGGAAGCATGTGCCCTGAGACAGATGATCCTGAGAAATCCACCACGAGAGAGTCTCTTGTCAATTGATCCAGATCTATCCTCTGAGACAGATCCGAATGGTCTCCGTTCCATTGTCTGAGCATGCATAATTGCAGAGCTCTGAAATGGAATTGAGCTAAGGGAATGATGTCCATGAAAGCAACCATCAGACCAATTACCTCCATGCATTGAGCAAATGATGGCCTAATAGTAGACTGTAGAGAGAGGCAAGAGGAGAGAAGTTTGGATTTTCTGATCTCCGTCAGAAAAATCTTCATAGATAGGGAATCAATGATGGTCCCTAAGAAACACACCCTTGTAGCTGGAACAAGGGAACTCTTCTCCAAATTCAATTTCCATCCGTGAAAAGATGGCGCCTTACCTGGACAACATATTGGTTTAGACGCCATATTTTCAAATAGCAAACTCTCATACAGAGATCTTGTCTTTTCTACGTTCCCACGGATGGAAACTTAACCTGGAGAAGAGTTCCCTTACAATTTCCTGAGACCTGACAACTGACAAGAGAGCCCCAGAACCTTTGAGAAAATTCTGGGAGCTGTGGCAAGGCCAAATGGAAGAGCAACAAATTGAAAGTGCTTGTCTAGAAAAAGGTGAAGATCCCTGTGGATGCGAACATGAAGTTATACGTCCTTCAGGTCTATGATTTTCATGAACTGACCCTCTTGGACCAAAGGAAGAATGGAACGAATGTTTTCCATTTTGAAGGACGGTACCCTGAGAAATTTGTTGACACTTTAGGTCTAAGATGGGTCGAAAAGTTCCCTCTTTTTTGGCAACCACAAACAGATTTGAATAGAAGGAACAACAATCTCTTGATTGATATTCTTATTAGAAACAACCTTAGGAAGAAACCCAGGTTTGGTACGCAAAACCACCTTATCTGCATGGAAAATATTATAAGGGGAATCATACTGTAAAGCATAGAAAAGAAGAAGAGAAGAGGCACCAAATAGTGTGTACCGTTTTGCTATATGATGCCAGACCCCATATAACAATTCCTACTTACTAGATATTCAGCACTTGAGAAGTGCCACAAGAACCTTCTGAACAATTAGCAGCCGTCCAGCAAGCTGTGATAGTAGATCTGTTCCTCCAATTGCGAGCCATATGAATGACATAAAGACACAAGTGCTCAACATTTTGTGAGTATATTTCGTTGTATGCGCAAAAGTCCCTTTACTCACTGATATACACTATTGTGGTGCTTGTGTGTCTTTATGTCATTCATACAGCTCACAATTGGAGGAACAGATCTGCTATCACAGCTTGCTGGACGGCTGCTGATTGTTCAGAAGGTTCTTGTGGCACTTCTCAAGTGCTGAATATCTAGTAAGTAGGAATTGTTATATGGGGTCTGGCATCATATAGCAAAACAGTACACACTATTTGGCGCCTCTTCTCTTCTTCTTTTCTACAGATTGTGCGACTGGCCAATATTCTGGAATGAGCTTTGCTGCCTGGAGACTCCTGATAATTCTCCTTTAGTGTGGACTTTTGTTTCTAGTAAAACTGAGACGGTTTATGTTTGTATTTTTCTATTGCATTTATTTTTATCTACATTTATGATTGTAGATACTGTTAAGGGGTTTTTGATGCACTATTATTTTAGTGATTAGTATCTTTGCCATCACTGAGTATATTAGGACACTAGTTAGTCATATTTGTTGAATTTGTTGGGCGCTTCTGATTTATAATATATTTATACTGTAAAGCATATAGCTCAGAAACTCTTCGAGCCGAAGAGATAGCTACTAAAAACAAAACTTTCCAAGATAGAAGCTTAATATCCATGGAATGCATAGGTTCAAACGGAACCCCTTGAAGAACTTTAAGAACTAAATTTAGGCTCTATGGCGGAGCAACAGGTTTAAATACAGGCTTGATTCTGACCAAAGCCTGACTAAATGCTCGAACGTCTGGGACATCTGCCAGACGTTTGTGTAGAAGAATAGACAAAGCAGATATTTGTCCTTATAAGGAACTAGCTGATAATCCCTTCTCCAAACCTTCTTGGAGAAAAGACAATATTCTAGGAATCCTAATCTTACTCCACGAGTAACCTTTGGATTCACACCAATAAAGATATTTGCGCCAAATCTTATGATAGATCTTCCTGGTGACAGGCTTTCTAGCCTGAATCAGGGTATCAATGACCGACTCAGAGAAACCACGCTTTGATAGAATCAGGCGTTCAATCTCCAAGCAGTCAGACGCAGAGAAATTAGATTTGGATGCGTGAACAGACCTTGGATTAGAAGGTCCCGCCTCAATGGCAGAGTCCATGGTAGAACCGAGGACATGTCCACTAGGTCTGCATACCAAGTCCTGCGTGGCCACGCAGGTGCTATCAGAATCACCGAAGCTCTCTCCTGCTTTATTCTGACTACCAGACATAGAAGGAGAGGAAATACATAGGCCAGATTGAAGGACCAAGGCACTGCTAGAGCATCTATCAGTACCGCCTTGGGATCCCGGGACCTGGACCCGTAACAAGGAAGTTTGGCATTCTGACGGGACGCCATCAGATCCAATTCTGGTGTGCCCCATAGCTGAATCAGCTGGGCAAATACCTCCGGATGGAGTTCCCACTCCCCCAGATGAAAAGTCTAACGACTTAGGAAATCCGCCTCCCAGTTCTCTACTCCTGGGATGTGGATTGCTGAGAGATGGCAAGAGTGATCCTCTGCCCATCTGATTATTTTGGTTACCTCCATCATCGCTAGAAAACTCCTTGTTCCTCCTTGATGATTGATATAAGCTACAGTCGTGATGTTGTCCGACTGAAACCTGATGAATTTGGCCGCAGCAAGCGGAGGCCACGCCTGAAGCACATTGAATATCGCTCTCAGTTCTAGAATATTTATCGGGAGAAGAGATTCCTCCTAAGACCATAAGCCCTGTGCTTTCAGGGAGTTCCAGACTGCACCCCAGCCTAGCAGGCTGGCATCTGTTGTTACAATGAGCCACTCTGGCCTGCGGAAACACATTCCCTAAGACAGGTGGTCCTGAGGCAACCACCAGAGAAGAGAATCTCTGGTCTCCTGGTCCAGATGCAGTTGAGGAGACAAATCTGCATAATCCCCATTCCTACTGTTTGAGCATACATAGTTGTAGTGGTCCGAGGTGTAGGCGGGCAAAAGGAACTCCGTCCATTGCCGCTACCATGAGTCCGATTACCTCCATATACTGAGCCACTGATGGCCGAGGAATGGAATGAAGAGCTCGGCAAGTGGTTAAGAGTTTTGATTTTCTGACCTCCGTCAGAAATATTTTCATTTCTACCGAGTCTATCAGAGTCCCTAGGAAGGAAACTCTTATAAGAGGGAAGAGAGAACTCTTATAAGAGGGAAGAGAGAACTCTTATAAGAGGGAAGAGAGAACTCTTATAAGAGGGAAGAGAGAACTCTTATAAGAGGGAAGAGAGAACTCTTATAAGAGGGAAGAGAGAACTCTTATAAGAGGGAAGAGAGAACTCTTATAAGAGGGAATTGAGAACTCTTATAAGAGGGAATTGAGAACTCTTATAAGAGGGAATTGAGAACTCTTATAAGAGGGAATTGAGAACTCTTATAAGAGGGAATTGAGAACTCTTATAAGAGGGAATTGAGAACTCTTATGTTCACCATCCACCCGTGAGATCTCAGAAAAGCCAACACAATGTCCGTGTGAGACTTGGATAGCTGGAAAGTTGACGCCTGAATTAAGATGTTGTCTAGATAAGGCGCCACTGCTATGCCCCGTGGTCGTAGAACGGCCAGAAGGGACCCTAGCACCCTTGTGAAAATTCTGTGAATAGGGATGTGTAGATACGCATCCTTTAAGTCCATGGTGGTCATATATTGACCTTCCTGGATCAGAGGTAGAATAGACCGAATAGTCTCCATCTTGAATGATGGAACTTTGAGGAACTTGTTTAGAATTTTGAGATCCAAGATTGATCTGAAAGTTCCCTCTTTTTTGGAAACCATAAACAGGTTTGAGTAAAATCCTAGCCCCTGTTCCTCTTTTGGGGCTGGGCGGATCACCCCCATGGTATGTAGGTCTTCTACACAGCGTAAGAACGCCTCTCTCTTTGTCTGGTTTACAGACAAGCGAGAAATGTGAAAAGTCCCCATTGGAAGAGCGCCTTTGAATTCCAGAAAATATCCCTGGGACACAATTTCTAAAGCCCAGGGATAGTGAACATCTCTTGCCCAAGCCTGAGCGAAGAGAGTCTGCCCCCTTCTAGATCCGGTCCTGGATTGGGGGCTACCCCTTCATGCTGTCTTAGAGGCAGCTGCAGGCTTCTTGGCCTGTTTACCCTTGTTCCAAGCCTGGTTAGGTCTCCAGACTGACTTGGATTGGGCAAAATTCCCCTCTTGCTATGCAGTAGAGGAAGCTGAAGCGGGACCACTCTTGAAATTCCGAAAGGAATGAAAATTATTTTGTTTGGTCCTCATCTTATTTGATCTATCCTGAGGGAGGGCATGACCTTTCCCTCCAGTGATGTCTGAAATAATCTCTTTCAGTTCAGGCCCGAATAGGGTCTTTCCTTTGAAAGGGATGTTCAAAAGTTTAGTTTTAGATGACACATCAGCAGACCCTGCGGGCTAAAATGGCAAAACCTGAATTCTTTGCCGCTAATTTAGCCAGTTGAAAAGCGGCATCTGTAATAAAAGAATTAACCAATTTAAGGGCCTTAATGCTGTCCAAAATTTCTTCTAATGGAGTCTCCATCTGAAGAGCCTCTTCTAGAGCCTCAAACCAGAAAGCAGTTGCAGTAGTTGCAGGAACAATGCACGCAATAGGTTGAAGAAGAAAACCTTGATGAAATTTTTTTTTCTTCAGGAGACCCTCTAATTTTTTATCCATAATGATCTTTGAAAGCACAACTGATTTCAATAGGTATAGTTGTATGCTTAGACAGAGTAGAAATAGCTCCCTCCACCTTAGGAACCGTCTGCCACGAGTCTCGCATGGTGTCAGATATGGGAAACATTTTCTTAAAAACAGGAGGGGGAATGAACGGAATACCTGGTCTATCCCACTCCTTAGAAATAATATTCACAATCCTCTTAGGGACTGGAAAAAACATCAGTGTAAACAGGAACCTCTAAGTATTTATCCATCTTACACAATTTCTCTGGGACCACTATAGGGTCACAACCACCTAGAGCCGCTAATACCTCCCTGAGCAATAAGCGGAGGTGTTCAAGCTTAAATTTAAAGGCCGTCAAATCAGAATCTGTCTGAGGAAGCGTCTTTCCTGAATCAGAAATTTCTCCCTCAGATAACAAATCCCTCACCCCTACCTCAGAGCATTGTGAGGGCATATCAGATACGGCTACTAAAGCGTCAGACTGCTCATCATTTTTCCTTAACCCAGAGATGTCCCGCTTTCCTTGTAAACCAGGCAGTTATGAATACAACCCTCACAGAGGTTTTATCCCAACTGTGGCCATGTCTTGTAAAATAAATGAATTTGACGCACCAGAGGTACTTGGCGTCACTTGTGTGGGCGTTACTGGTTGTGACACTTGGGGAGAGCTAGATGGCGAACCCTCATTTACTTCTGACTGAGAATCATCTATTGCTCTATTTTTAAGTGCTAATATATGTTCTTTATAGTTTATAGACATATCAGTACAATTGGGACACATTCTAAGAGGAGGTACCACAATGGCTTCCAAACATATTGAACAAGGATTTTCCTTGGTGTTAGACATGTTAAACAGGCTAGTAATGTAACAAGCAAGCTTGGAAAACACTGTAATCAAAGTAAATAACACTTAGAAATAAAACGGTACTGTGCCTTTAAGAGAAAGAAAGCTGCACAAATTCTGCAAAACAGTGTAAAAAAGCAGTAAATATAACGAAATTTTTACAGTAGTATCATATAGCCTTAGTAACTTTGCACAGCTATGCAAATAAACAATTAACCCCTTAATGGCAAAACCGGATTGAAAAAACATCAAAACCGGTAAAAAAGACTTTCAGCACCTTGCCACAGCTCTGCTGTGGCGCCTACCTGCCCTTCAGAACAATTTGTGGGGGGAAAAAAATTATTTTACAGCCCTCAAACACGGCAGGAACCACTGGAGAAGCAGTTAGAAGTCTCAGAGGAAAATAAACTGCGCAACTGAGGTGCGAAAATAGGCCGCTCCCACCTCACCTGATGTTTTGAGGCCTAACAGAAAAACACTAGAGTGTCTCTAAATTAACCATGTGGGTTAAAAACCCCTAAAACAAGCCATAATGACCCCTTAATTGCATCATTTACTGAATAAACAAAAACGTTTTTACCAAACAGTGTCACCAGTAACTAAAGAGCCCTTCATGCAAGCTGAAATTCCTATCCAAGTGTCTGAATACAGCTTACCCTTCCCTCATGGGGATATTGCCAGCCTTTTCTAGAAATAACAGTCTGTCTAGAAAAAAAAATAGACCATACCTTAATGCAGTTTAGCCTGCAAACTGTTCCCCCAACTGAAGTTTTCCTGTACTCTTCAGCCCTTGTGAGAACAGCAGTGGATCTTAGTTACAAAAAATGCTAAGATCATCATCCTCCTTGCAGAAATCTTCATCCCTTTTCTGCCAGAGAGTAAATAGTACACACCGGTACCATTTAAAAATACCAAACTTTTGCTTGAGAAAATAAAAACCTAACATTTTTGTCACCACACTCCTCTTTGCCCTTCCAAGCAGTTAAGCAGGCAGAGAGAATGACTGGGGGGTGGAGCTAAGGGGGGAGCTATATAGGCAGCTCTGCTGTGGGTGCTCTCTCTGCCACTTCCAGTAGGGAAGGAGAATATCCCACAAGTAAGGATGAATCAGTGGACTCGATACATCTTACAAGAGAAATCATGCTAATGTTTACTAAAACAGCAGTAGCACTATATATTGGGCTGTGAAACTTTATCCTGAATCAAGGTATTTATTTAAATATATATTTTGTTTTGCTAGCTATCCCCAGAAGCATTAACGTCAAGGTTCATAAATATATAACTGACATTTTGTTTTTAAGTCGCATGGACTGTTGACGTGCTTTAAATTATTTATTTGAAATTTAACATCCTGAGATTTATTCCACTTTCTGCCAAGGGTGCAAACAAAGTTGAAAGCACAACCAACATAGGATATTATAAAGAGTAAATGGATTGTGAAGGATACATACAGATGTACCTTAAAGGGACATTAAACACAAAATAAATGGTAGCTAGAATGATGCATTCAAAGAAAAGATTAGTGTGAGAATAGCGAAGATTGTTTTTTTTAACGTTTCATTGGCTGTTTAAATATTGACAAAATAAGTGCAAAGTTTTAGTGTCTATAAAACAATGGGAACACCCATGTTACCTTCTCTGCTGTGCCCAATTAGGGACATTTATAAATAGGTCACTAGAGTAGTATGCAGCCAATGGCTGTGTGGAATATAACAATGTTCTGCACTTCCAATTCTAACAGGAACCCAAAAGTATATTGCAGATTTATATATATATATATAGACTAATTTATCATTTTATATTACAACCTCAACATGTTTAATGTCCCTTTAATACATGTATATTGTAAAGGAAGAAAAAAATTATAATCAATATAATACATTTACTTGTTAGGATCTATAGTACATCCTATAAGACAACCTCCATCTTGACTGACAGTACAACTCAAAAGATCAGCAGACGGCTTCTTCTTGCACTATCCACTACTTCTGAGTTGGAGGACGGAAATCATCCTGAACACTTTTGCTCAGGGTGATTGACAGGCCCTTCTCTCACAAGATTGGTCACACAAGGGAAGGGGGAGGCATTACACGCTCGCTTGAGTGACTGTAATGGTACATATGGTAGCAAGCGAACAGGTTACCTTGTCTGCACAGCCTTTAGTACATGTGGCCAAATGAAGCATAAAAACCATGACAAATTTCAAGGGATAGAAAGGTCAAAACTTACATGTGCAGAAATTTATTTGAAGGTTAAAAATATAAGTATTTTACAATATTCTTCCATTAGCTAAAAAGCCTCTACAAAAACATAATTTATGTAAGAACTTACCTGATAAATTCCTTTCTTTCATAATGGCAAGAGTCCATGAGCTAGTGACGTATGGGATATACATTCCTACCAGGAGGGGGCAAAGTTTCCCAAACCTCAAATGCCTATAAATACACCTCGCAACACACAAATACTTCAGTTTAACGTATAGCTAAGTAGTGAGGTGCAAAAAGGAGGAACTGGAAAATAATATTGTGCTTTTATACAAAAAAAATATAACCACCAAAAAAAGGGTGCGCCTCACGGACTCTTGCGATTATGAAAGAAATGATTTAATAAATAATGTTTTCTTTCATGTAAATGGCAAGAGTCCATGAGCTAGTGACGTATGGCATAAGATTCCCAAGATGTGGAAGTCCACAGAAGAGTCACTAGAGAGGGAGGGATAAAATAAAAAACAGCTATTTCCGCTGGGAAATTAAATCCACAAAATAAGTTCTTAAAAATCAAACTGAGACAGCTGCCTGAAGAACTTTTCTACCAAAGACTGCTTCAGAAGAAGCAAATACATCAAAAGGGTAAAATTTAGTAAATGTATACAAAGAAGACCAAGTTGCTGCTTGCAAAACTCATCAACTAAAGCTTCATTCTTAAAAGCCCATGAAGTGGCAACTGATCTAGTAGAATGAGCTGTAATTTTCTGAGGTGGAGACTGTCCCGCCTCCAAAGAAGCCTTGTAAATTAAAAGCTTTAACCAAGATGCCAAAGAAATGGCAGAGGATTTCTGACCTTCCTAGAACTAGAAAAGACGACAAATAGACTAGAAGTCATCCTGAAATTCTTAGTAGCCTTCACATAGTATTTCAAAGCTCTTACCACATCCAAAGAATGTAATGATTTTTCAAGAGAATTCTTAGTATTCGGACACAAAGGCGGCGCAACAATTTGCCTACTAATGTTGTTAGAATTCACAACCTTAGGAAGAAATTTAAACGAAGTCCGCAAAACAGCTTTATCCTGATGGAAAATCAGAAAAGGAGACTCACAAGAGAGCAGACAATTCAGAAACTCTTCTTTCTTTGGGACAATGAATAGATTTGAATAAAACACCAGACCCTGTTCCTGAAGCTGAACTGGTATAAATTACCCCCGAAAGCTCCAGATCTGAAACACACTTCAGAAAAGTCTGAGCTTTTACAGGATTTGTTGGAACGTGAGAGAGAAAGAATCTTACTCTGAAACCTATTCGATACCCTTGAGAAACAATGCTCTGAATCCACAGATTTTGAACAGAATCTGCCCAAATGTCTTGAAACAATTTCAATATGCCCCACCACCAGCTGAACTGGATTGAGGGCTGCACCTTCATGCAGACTCGGGGGCTGGCTTTGGTTTCTTAAAAGGCTTGGATTTATTCCAACTCTAAGCCGGCTTCCAATTGGAACCAGAGTCCTTAGGGGAAGGAGTGGTTTTCTGTTCTCTATTCTGAGGAAAGGATTGAAAATGAAAAGCTTTAGATTTACCCTTAGATTTTTTTATCTGAGGCAAAAAAATTCCCTTCCCCCCGGTGATAGTGGAAATAGAATCCAACTCAGAACCAAATAAATTATTACCCTAGAAAAATAGAGATGACTATCTAGATTTAGATACAATGTCAGTATTCCAAGATTTAAGCCATAAAGCTCTTCTAGCTAAAATAGCTAAAGACATGGATTTAACATCAATCTTGATATCAAAAATAGCATCACAGATAAAATGATTAGCATGTTAAAGCAAACTGATAATGCTAGACAAATCAGTATATGCTTCCTGATGTGCTAAGCTATCCAACCAAAAAGTTAAAGCAGCGGCAACATCAGCCATAGAAATGGCAGGCCTGAGAATATAGCCAGAATGTAAATAAGCTTTCCTTAGATAAGACTCAATCTTCCTATCTAAAGGATCCTTAAAGGAAGTACTATCTTCCATAGGAATAGTAGTACAAATGGCAACAGTAGAAATAGCCCCATCAACCTTAGGGACTTTTTCCCACAACTCCAATTTAGCCACTGGTAAAGGATATAACTTTTTAAACCTAGAAGGAGGATTAAAAGAAGCACCAGCCTTAGACCATCCATTAGCAATCACATCAGAAACAGCATATGGGACTGGAAAAACCTCAGGAGTAATCACAGGAGGTTTAAAAAACAGAATTTATGCTTACCTGATAAATTACTTTCTCCAACGGTGTGTCCGGTCCACGGCGTCATCCTTACTTGTGGGATATTCTCTTCCCCAACAGGAAATGGCAAAGAGCCCAGCAAAGCTGGTCACATGATCCCTCCTAGGCTCCGCCTACCCCAGTCATTCGACCGACGTAAAGGAGGAATATGCATAGGAGAAATCATATGATACCGTGGTGACTGTAGTTAGAGAAAATAATTCATCAGACCTGATTAACAAAACCAGGGCGGGCCGTGGACCGGACACACCGTTGGAGAAAGTAATTTATCAGGTAAGCATAAATTCTGTTTTCTCCAACATAGGTGTGACCGGTCCACGGCGTCATCCTTACTTGTGGGAACCAATACCAAAGCTTTAGGACACGGATGATGGGAGGGAGCAAATCAGGTCACCTAGATGGAAGGCACCACGGCTTGCAAAACCTTTCTCCCAAAAATAGCCTCAGAAGAAGCAAAAGTATCAAATTTGTAAAATTTGGTAAAAGTGTGCAGTGAAGACCAAGTCGCTGCCTTACATATCTGATCAACCGAAGCCTCGTTCTTGAAGGCCCATGTGGAAGCCACAGCCCTAGTGGAGTGAGCTGTGATTCTTTCAGGAGGCTGCCGTCCGGCAGTCTCATAAGCCAATCGGATGATGCTTTTAAGCCAAAAAGAGAGAGAGGTAGAAGTTGCTTTTTGACCTCTCCTTTTACCAGAATAAACAACAAACAAAGAAGATGTTTGTCTGAAATCCTTTGTAGCCTCTAAATAGAATTTTAGAGCACGAACTACATCCAAATTGTGTAACAAACGTTCCTTCTTTGAAACTGGATTCGGACACAAAGAAGGCACAACTATCTCCTGGTTAATGTTTTTGTTAGAAACAACTTTCGGAAGAAAACCAGGTTTAGTACGCAAAACCACCTTATCTGCATGGAACACCAGATAAGGAGGAGAACACTGCAGAGCAGATAACTCTGAAACTCTTCTAGCAGAAGAAATTGCAACCAAAAACAAAACTTTCCAAGATAGTAACTTAATATCTACGGAATGTAAGGGTTCAAACGGAACCCCTTGAAGAACTGAAAGAACTAAATTGAGACTCCAAGGAGGAGTCAAAGGTTTGTAAACAGGCTTGATTCTAACCAGAGCCTGAACAAAAGCTTGAACATCTGGCACAGCCGCCAGTTTTTTGTGAAGTAAAACAGATAAAGCAGAAATCTGTCCCTTCAAAGAACTTGCAGATAATCCTTTCTCCAAACCCTCCTGTAGAAAGGATAGAATCTTAGGAATTTTTATCTTGTTCCATGGGAATCCTTTAGATTCACACCAACAAATATATTTTTTCCATATTTTAATGGTAAATTTTCCTAGTTACAGGCTTTCTAGCCTGAACAAGAGTATCAATGAAAGAATCTGAAAACCCATGCTTTGATAAAATCAAGCGTTCAATCTCCAAGCAGTCAGTTGGAGTGAAGCCAGATTCGGATGTTCGAATGGACCTTGAACAAGAAGGTCCTGTCTCAAAGGTAGCTTCCATGGTGGAGCCGATGACATTCACCAGGTCTGCATACCAAGTTCTGCGTGGCCACGCAGGAGCTATCAAGATCACCGAAGCCCTCTCCTGATTGATCCTGGCTACCAGCCTGGGAATGAGAGGGAACGGTGGGAATACATAAGCTAGGTTGAAGGTCCAAGGCGCTATCAGTGCATCTACTAGAGTCGCCCTGGGATCCCTGGATCTGGACCCGTAGCAAGGAACCTTGAAGTTCTGACGAGACGCCATCAGGCCCATGTCTGGAATGCCCCATAATTGAGTTATTTGGGCAAAGATTTCCGGATGGAGTTCCCACTCCCCCGGATGGAAAGTCTGACGACTCAGAAAATCCGCTTCCCAATTTTCCACTCCTGGGATGTGGATTGCAGACAAGTGGCAGGAGTGATTCTCCGCCCATTGAATTATTTTGGTCACTTCCTCCATCGCCAGGGAACTCCTTGTTCCCCCCTGATGGTTGATATATGCAACAGTCGTCATGTTGTCTGATTGAAACCTTATGAATTTGGCCTTTGCTAGTTGAGGCCAAGCTTTGAGAGCATTGAATATCGCTCGCAGTTCCAGAATGTTTATCGGGAGAAGAGATTCTTCCCGAGACCATAGACCCTGAGCTTTCAGGGGTTCCCAGACCGCGCCCCAGCCCACCAGACTGGCGTCGGTCGTGACAATGACTCACTCTGGTCTGCGGAAGCTCATTCCCTGTGACAGGTTGTCCAGGTTCAGCCACCAACGGAGTGAATCTCTGGTTCTTTGATCTACTTGGATCGTCGGAGACAAGTCTGTATAATCCCCATTCCACTGTCTGAGCATGCACAGTTGTAATGGTCTTAGATGAATTCGTGCAAAAGGAACTATGTCCATTGCCGCAACCATCAAACCTATTACTTCCATGCACTGCGCTATGGAAGGAAGAAGAACAGAATGAAGTACTTGACAAGAGCTTAGAAGTTTTGATTTTCTGGCCTCTGTCAGAAAAATCTTCATTTCTAAGGAGTCTATTATTGTTCCCAAGAAGGGAACTCTTGTTGACGGGGACAGAGAACTTTTTTCTATGTTCACTTTCCACCCGTGAGATCTGAGAAAGGCTAGGACAATGTCCGTATGAGCCTTTACTTTTGACAGAGACGACGCTTGAATCAGTATGTCGTCCAAGTAAGGTACTACTGCAATGCCCCTTGGTCTTAGCACCGCTAGAAGGGACCCTAGTACCTTTGTGAAAATCCTTGGAGCAGTGGCTAATCCGAATGGAAGTGCCACAAACTGGTAATGCTTGTCCAGAAAGGCGAACCTTAGGAACCGATGATGTTCCTTGTGGATAGGAATATGTAGATACGCATCCTTTAAATCCACCGTGGTCATGAATTGACCTTCCTGGATGGTAGGAAGAATTGTTCGAATGGTTTCCATCTTGAACGATGGAACCCTGAGAAATTTGTTTAGAATCTTGAGATCTAAAATTGGTCTGAATGTTCCTTCTTTTTTGGGAACTATGAACAGATTGGAGTAAAACCCCATCCCTTGTTCTCCTAATGGAACATGATGAATCACTCCCATTCTTAACAGGTCTTCTACACAATGTAAGAATGCCTGTCTTTTTATTTGGTTTGAAGACAATTGAGACCTGTGGAACCTCCCCCTTGGGGGTAGTTCCTTGAATTCCAGGAGATAACCTTGAGAAACTATTTCTAGCGCCCAAGGGTCCTGAACATCTCTTGCCCAAGCCTGAGCAAAGAGAGAGAGTCTGCCCCCCACCAGATCCGGTCCCGGATCGGGGGCCAACACTTCATGCTGTTTTAGTAGCAGTGGCAGGTTTCTTGGCCTGTTTACCCTTGTTCCAGCCTTGCATCGGTCTCCAGGCTGGTTTGGTTTGAGAACTATTACCCTCTTGCTTAGAGGGTGTAGAATTTGAGGCTGGTCCGTTTCTGCGAAAGGGACGAAAATTTGGCTTATTTTTAGCCTTAAAAGACCTATCCTGAGGAAGGGCGTGGCCCTTTCCCCAGTGATGTCTGAAATAATCTCTTTCAAGTCAGGGCCAAACAGCGTTTTACCTTTGAAAGGGATGTTAAGCAATTTGTTCTTGGAGGACACATCCGCTGACCAAGACTTTAGCCAAAGCGCTCTGCGCGCCACAATAGCAAAACCTGAATTTTTCGCCGCTAATCTAGCTAATTGCAAAGTGGCGTCTAAGATAAAAGAGTTAGCCAATTTAAGTGCTTGAACTCTGTCCATAACCTCCTCATACGAAGAGTCTTTATTAAGCGACTTTTCTAGTTCTTCGAACCAGAAACACGCCGCTGTAGTGACAGGAACAATGCATGAAATTGGTTGTAGAAGGTAACCTTGCTGAACAAACATCTTTTTAAGCAAACCCTCTAATTTTTTATCCATAGGATCTTTGAAAGCACAACTATCTTCTATAGGGATAGTAGTGCGTTTGTTTAGAGTAGAAACCGCCCCCTCGACCTTGGGGACTGTGTGCCATAAGTCCTTTCTGGGGTCGACCATAGGAAATAATTTTTTAAATATAGGGGGAGGAACAAAAGGTATGCCGGGCCTTTCCCATTCCATATTTACAATGTCCGCCACCCACTTGGGTATAGGAAAAGCATCGGGGGGCACCGGGACCTCTAGGAACTTGTCCATCTTACATAATTTCTCTGGAATGACCAAATTATCACAATCATCCAGAGTAGATAACACCTCCTTAAGCAGAGCGCGGAGATGTTCTAATTTAAATTTAAAAGTAATAACATCAGGTTCAGCTTGTTGAGAAATTTTTCCTGAATCTGAAATTTCTCCCTCAGACAAAACCTCCCTCCTGGCCCCTTCAGATTGGTGTGAGGGTATGTCAGAACCATTATCATCAGCGTCCTCATGCTCTTCAGTATCTAAAACAGAGCAATCGCGCTTTCTCTGATAAGTGGGCATTTTGGACAAAATGTTTTTAATAGAATTATCCATTACAGCCGTTAATTGTTGCATAGTAAGAAGGATTGGCGCACTAGATGTACTAGGGGCCTCTTGTTTGGGCAAGACTGGTGTAGACACAGAAGGGGATGATGCAGTACCATGCTTACTCCCCTCGCTTGAGGAATCATTTTGGGCAACATCATTATCAGTGGCATCATTGTCCCTACTTTGTTTGGACATTTTGTCACATTCATCACATATTTAAATGGGGAGGAACCTTGGCTTCCAAACATACAGAACATCGTCTATCTGATGGTTCAGACATGTTAACAGGCATAAACTTGATAACAAAGCACAAAAAAAGTTTTAAAATAAAACCGTTACTGTCACTTTAAATTTTAAACTGAACACACTTTATTACTGAATATGTGAAAAAGTATGAAGGAATTGTTCAAAATTCACCAAAATTTCACCACAGTGTCTTAAAGCCTTAAATGTATTGCACACCAAATTTGAAAGCTTTAACTCTTAAAATAACGGAACCGGAGCCGTTTTTACATTTAACCCCTATACAGTCCCTGGTATCTGCTTTGCTGAGACCCAACCAAGCCCAGAGGGGAATACGATACCAAATGACGCCTTCAATAAGCTTTTTCAGTGGTTCTTAGCTCCTCACACATGCATCTGCATGCCTTGCTTTCCAAAAACAACTGTGCATTAGTGGCGCGAAAATGAGGCTCTGCCTATGACTAGAAAAGGCCCCCAGTGAAAAAGGTGTCCAATACAGTGTCTGCCGTTTTTTTAATACATCCCCAAGATTAAAAGAACTATTCATAGTTATAATCCACTAAATATACTTATAAAGTAATCGTTTTAGCCCAGAAAAATGTCTACCAGTCTTTAAAGCCCTTGTGAAGCCCTTTATTCTTATACTAAACTAAGAAAATGGCTTACCGGTTCCCATAGGGAAAATGACAGCTTCCAGCATTACCAAGTCTTGTTAGAAATGTGTCATACCTCAAGCAGCAAAAGTCTGCCCACTGTTTCCCCCAACTGAAGTTAATTCATCTCAACAGTCCTGTGTGGAAACAGCCATCGATTTTAGTAACGGTTGCTAAAATCATTTTCCTCTTACAAACAGAAATCTTCATCTCTTTTCTGTTTCAGAGTAAATAGTACATACCAGCACTATTTTAAAATAACAAACTCTTGATTGAAGAATAAAAACTACATTTAAACACCAAAAAACTCTTAGCCATCTCCGTGGAGATGTTGCCTGTGCAACGGCAAAGAGAATGACTGGGGTAGGCGGAGCCTAGGAGGGATCATGTGACCAGCTTTGCTGGGCTCTTTGCCATTTCCTGTTGGGGAAGAGAATATCCCACAAGTAAGGATGACGCCGTGGACCGGACACACCTATGTTGGAGAAACAGAATTTAAACGCTTACTGGATTTGTTATCAAGAGGATCAGACTCCTCAATATCCAAAGTAACCAACACTACTTTCAATAAAGAACAAATATATTAAAAAGATAAGAAGATTTATCAATTTCAATGTCTGAAGTAGGATCCTCTGAACCAGAGAGATCGTCATAAGAGGATGATATTTAAGTATGTTGTCGATCAATACAAATTTCATCAGACTTCATCAGAAGTTTTAAAATACCTTTTTATGTTTATTAGAAGGTGGAATAGCAGACATAGCCTTCTGTATTGCATTAGCAATATAATTTTTCAGATCAACAGGGATATCATGTAAATTAGATGTTGAGGGAACAAACATTATCGACATGCAAAAGCTTATGACAACGGTTACATAATATAGCCGGAGATATAAACTCAGCTTGCTTACAACAGATACACTTAGCTTTGGTAGAACTGTGCTCAAGCAGCATGGTTCCAACAGTAGCTTCTGAGGCAGGATCAGACTGAGACATCTTTCAAAAATGTAAAAGAAAAAATAACATTTAAACAAATATCCAATTTCCTCATATAGCAGTTCCACAAATAGGAAAAAATGCATATGCTAATGGACAGAAAAGCGAACAGCACAGTCCTCTATAATATAAAGGGAGCAAAAGCATAAATGAAGTGGGGTAAAATAACTAAAATATTTGGCGCCAAGTCTGACGCACGACGCAAATAGAAATGAAATTTGTTGCCGCCAATCAACATCCGTAAAAGACGCAACTTGCGTCATAACAAGCTTGACTTCGCGCCAACAACCTAACGTCAAAGATGCAGAAAATGACAAAACTTGTGTCACTGTAGGAAAAGCAAGTCAAATTGGAAAAAAAAGACTAAACCCCAGGTAAAAAATAACTTCCAAAAATATGATTCCCATACTGAAACTGTTAGACTGCAAAGGGAAATACACATAGACCTGACTCATGGCAAATATAATACATATATTTACAACTTTTATACATAAAGCGCCAAACATAGCTGAGTGCGTCTTAAATGATACATACTTACCAAACGACACCCATCCACATAGAGCAGATAGCCAAACCAGTACTGAAAACTATCAGCAGAGGTAATTGTATAAGAGTATATCATCGATCTGAAAAGGGAGAGAGGAGATGAATCCCTACGATCGATAACAGAGAACCCTTGAAAAGATTTCCCATGAGTGAAACCATAAAAATCAACAGGCAATACTCTCTTCACGTCCCTCTGACAAACACTGTACTCTGAGAGGAATTGGGCTTCAGAATGCTTAGAAGAGCTTATCATAGAAGAAATCAGACATTAAGCACAAACTTACTTCACCACCTCCATAGGAGGCAAAGTTTGTAAAACGTAATTATGTGTGTGGTGGGAGGTGTATTTATAGGCATTTTAGGTTTGGGAAACTTTGCCCCTCCTGGTAAGAATGTATATCCCATACGTCACTAGCTCATGGACTCTTGCCAATTACATGAAAGAAAAGTTATTACTATTTCAGCGCCATATGCACGTTTTCTGTGAGAAGAGGATCAGGAATCAAACACCATGCATACTGGGGGTGGCGAGTATTGCATTAGTGAAGACATACATTTGTGTCTTACAAGGCACCGCTGACTCTCTGAGATGGTGTCGTGTTTGAATGCTTGCGCACAGGACACAAGTAGCATGTGTGTGTATGTCCCTGAAAAACAACTTTTACGTAATGCATTTTTGCTAATGGAAGTAGAATTTCAAAGTCTTTCAATTTAAAACTGAAATGCACAATTCAATTTTGACCAATCCTTTATAGGACATGCACCTCACTCACCTGCGCCATATCATCTAAGCAGTTAAAGATGTACTTCCGTGCTTCTTTAGATTTTATCCCAGTTTCCATTTCATGTTCTTCTGGTGTCTAAAAGAGAAAACAGTACATTACATTAGAATTGTTAAGAAATGGCAATTTAAAATTAAAAAAAATGCATTTAAGTAAAGTACTCTAATACTAAAGAAGATGATCAGCATTTTACCCTGTTATCAGTGGTTACACACATAATGATTTTGTTTAGGGGTAAGGGGTGAACCTTTGCAGTTTGGCCCCTAATATGGGTTGTTACTGAAAACAAAAGAAAGGTGTGTGTGGTCTAGGGGTGTTTTAAACAAAAGTTTTGTATCTTTTGTAAGAAATATCATGATGCACTGAAAGGATCACTTAAAAATTGATAGAAAGTTCAAAATTGAAAAATGCATGAACGCATTTCAATTTTAAACAAAGGCATTTTTGCAATAGATTCTAGTAAAGTTACCACCATTTCAGCAGCATACATACATATGCTACATGTGACTAGAGGATCGGGATTGAAACACCATGTCTGCTTAGAGAACTGGCAGTAGTGTGTATTGCATCAGAGAATGGGGCGTATTACTCTGAAAAAAAGCAATAACTTTTACTAGATGTATTTTTGCTAATGGAAGTATATGGGGAAAATGTTCTATTAAAATTAAAAAGTAAAATTAACTCCTAAATGACCAGTGATGTAAAAATAAATAAAAATCAATTTTTTACTTAAGGAGTTCAAACACTTTAAACTGAAAAGGAAATGCAGTAAATATTGTCGCATGACCATTTATTTTTATTTCCCTCCGCAGTTTTATAAAAAGGAAACCATTTCCTCTTATAGCCTGCAAATGGGTGTGAGATCCCACATTCCATACAATGTGCAATATGTAAGTGTTTATTATATGACCAGATAAAAATAGATGAGTTATTACAACATTCTAGGATGGTCAAAAAGTTTATTAACCCCTCAGAACTTTCTATAGAGAGAAATATAAAGTCCAACTTCTAAATGAAGAATTCAGCATTTATCTATCACTCAGTTGCCAAAGCAATGACAAATATCTTCAACTACAAGAATTATTTAGGTGGGTATATCAAAGACACACAATCTCTCACCCAATCTTAACACTTGGAAAGGAGGGATTTAATTTCCAGTTTGGTGTTTATTTTTGTTTTTTTAATACACAGCAGTGTTGAAGGCTAAATTCCAAACGGGTCAGATGCTGGAAGCAGGATCTAAGTAATTAGAGCAGCATGAGCTCCATATTTATTATACATGCTCACTTTTCAAAATGTACACATTATGAGTCAAGTGACCCAAGTGTATTGCAAATACAATAAGAGATGGAAAAATGGGCCCAACATACACACATATATATCTACAAACAGCAGGACGGTCTAGTGACGGGCACCTCGGAGATGAGCTACAAGGGTTCATGTAATCTGACTTGTTTTCCTTACAGACAACATATAAGTGCTATACCTTAAACATCTTTATTAAATCACAGACAATGTTTAGAAATTATGCATTATGGTATGAATAAATGCAATTGCATAATGTGCTCCCTATATTTAATGACGTTATTTAGTAAAGATGTATTCATTTTAAAGGCAATAGCCTACTTTATTCCTGTACTTTTAAACAGGAATAATTTATGAGGGTTTCTGCCATAGCGATCCGATCTGCTGTGCATTATTAGGTGATAAAATGCAAAAACTTAAAACAGAATCCTGTGTAGCTCAAGTGCCTTTATAGAAGTTCACGGAACATTTAGGCGACTTATTATCCTTATGTATAGATGGAAATATTTCTTAGATTATAGTAACATCCACATTACTGTTTGTTAAGTTACTATAAATATTAATATGAATAGATGGTACATGCATGTAAATTGTAAAGTTATTTAAACTGTATGCTCCATCTAAATCATGAAAGAATAATTGTGCTTTGTGTCCCTTAGAGCGAATTACAAAGCATTGCAAGATGTTGTTCTATTGATTAATGAAGTAAAACCTCCACTAGTCTAAAAAGAACTGTAGGAGTTGTCCCTGTGAGCAATAAAGAATACTTATTTATCGTTCATATGCACAAGAACTTTTTCTTCATCAATTTAAAATGGATACCAGAATATCACCATCTTGTCTGGATGACCAACAATGCCACAGGGTACAAACTATGCACTCAGCAACCCTATCAGAAGATTGTTTCAACTACCAGTACATTCAGGGTCTCTTGTTGTGATCTACAATCATTACTCAACACTCTGGCTAAAGTAAATTTGCAATGTCTTTTAAACCCCCCTCAAAACAAAACAAAACAAAAATGCAGTCTAACAGTAAGATTTAAATTGGTATTCATTACAATCTAAAGCAGTTGGGAAGTTAAAAAGCCTCACATCAGTTAGTGTACCCCATTACCACAGAAACCAATTTTTTTCCAAAACGACTTTTGTGCTGTGTAACTGAAACTGTGATACTCTGATAAGGCTTTTCCTTTACTTACTGACTTATGATTGTAGTGTATTGGTCACCATTCAACTTTGTGATTGACAGCTGTGATAAGAGTACTCTCTGAGATCAAGAAAATGCTTTGAAGGAAAACAAACCTTTAATCTCCATAAGGGGTAGCCCAGATCAGGATCTCTGTTAAAAAATCTTGAGGTCTTTGTCCCAGCGCTGAGAAGATATTCCGCAGGAAGTCCCTGAGTCTGGGATATGTACCTAATCTGAAAGACATTCAAGTGGTATTAGATAAGTTAAAGAGACATTGCACACATTGAGATTCTAATATAAAATATCCATTTATGTATAGTAATACAAACTTTGCAGTATACTTTATTTGTTGCGCATTTGCAATGTAGAGGTTATGTATTTGCTCTCAAATTGTGATTTTTTTTTCCCACTGCCTCAATGATGGCTTACACAATGCAAGATCAATAACTCTGTCCCTGCAACATTTTACACACTTATTGATTGTTCAGTAGAGGCGCTCATTCAAAGCTGTCCCTAACTATGCACAACAAAGGAGATAAACAATATTCAGAGAATTTTAAAATGTGTCTGAAAACAGTTGTAAGCAGTGTACAAAAAGGTATAAATAACATAACGTCCATTTAATTATTTGAAAAGGATTGTTAAAAGATGTTGATGTAAACCTCTCCAAGAAAAACAACTGAGATAATGAGCTAATACATGAAAAAGTGGCCAAGTGATGTCGCTGTCAGAAAATATTTTTTGCCTTGAATTGATAACACTATGAGAAAGAACACCCACTTCCACCCACTCTACAGATATAGCTTGCAGAAGGCTAAAATCTGCCCTGTCAAAGGAAACCACCCGGCAGCTTCAGAGCTATTTATTTCTCACCACTGAAAGCCAGCATGAAAATAACTGTATGACTAAGGGAGGGGGGGTCTATACTGAATTAAAGGGCAAGTAAACAACATTTCCTGCATTCTTCCAATAGATTCTGAACATTAGTAAAACAGATTAACATCTTGTTTGTTGCAGCTGTTTTTCAATCGTTAAACTCCACCCACCCCTTTCCTCATTTGCAGGAGTCCATTCAGAATTTCTTCTGGAGAAGACAAGGATTGCCCCATATGTGAAAAGATTAGGCTTGTAAAGCCTGTCATGTGCTCTTTCAGTTTTCATGACTGGAAAATACAAAATGTTCAGACTAAAAGTCCGATTTCGCACTTAAGAAAAGGAGGAGGCTGCAGGACACCAAAAAAGGTAGGACGTTCCATGCTGTCCTAAGGGGGTTAAAACCCAGCACGGTAAGGACGGCATGGAATGTCCTAAGGAAGTGAAGGGGTTAAACAGTTTTCTAGGATCAATAATGCCAAAAAAATGTACATGTTCTAATGACTTAGAAATTTCCCTTTAAGGTTTGCAGATTCCTGGCATACAACCTTATGTTTGCTATATACAAGAGATACTGCAAGTAAAAGGTTCCCCATGAGACCTGGACCTGATAGACTTGTGCCTTAAGCTCTGCAAAGGAATTTAACAGCTCCGAGCAGCAATGCACTGCATCAAGTGAGCCAATGACAAGAGCCATAGGAGAATAACTGCCAATCACAAGCTTGCTCCTAGTAGTGTACTGCTCTGGAGCGGACTTTAACAATATAGTGCAGGCGTTAAACAGTTATCTGCAGGAAATCGTGCAATAATAAAATACTCTGAACACATAACATTTTATTTTTGATCATTTAAAGGAACACTGAAACCAAATAGTTTTTTTATGATTCAGATAGAGCATGCAATTTTAAGCAACTTTCTAATTTACTCCTATTATCATTTTTTCTTTGTTCTCTTGCTATCTTTATTTGAAAAAGGCATCTAAGCTTTTTTTTGGTTCAGCACTTTATTGGTGGATGAATTTATCCACCAATCAGCAAGAACAACCCAGGTTGTTTACCAAAAATGGGCCGGCATCTAAACTTACATTTTTGTATTTCAAATAAAGATACCAAGAGAATGAAGAAAATTTGATAATAGGAGTAAAATTAGAAAGTTGCCTAAAATGTCATGCTCTATCTGAATAACTAAAGACAATTTTTGGGTTCAGTGTCCCTTTCAAGTCTGTAAAGTGTCCACCAGGATCTAAAACCCTAACCCTATAAACAAACAACACAGACCTTCTGCAAGTACGTAAGATGGTGGTGACCAGTGGGGGGGTGAGAGTGAGATCAGGTAGGGGGGAGTGGGAGGTTTCAGGTGGGAGGGTAATCTGTACTCTGCAAGACAACTGATTAACTGCCAGAAATGTCACATAAAGTGCGCAGCTGCAATTAGCGGCATTTTAATTGCCAAAAAGCAATGGCAAAGCCATGCATGTCTACGATTTCTGATCAAATGGGATTCCAGAGAAGCTCTTATAACAATTTGTCATATGACTGCAGCAGTTGTATGTGAGAAACCCAAAGTTTGCGAAAAAGGTGGTCAAATAGTGACATCAAGTATACCAAAATGGGCCAAGATCAATGCCTTGGGTTGTCTACTAAAAAAAAAAAAAAAAAAAAATTATATATATATATAGTTTTCATAGGTAAATAAAAAAAAGCTCCATTTCTTGTAAATCAGAGTTATAGCAAAAATGCTAAAAATTCTCCTGTACTTTGGACAAGTTTTTCTCTGAAATTCTCAATAGTGAAGGGGTTAATAAAGTTTTCAAGCAGGTGTCAACAGCTGTATAAATGATCTTTTTAGGCTGAAGGGAAGTGGTTCAGGGTGGTGGAAAGAAGGTGACTACAAGTTATTTTTTTATCTCTCCAAATTATTGTAACTGAAATGTAATCTACAGCGAATTTCAGGAAATAAGGTCATATCAGTATTTCTCAGAGCAAATCATTTCCCGTCAAGATTACGAAATAGAGGTAGTTCAAAAATGTTGATCAGTAACCAAACAAAAAGGTCATAATATTAATAGCAAACTAAATTTGTAGGTTTTCAAAAATTAAGATCTTTTCAGCAATATTTCAACCATTATTAAATTTGCCTCTCAGACTTACAAACTTGCATTGTTCTCTTTATACAAGAGGCATACTAGTAATAACATTTGTTCTGTGCGTATATATATTTTCTGTGTAAGTAATTGTTTAATGGCTATATATTTTTACTGGTTTAAAAGACTCAGCTGTGTAACTAGCACTTCTGATTGGATCAGCGGAAGGTTCTGCTCAGGACCAGCAGTCCTCTGCAGGTCCCGAGTAGCACTTCTACTGTGTGTTTTACCCCTTTGCTTGGGTTAGTCAGTAGTGCAGGGTTGATTGTATTAAAATTACATGCACTAACTAATTAGAACATGCCATTTTTTGGCTATTATAGCCCTTTACTGGGTTTCAAATTGCTCGCTATAGGAGATGAAACAATTTAATAATCTAACACACTATTTCAGTTAAAATGGATCACTGGGAACACAAAAGGTGATAAAATAATCCAGTACACCGTTTCTTTAAGATGACAAAATGGCTCTGTAAAGTGATAGCGCTTAAAACATGAAGGGATTGTATTTTAGTGAGTTAACACATTGTCCCCTACACCAGAAAGCATAACTGAACTGGACCCCAAATCCCCCTTATTGCCAAACACTGCTCTAGAATCAGATAGTACTGGTTACTATAGCTTAGAAGAGAATTGGCCGATATTGCCTTGAAAATAACAAATACATTTATTTAAACCCAGGAGCTCACAGCAGAGCTGATAAATAAATTAAAGGGACATGAAACCACAAATTTATTTCACGAGTCAGAAGTAAAATGGAACGTTGTTTAAAATTGCATTCTCTATCATCTAATTTGCTTCAGTCTTTAGATATCCTTTGTTGAAGAAATAGCAATGCACATGAGTGAGGCAATCACACGAAGCATCTATGTGCAGCCACCAATCAGCAGCTGATGAGCCTATTTAGATATGATTTTCAACAAAGGATGTCAAGAGAACAAAGCAAAATAGATAGAAGTAAATTTGGAAAGTTGTTTAAAATTGCATGCTCTTTCTAAATCATGAAAGAAAGAAAAATTGGGTTACAGGTCCCTTTAAATTAAGTGCAAAAATTGAGCACAGTGTCTTCATTGTGCTTTTTAGAGTCTATTAAAAAAGAAAACCACATGAACTGTTTTTTTTTTTTCTTAATCTGAATAATCTAAAAACTGCAAACACTGGAATCTTTAATGTTAAGAGCATGAGGTCTGCCACAGAAACGGCTTATAAAAACACGTTATGTAAAGATAGGCACTGCAGAATGCACAGTAATTTAAAGAGTTCTAACATATCTGACTGTGCACAGCTACCGCTTTGACTGGCAGTTATCAAATTGTTGACAAGTACTAATTAAACAATATAAAAAAGTATTCATGTCGTACCGAAAAAAAAAACACATTCGCTGTTGGGAACTGGTAGACTGTACAATGACATGCTGCACAGTGTGAATACATAATGCTTTAACACTCTATTTTAAGCACGATGGGGAAAAACAGAAGGCACACAGTATTCATAAAGTAGTTACTATCAGGGCAAGATAACCTTCTCCAGATACAAACTATTAAATGTCAGTAAGAGCAAGGCAATTTAAAGGAACACTAAAGCCAGAATTAAACTTTCATGATTCAAATAGTGCACACAATTTTAAAAATCCAATTTACTTTCATTATCTAAATCTGAACAATCTTATTTGCACACTTTCCGAGGCACCAGCTCCTACTAAGCATGTGCAAGAAATCACAGGGGGAAAAAAAAAAAAATTATATATATATTTCTTGACAGCCGCTGCATCACTTCCTCCGCCTTCACAAAGCCTCTTCCTGGGTCTAAAATGAGGAATCCGGATGACCCATGTCTAACGTATGAAGAGGCTTGCGACGACCGGGGGAACACAACACGAGTGAAATGTAAATTTTGAAAAACTAAAATCATGTGCAGTCTCACATTTGTTTGCTAACATTACAATATAATAACACAACATGCACAACCCCAGTACTGAAACAAAAAAGATATGACTATTGTTTAGATTTTCAACATACGGGGGCAAGCCGAGGCGCACATTTATTGCTCTCTACCGCCAGTTGGCCATCCTTGATTTAGATAAGGAAGCTATTCAAAAATACATCAGATCTTAATGGGTTAAAAACAGGTAAGAGGAGTAAAACATAGAAATATAAAATTAAAGGAATACAAAATACTCAACTTCCTATAAAATACATAAATGTAGAGCACAGAACAGATATGACTGGTCTTGTGGGATTTGGTTTAATCACTAAGATGGTAAACACCTATGAAATGGCGCACTTTGTGACTTGTTGCAGTTATTGTGTGCTGGGTAGACACGTGTACAAGATGTGCTATGATATAATAAGCTCCTACACAACAGTAGGACAACAGGCATATTTACATAAAGTTTTCATTATTTGGCTAAGTGCATAGCCAGGAAAAATACAGCTGTCTATGTTCAGTATGCAAACCTGTCTAAAGCAAATTTAAAGTAGTTAATGACTGGTTTGAGTTTGTTGCGTAGACAAATGCCACACAATGAACTCACCTTGATAACATCTACATGAGCAATAGGTTACGTTACATATAAAGATGTAGTTTGTCTGATATAGTGGCTTTTACCTTAGTATTGGATACATCTGTGGAGCCAAACTGACAGCTATTAAACTGTTAATTATTACACATAGATGTACATAAAAACATTTTTTTTGCGGTCGTCTCCAGCTGGCACATTAATGTGAGATGTAAAATGTATAACCCTAGGAACGAACATGAAGAAAAAAAAAAAAAAACACAACCTGATAATTTCATTTCCATCTGGATGAGGAGAGTCCACGGCTTCATTCCTCACTTGTGGGAATACAAAACTTGGCCACCAGGAGGAGGCAAAGACACCCCAGCCAAAGGCTTAAATACCTCCCCCACTCCCCTCATCCCCCAGTCATTCTGCCGAGTCAACAAGGAACAGTAGGAGAAATATCAGGGTATAAATGGTGCCAGAAGAACAAACAAAAAACCGGTCCGCACAACGGAGAAAACGGGCGGGGGCCGTTGGCCGAAGTCTGTCAAAAATCCTTCGTAGCTTGAAGATAGAATTTCAAAGCTCGAACCACGTCCAAATTATGAAGTAATCGTTCCTTAAAAGAAGAAGGAATAGGACACAAGGAAGGAACCACAAGCTCCTGATTGATGTTGCGATCAGACACCACTTTAGGGAGGAAGCCCAACCCAGTACAGCCTTATCAGCATGAAAAACAAGGTAAGGAGGCTCACATAGCAAGGCAGACATCTCAGACTCTTCATACAGAAGCAATCGCCAGTAGAAAAAGAACCTTCCAAGACAGTAACTTAAATGTTAACCAAATGCATGGGCTCAAACGGAGCCCTGTGCAAAACCTTAAGAACCAAATATAAACTCCAAGGAGGAGCTGAATGTCTAAACACAGGTCTGATTCGGGACAAAACCTGAACAAAAGACTGAATATCAGGAAGCTCAGCTAGCCTCTTGTGTAATAACACAGATAGCGCCGAAATCTGTCCCTTTAACTAACTAGCGGCAAGTCCCTTCTCCAAGCCGTCCTTGAGAAAGGAAAGAATCCTGGAGACATTGACCTTATGCCAGGGAAATCCACGTTTCTCACACCAGAATAAGTAGGTCCTCCACACCTTATGATAGATGCGACGGGTGATCGGCTTTCTAGCTTGAATGAGAGTATTAATCACTCTCTCAGAAAAACCTCTCTTGGTTAGGACTAGGCGTTTAATCTCCACGCAGTCAGCCTCAGAGAATCCAGATTTTGATGAACAAAAGGACCATGTTCCAGCAAATCCCTGCGACAAGGTAACCTCCATGGAGGAGATGACGACATCCCGACCAGGTCCGCAAACCACATCCTTCGAGGTCACAATGGAGCAATTAGAATAGTCAAAGCTTGCTCCTGCTTGATGCAGGCCACTTCCCGTGGTAGAACTGGTAACGGTGGAAAAATGTAAACTAGGTTAACCCCCAGGGCACTGCTAAGGCATTTATCAGATCTGCATGAGGGTCCCTGGACCTCGACCTGAATCTGGGTAGCTTGGCATTGAGTCTGGACGCCATGAGGTCTATCTCCGGCGTCCCCCATTTGTTGCAAATCTACGCAAACACCTCGGGATGGAGAGACCATTTGCCCAGATGAAACTATTGTCTGCTTAGAAAAGGCAGCTTCCCAGTTGTCCACACCCGGAATGTGGATCTTTGACAGCAAGCAGCTGCGGGCCTCCACCCATTCCAGAATCTGAGACACGTCTCTCATGGCTAGGGAGCTTCTCGTTCCCTCCTGATGGTTGATGTAATCCACTGAGGTTATGTTGTCTGATTGGAATCTGATCAACTGGGATGACCCCAGAGGAGACCAAGCCTTCAGAGCATTGAAGATCGCTCGAAGTTCCAAAACGTTAATCGGGAGAAGAGATTCCTCTCGAGTCCGGCCCTGTGCCTTCCTGGCACCCCAAACAGCTCCCCATCCTTATAGACTTGCGTCCATACTCACAATCTCCCAGGATGGTCTCAAGGATGTCCCCCGAGACAGGCGATCTGGACAGAGCCACCAAGAGAGCAATTCTCTCGACCGATTGTCCAGAGAAATCTGTTGTTATCCATCCAAATGATTGCCATTCCATTGCCTCAGCATGCACAACTGAAGAGGTCTGAGATGGAACCTGGCGAATGGAATGAGATCTATGCTGGACACCATGAGACCAATTACCTCCATACACGACTATGGTCAGTAAGGAATATCTTCATGGATATGGAATTTATTATCGTGCCCAGGAATTCCACTCTGGTACTGGGGACCAGAGAACTCTTTCCTAAGTTTATCTTCCATCCATGAGATTGAAGAAGTAGCAGAGCTTTTGAATTGTCTTCTGCCAGCCGGCAGGACGGAGCCTGAACCAGGATGTCGTCCAAGTATGGATCTACTGCAATACCTCTGGATCTCGCCACCACGAGCAGAGCCCCTAGAACCTTCGTAAAGACTCTTGGGGCAGTAACCAGGCCAAATGGGAGAGCCACAAACTGGTTGGTCCAGAAAGGCGAATCTTAAGAACTTGAAGTGATCCTTGTGTACACATGAAGGTAAGCATCCTTCAAGTCTATCGTAGTCATGAACTGTCTCTTGAACTAAGGGCAAAATCGACCTTACAGTCTCCATCTTGATGATGGCACCGACAGAAACTTGTTTAAACACTTTAGGTCTAGAATCTGGCAAAAAGTACCCTTTTTCTTTGGGACCACAAAAAGAATGAGTAGTATCCCAGACCTCTCTTTGCTAGAGGTACTAGCACAATCACTTCTAGGGAGGAGAGGTCCCTCAGCACCCTAGAAAAGCATCTAGTTTTTCTGGTCTTGAAGACAGGTTTGATAAGAGGAATCTGCCCCTGGGTGGATGAGATTAGAAACCTATCCTGTAACCCTGAGCAATGACCTCCAGAACCCAAGGGTATTGCACGTCTCCTAGCCAAGACTCCACACAAAGAGAGATAGTCTGCCCCCAACACAATCCAACAATGGATCGGGTGCCGCCCCTTCATGCCGATTTAGTCTCTGCAGGCTTCTTGTTCTGCTTGGATTTATTCCAAGATTGAGATGGTTTCCAAGCTCCCTTGGACTGATCCTGCTTTGCGGAGGTCTGCTGACATTTGGATTTATCCAAACGAAAGGGACGAAAATTAGGACCCTGTCCTTTAGGTTTGTTCTTCTTATCCTGCGGTAAAAAGGCACCCTTGCCCCCAGTGACCATGGATATGATTGAGTCCAGTCCTGGACCAAAAAGAACCTTCCCCTTAAATGGAAGGGAAAGCAATCTAGATTTTGAAGTCATGTCAGCAGACCAAGACTTCAGTCACAGAGCCCTACGGGCCAGAACAGAAAAGCCTGATGTCTTGGCATTCAAGCAAATAATCTGCATGCTTGCATCGCAAATAAACAAATTAACTTAGCCTTAATTCTTTCCTGGATCCCATCGAGGGGAGTTTCCACCTTGATCATCTCCGACAGTGTAACACCAATAGGTGGTGGCTCCAGCCACCGCAGCAGGGTGAAATAAAAACTCTGTGTTAAAACATCTTTCTCAGAGTTTCTAACTTCTTATCCATGGGCTCCTTAAACGATGAACTATCCTCAAGCGGGATAGTGGTGCGCTTAGCAAGCATGGAGATGGCTCCATCCCCCTTAGGGACAGACCCCCACAACTCCAATTGGGAGTCAGGAACAGGGAACAATTTCTTAAAGGGAGGGGAGAGGATCCGAGTCTTTCCCATTCATTCTAATATTTGCCATCTTAATGGGAACCGGGAAAGTGTGTGGCACCACCCCGTACTCATAAACCTTAACAAGCTTAGGAATAGATGGTTCCTCAGGTAACTTTGGTTCCAGAAACTCAAACGTAGCCAACACTTCTTATAACAGAAAGCGTAAGTGCTCTATCCTAAATCTAAAGTCTGATTTATCCGCAGCCAGAGGCTAAGAGGCAGCCGATCCCGACCCAGAAAGAGCCTCCTCTGAAGTGTTAGAAGCGTCTTCATCAGCGGATAATCTAGTGTCAGATAAATCCAGCAAGTTGGTAAATGACCCCTGGGAAGGATAGCAGTATTTAAACTTTCGCTTGCGCTTAGCAAGGCGAGGTAAAGCACTAAAGGCTGTAGACACTGCCGTTTGCAACTGTTCAGAAAAGTCTGGCGGTAAGAGGGCCCCTCCCGAAGGAGGATTAGTCGTGCAATGGGGAGCTGCATGTGTAATTGGAGATGATTGCAGGGAACGCACCTCGCGGGACTGAGACCCCTCAGAGGTAGATGGCTCAGTTGTACTAAACATCTTAGTCTTTTTAGAAATAACTACTTTACCAAGGCATGTGGAACATAGTTAAGCAGGCAGGTATACCGTAGCCTCCTCACAATAAAAACAGGCATTATCTCTTGGTAAAGAGGGAGTACCCTCTAATGCATCAGAGTCCTCCATAGCTTGCACTTTTAAAATGGACTATAGAAAAAGTAAATGGCACTTTTATACCCCCCAATGGCCAGGAAACTCACCACTTCCTATGACCCAGGCCCCACAGAGAAACCGCTTCTTCTTTTGCAAACCGCACGGTCAGGAGGAGGAGTTAATGAGTTCACACCCGGTCACATGGAGTGCCATGCAGGACCTTCCCTGCCGCAGGAAGAAACTCGCGCCAAACTGACAGGCAGCGCAGTTTATCCAAAACGAAAGTAAAACCTGAATGTTCCCACATTTGTCAGAGTCTCAGCTCACACATGTCACAGCATAAAAACATAATTTATGTAAGAACTTACCTGATAAATTCATTTCTTTCATATTAACAAGAGTCCATGAGCTAGTGACGTATGGGATATACATTCCTACCAGGAGGGGCAAAGTTTCCCAAACCTTAAAATGCCTATAAATACACCCCTCACCACACCCACAAATCAGTTTAACGAATAGCCAAGAAGTGGGGTGATAAGAAAAAAGTGCGAAGCATATAAAATAAGGAATTGGAATAATTGTGCTTTATACAAAAAAAACATAACCACCACAAAAAAAAGGGTGGGCCTCATGGACTCTTGTTAATATGAAAGAAATTAATTTATCAGGTAAGTTCTTACATAAATTATGTTTTCTTTCATGTAATTAACAAGAGTCCATGAGCTAGTGACGTATGGGATAATGAATACCCAAGATGTGGATCTTTCCACACAAGAGTCACTAGAGAGGGAGGGATAAAATAAAGACAGCCAATTCCTGCTGAAAATAATCCACACCCAAAATAAAGTTTAATGAAAAACATAAGCAGAAGATTCAAACCGAAACCACTGCCTGAAGTACCTTTCTACCAAAAACTGCTTCAGAAGAAGAGAATACATCAAAATGGTAGAATTTAGTAAAAGTATGCAAAGAGGACCAAGTCGCTGCTTTGCAAATCTGATCAACTGAAGCTTCATTCCTAAACGCCCAGGAAGTAGAAACTGACCTAGTAGAATGAGCTGTAATCCTCTGAGGCGGAGTCTTACCCGAATTAACATAGGCAAGATGAATTAAAGATTTCAACCAGGATGCCAAAGAAATGGCAGAAGCTTTCTGGCCTTTTCTAGAACCAGAAAAGATGACAAATAGACTAGAAGTCTTTCGGAAAGATTTAGTAGCTTCAACATAATATTTCAAAGCTCTAACAACATCCAAAGAATGTAACGATTTCTCCTTAGAATTCTTAGGATTAGGACATAATGAAGGAACCACGATTTCTCTACTAATGTTGTTGGAATTCACAACCTTAGGTAAAAATTCAAAAGAAGTTCGCAACACCGCCTTATCCTGATGAAAAAATCAGAAAAGGAGACTCACAAGAAAGAGCAGATAATTCAGAAACTCTTCTGGCAGAAGAGATGGCCAAAAGGAACAAAACTTTCCAAGAAAGCAATTTAATGTCCAATGAATGCATAGGTTCAAACGGAGGAGCTTGAAGAGCTCCCAGAACCAAATTCAAACTCCATGGAGGAGAAATTGACTTAATGACAGGTTTTATACGAACCAAAGCTTGTACAAAACAATGAATATCAGGAAGAATAGCAATCTTTCTGTGAAAAAGAACAGAAAGAGCAGAGATTTGTCCTTTCAAGGAACTTGCGGACAAACCCTTATCTAAACCATCCTGAAGAAATTGTAATATTCTCGGAATTCTAAAAGAATACCAAGAAAAATGATGAGTAAGACACCAAGAAATATAAGTCTTCCAGACTCTATAATATATCTCTCTAGATACAGATTTACGAGCCTGTAACATAGTATCAATCACAGAGTCAGAGAAACCTCTTTGACTAAGAATCAAGCGTTCAATCTCCATACCTTTAAGTTTAAGGATTTCAGATCCGGATGGAAAAAAGGACCTTGCGACAGAAGGTCTGGTCTTAACGGAAGAGTCCATGGTTGGCAAGATGCCATCCGGACAAGATCCGCATACCAAAACCTGTGAGGCCATGCCGGAGCTATTAGCAGAACAAACGAGCATTCCCTCAGAATCTTGGAGATTACTCTTGGAAGAAGAACTAGAGGCGGAAAGATATAGGCAGGATGATACTTCCAAGGAAGTGATAATGCATCCACTGCCTCCGCCTGAGGATCCCGGGATCTGGACAGATACCTGGGAAGTTTCTTGTTTAGATGAGAGGCCATCAGATCTATCTCTGGAAGCCCCCACATTTGAACAATCTGAAGAAATACCTCTGGGTGAAGAGACCATTCGCCCGGATGCAACGTTTGGCGACTGAGATAATCCGCTTCCCAATTGTCTACACCTGGGATATGAACCGCAGAGATTAGACAGGAGCTGGATTCCGCCCAAACCAAAAGAGATACTTCTTTCATAGCCAGAGGACTGTGAGTCCCTCCTTGATGATTGATGTATGCCACAGTTGTGACATTGTCTGTCTGAAAACAAATGAACGATTCTCTCTTCAGAAGAGGCCAAAACTGAAGAGCTCTGAAAATTGCACGGAGTTCCAAAATATTGATCGGTAATCTCACCTCCTGAGATTCCCAAACTCCCTGTGCCGTCAGAGATCCCCACACAGCTCCCCAACCTGTGAGACTTGCATCTGTTGAAATTACAGTCCAGGTCGGAAGAACAAAAGAAGCCCCCTGAATTAAACGATGGTGATCTGTCCACCACGTTTAGAGAGTGTCGAACAATCGGTTTTAAAGATATTAATTGAGATATCTTCGTGTAATCCCTGCACCATTGGTTCAGCATACAGAGCTGAAGAGGTCGCATGTGAAAACGAGCAAAGGGGATCGCGTCCGATGCAGCAGTCATAAGACCTAGAATTTCCATGCATAAGGCTACCGAAGGGAATGATTGTGACTGAAGGTTTCGACAAGCTGTAATCAATTTTAGACGTCTCTTGTCTGTTAAAGACAGAGTCATGGACACTGAATCTATCTGGAAACCCAGAAAGGTTACCCTTGTTTGAGGAATCAAAGAACTTTTTGGTAAATTGATCCTCCAACCATGATCTTGAAGAAACAACACAAGTCGATTCGTATGAGACTCTGCTAAATGTAAAGACTGAGCAAGTACCAAGATATCGTCCAAATAAGGAAATACCACAATACCCTGTTCTCTGATTACAGACAGAAGGGCACCGAGAATCTTTGTAAAAATTCTTGGAGCTGTAGCAAGGCCAAACGGTAGAGCCACAAATTGGTAATGCTTGTCTAGAAAAGAGAATCTCAGGAACTGAAAATGATCTGGATGAATCGGAATATGCAGATATGCATCCTGTAAATCTATTGTGGACATATAATCCCCTTGCTGAACAAAAGGCAATATAGTCCTTACAGTTACCATCTTGAACGTTGGTATCCTTACATAACGATTCAATAATTTTAGATCCAGAACTGGTCTGAAGGAATTCTCCTTCTTTGGTACAATGAAGAGATTTGAATAAAACCCCATCCCCTGTTCCGGAACTGGAACTGGCATAATTACTCCAGCCAACTCTAGATCTGAAACACAATTCAGAAATGCTTGAGCTTTCACTGGATTTACTGGGACACGGGAAAGAAAAAATCTCTTTGCAGGAGGTCTCATCTTGAAACCAATTCTGTACCCTTCTGAAACAATGCTCTGAATCCAAAGATTGTGAACAGAATTGATCCAAATTTCTTTGAAAAAACGTAACCTGCCCCCTACCAGCTGGACTGGAATGAGGGCCGTACCTTCATGTGAACTTAGAAGCAGGCTTTGCCTTTCTAGCAGGCTTGGATTTATTCCAGACTGGAGATGGTTTCCAAACTGAAACTGCTCCTGAGGACGAAGGATCAGGCTTTTGTTCTTTGTTGAAACGAAAGGAACGAAAACGATTGTTAGCCCTGTTTTTACCTTTAGATTTTTTATCCTGTGGTAAAAAAGTTCCTTTCCCACCAGTAACAGTTGAAATAATAGAATCCAACTGAGAACCAAATAATTTGTTTCCCTGGAAAGAAATGGAAAGTAGAGTTGATTTAGAAGCCATATCAGCATTCCAAGTCTTAAGCCATAAAGCTCTTCTGGCTAAGATAGCTAGAGACATAAACCTAACATCAACTCTAATAATATCAAAAATGGCATCACAGATAAAATTATTAGCATGCTGAAGAAGAATAATAATATCATGAGAATCACGATTTGCTACTTGTTGCGCTAGGGTTTCCAACCAAAAAGTTGAAGCTGCAGCAACATCAGCCAATGATATAGCAGGTCTAAGAAGATTACCTGAACACAGATAAGCTTTCCTTAGAAAGGATCCAATTTTTCTATCTAAAGGATCCTTAAACGAGGTACCATCTGACGTAGGAATGGTAGTACGTTTAGCAAGGGTAGAAATAGCCCCATCAACTTTAGGGATTTTGTCCCAAAATTCTAACCTGTCAGGCGGAACAGGATATAATTGCTTAAAACGTTTAGAAGGAGTAAATGAATTACCCAATTTATCCCATTCTTTGGAAATCACTGCAGAAATAGCATTAGGAACAGGAAAAACTTCTGGAATAACCGCAGGAGCTTTAAAAACCTTATCCAAACGTATAGAATTAGTATCAAGAGGACTAGAATCCTCTATTTCTAAAGCAATTAGTACTTCTTTAAGTAAAGAGCGAATAAATTCCATCTTAAATAAATATGAAGATTTATCAGCATCAATCTCTGAGATAGAATCCTCTGAACCAGAAGAGTCCAAAGAATCAGAATGATGGTGTTCATTTAAAAATTCATCTGTAGAGAGAGAAGATTTAAAAGACTTTTTACGTTTACTAGAAGGAGAAATAACAGACAAAGCCTTCTTTATGGATTCAGAAACAAAATCTCTTATGTTATCAGGAACATTCTGCACCTTAGATGTTGAGGGAACTGCAACAGGCAATGGTACATTACTAAAGGAAATATTATCTGCTTTAACAAGTTTGTCATGACAATTATTACAAACAACAGCTGGAGGAATAGCTACCAAAAATTTACAGCAGATACACTTAGCTTTGGTAGATCCAGCAGGCAGTGATTTTCCTGTAGTATCTTCTGGCTCAGATGCAACGTGAGACATCTTGCAATATGTAAGAGAAAAAACAACATATAAAGCAAAATAGATCAAATTCCTTATAAGACAGTTTCAGGAATGGGAAAGAATGCCAAATATCAAGCTTCTAGCAACCAGAAGCAAATGAAAAATGAGACTGAAATAATGTGGAGACAAAAGCGACGCCCATATTTTTTAGCGCCAAATAAGACGCCCACATTATTTGGCGCCTAAATGCTTTTGGCGCCAAAAATGACGCCACATCCGGAACGCCGACATTTTTGGCGCAAAATAACGTCAAAAAAATGACGTAACTTCCGGCGACACGTATGACGCCGGAAACGGAAAAGAATTTTTGCGCCAAAAAAGTCCGCGCCAAGAATGACGCAATAAAATGAAGCATTTTCAGCCCCCGCGAGCCTAACAGCCCACAGGGAAAAAAGTCAAATTTTTGAGGTAAGAAAAATATGATAATTCAATGCATAATCCCAAATATGAAACTGACTGAAAATAAGGAAAGTTGAACATTCTGAGTCAAGGCAAATAAATGTTTGAATACATATATTTAGAACTTTATAAATAAAGTGCCCAACCATAGCTTAGAGTGTCACAGAAAATAAGACTTACTTACCCCAGGACACTCATCTACATGTTTGTAGAAAGCCAAACCAGTACTGAAACGAGAATCAGTAGAGGTAATGGTAAATATAAGAGTATATCGTCGATCTGAAAAGGGAGGTAAGAGATGAATCTCTACGACCGATAACAGAGAACCTTATGAAATAGACCCCGTAGAAGGAGATCACTGCATTCAATAGGCAATACTCTCTTCACATCCCTCTGACATTCACTGCACGCTGAGAGGAAAACCGGGCTCCAACTTGCTGCGGAGCGCATATCAACGTAGAATCTAGCACAAACTTACTTCACCACCTCCCTTGGAGGCAAAGTTTGTAAAAACTGATTTGTGGGTGTGGTGAGGGGTGTATTTATAGGCATTTTAAGGTTTGGGAAACTTTGCCCCTCCTGGTAGGAATGTATATCCCATACGTCACTAGCTCATGGACTCTTGTTAATTACATGAAAGAAATATAAGTAAATCATGTATAAATCCCCCCTGTTCAATAATCCCCTTCCAGGGATATTAACCCTTGATTCCATACAGATAAAGGAGTCACACTGTGACCCGTCTTGTTACGTTATTATATGATATAAAATGAAACGATCTTATCGGAATCATCGCCGTGGGGCAGACACACAGCCTCTCAGGTTTGACAGTCTTGTAGCATCGCACCTAACATGGACTTGAGTGATAGAAGCAGGCAGTGAAACTCGTCAACACCGATTGCTTAAGAGTTGTTAATACGAGTCTTGTTTCGCAGAAAGACTCTCCCTGCATCCCCAGACCCTAACATTCGTCAATGCTCTCACTGAGAGGCTGACAAGACTACTTAAAACTCCAGTCCCATAGCGAAGAGTACTACCCTCCATAAGAGACTACTCCGAATCTTCCGACACTTCTCTGCCATCCTCCTGTGATGGAAGGCAAAGAATGACTGGGGGATGAGGGGAGTAGGGGAGGTATTTAAGCCTTTGTCTGGGGTGTCTTTGCCTCCTCCTGGTGGCCAGGTTCTGTATTCCCACAAGGAATGAAGCCGTTGACTCTCCTCGCATTAAGATGGAAATAAAAATAAGTCAAATTAAATACCATCATACACCTTAAAGGGACATATAATCAGTCTGCATAGTCAATAGCAGAGAAATGGACTATTGTTTTAAACATGTAAGCGTTATCTAAGTAAAAACTTCCCTCTTTCACTTTTCAAAAATGCCAAGAGCATACTCCTGCAGCAGCTCTGGATTGTTTGTAAGGACGCCTGAAACCGATCAGCAAACACGGCTGTTCCCTTTATGCAAATGCATGAAAGTGTAAAATGGACTCCTTGTACAGTGTTCACATTATTATTATCGGTTATTTGTAGAGCGCCAACAGATTCTGCAGCGCTTCCACATTGCTCCCTCCTCCCAGTATAGGGCTTACCTGATCATACTCTGATGCTCCAGGGTAAAGAGGCCACCCCAAGAAAAGCTCTGCTATGACACAACCAAGTGACCACATGTCAATTGCTTCACAAAATGGCAATCCAAGAATGATTTCAGGAGCTCTGAAAAATAAAAAACACATAGGTATACATAAATGTTTAGACCTGCAATGCAGAATCATTTCATTACATATGGCAATACTAAAAGGGATGACAAAAAATAAAGATAACATAGGTCGTTAACAGCTTTACAATATTCATTGCCAGAAGCAATATTAAAAGGGGCCTAAAAGTGCAAAATGAAAATGTTATTTGTAAGAGCATTTTATTATTGCACTATTGGTTGCATATAACAATATTTTTAAACCCCTACAAATCAGTTAAACAGATGGTTGAAGTAAGCTCCACAGCAGCAATGCACTACTGGGACCTAGCTGAGCACATCTGGTGAGTCAATGACAAGATTTATTAAAAGAAACAGAGGTTACCCTACTGTCAAAATGGCTATGCACAGAACACAAACCTAATAAAAGTTCTGTATTCAAGCAAGTAAAAGGGCGGCCATAAAATTCAAAATATGACATGCCCTAATTTGTAAGATCAATGTAATTTTAAAACTAGTGACCCTGCATCTGTGTGTTTAACACCCTGCAAAGGGAGTAACACATAGTTAAAGCACAGCCAGGGAGCCAGAGAGAATAGCTGTCTCTAAATGGAAACTGCCACTGACCCAATCAGCAGCGCAAGTTGCACAGCTGTGACTATAATGTCCCTTTAAAATATATAAGCTTACTATAGTAAGTTTGCAGTAAACAATTTGCTTAAATAAAGTAGCTTGCTATAGAAATTCAGTTAATTTAAATAGCTAGTAAGACTTGAAATGGTTATCTGTCTCCTGCTTGGCAAATATGGAAACCAATTGAACCCCACCATGTGCACCAGTAGATAGTTACTAGAGAGCAGATACAAAGGGCAGATTATCTCTTTACAGCCATCTGTTGCAGGATGCTAATGACAGCACCAGAGAGCTATGGTTGAAGAGCAACACACTAGCAAACATTTTATTATAGCACCAAGATTGTTTCTACAGTAACTAATTACCTAAAATTTGTGATGTGAGAAGAGTATGTTCCAGAGATGATGTGGGTGTTGATGCACAGTTGGAAGAGGATAGTCATTACCCTGCTTTGTACACACAGATAGTTGCGCCCAGTTTGGTTGACCAAAATATTTTAAATTGAAACATGCCCTTTATTAAAGGAGCAATAAAGTCAAAATTAAACGTTCAAGATTCAGATAGAGCATGCAATTAACAAAAACTCCAATTTACATCCATGTCCAATCGGTCTACGCTCACTTCTAAGGACCCAGCTCTTAATAAGCATGTGTAAGCGGTCACAGTGTATACATCTACGATTGGCTAATTGGTGTTTATTATGCAGTGATTGCCAACGTCTTAACACATGGGGGCCACAGTTCAGTATTTTAGATGTCTTAAGGGCTGCATATAAAATGTATGGTTATAAAAACACACAGATAATGTTTTGTAAAAATATCCAGAGGCACAGTACCAGATTTATTTAAGTAAGGTTGCAGGGTACCCTCTCTGTCCAGAGGGCTATTTTGGCTTTCCTCCACTATGCCTGCACACCCCATCTGGAAATGCAGATGCATGCTTTCTTCTCTTCTTAAAGTGATGGTAAATCATAGCCTTTTTGAAATGCTAAGATTTAACAGTGCAATAAATATAGGTGGACTTTAAAAAACGTCATGCTGAAAGTATGTTTGCCTGTGAGTATATGCCGTGCTGAGCACCTCTGGCCGCCCATAGAAAAAGGGTATTTTTTCAATGAGGTGACATTTCCACCTCTTAGCCAATAGCCGGTCGTTGCCAAGCCGTATGGCTAGCAAGCTATTGGCTTAGATGAAGAAACATCATTAGGAAAACTGTGTGCTGCCATAAAAATGTTTAGATACTTCATAACTCAAAGTCCCCTTTATTTATAGCACTGGCAAATCCTAGAAATTCAAAACAAGCTAGAATTTACCATAACGTTAAATGTGGTTTTTAAAATCTATAAATAAAAACAGAGAAGCGCTCACCCAGGGAACGAACAATAGCATAATAGCTTGTTCTATGGCTAGCTACCACCCAAGAAGCAGCCTCCTTCAGCTAGGTAGATGTCACATTAAGTTAAAGTGATGGTCAAGTATGACTAACTACATCTTGCGATCCTAATGTAACTAGCAAAATAATGTGACTTTCATTCATCTCGCCATATTCATTCTAGTTTGTGCGCTTATATTATTTTCCTACCTTACTAATATCCATCCTCCTCCCGTCGATTGTCCGCCATTGTTTTTTCTGCCGTCACGTGTTTTTATTATCCAATTACAGTACAGGCCACTCAGGGAATCCGCTCTAAGTAAAAACACCCTTATTCAATTCTGCGCATGCCCTAGCTCCGTAATCGCATCCTAATCTCTGTCTCACCGCGGTTACGGAGCTAGGGCATGCGCAGAATTGAATAAGGGTGTTTTTACTTAGAGCTGATTCCCCGAGTGGCCTGTACTGTAATTGGATAATAAAAACACGTGACAGCAGAAAAAACAATGGCGGACAATCGACGGGAGGAGGATGGATATTAGTAAGGTAGGAAAATAATATAAGATAGCGCACAAACTAGAATGAATATGGCGAAATGATGAATGAAAGTCACATTAGGATCGCAAGATGTAGTTAGTCATACTTGACCATCACTTTAAACCTACACATTAAAATATGAAAGAAAAAATAAAAGCTTTTTCATATTTCTGAATACCAGATACTGATTTAGAATTGTCCAAATGGATACAAATTAGACTGTTAACAAAAAAAATACAGCAATAAAATCATATCTATTTTAAAGTATAGGAGTTTCTGATCAGATGTTTTGCTTTATAAACCAGTTTCCTGAAATCTTGTGAAGCAAGCAGGTGCTCTATATAAACAAGAATGTCAGTTTGTCATTAAACTAGCATAAGTTTGTGTTTAACTTTGCATTGACGCAGAGAGTGTTGAGCAACCATTTCAGATCCTCATCTCTGCCCAAGCATGCTTTAATCACTGGGTCGAAACAAAGGAACAGCTTCTATACAAACTCATTTCTAATGTCACCTGTAAACAAGGATTGGTGTTTTTACCAATGCAGAACTGGCAGTACAAAAAAGGGCTGTAAAAATTACTAATAACAGTGAATCAGTATCTGCATTACAGGAACAGAAAAGGAGAAGAAAAATGAGAGGATAAAAACAGAAAACATCCAGTACCAAAATGCTTAAAAAAAAAAAAAAAAAAAAAACATAATTTATGCTTACCTGATAAATTCCTTTCTTCTGTTGTGCGATCAGTCCACGGGTCATCATTACTTCTGGGATATAACTCCTCCCCAACAGGAAATGCAAGAGGATTCACCCAGCAGAGCTGATATAGCTCCTCCCCTCTACGTCAGTCCCAGTCATTCGACCAAGAATCAACGAGAAAGGAGTAACCAAGGGTGAAGTGGTGACTGGAGTATAATTTAAAAAATATTTACCTGCCTTAAAAAACAGGGCGGGCCGTGGACTGATCGCACAACAGAAGAAAGGAATTTATCAGGTAAGCATAAATTATGTTTTCTTCTGTTATGTGCGATCAGTCCACGGGTCATCATTACTTCTGGGATACCAATACCAAAGCAAAAGTACACGGATGACGGGAGGGATAGGCAGGCTCATTATATAGAAGGAACCACTGCCTGAAGAACCTTTCTCCCAAAAATAGCCTCCGAAGAAGCAAAAGTGTCAAATTTGTAAAATTTGGAAAAAGTATGAAGCGAAGACCAAGTTGCAGCCTTGCAAATCTGTTCAACAGAGGCCTCATTCTTAAAGGCCCAAGTGGAAGCCACAGCTCTAGTGGAGTGAGCTGTAATTCTTTCAGGAGGCTGCTGTCCAGCAGTCTCATAGGCTAAACGTATTATGCTACGAAGCCAGAAAGAGAGAGAGGTAGCAGAAGCTTTTTGACCTCTCCTCTGTCCAGAATAAACGACAAACAAGGAAGAAGTTTGGCGAAAATTTTTAGTTGCCTGCAAGTAGAACTTGAGGGCACGAACTACATCCAGATTGTGTAGAAGACGTTCCTTCTTTGAAGAAGGATTTGGACACAAGGATGGAACAACAATCTCTTGATTGATATTCCTGTTAGTAACTACCTTAGGTAAGAACCCAGGTTTAGTACGCAGAACTACCTTGTCTGAGTGAAAGATCAGATAAGGAGAATCACAATGTAGGGCTGATAACTCAGAGACTCTTCGAGCCGAGGAAATAGCCATTAAAAATAGAACTTTCCACGATAACAATTTTATATCAATGGAATGAAGGGGTTCAAATGGAACACCTTGTAAAACGTTAAGAACTAAGTTTAAACTCCATGGCGGAGCAACGGCTTTAAACACAGGCTTGATCCTAGCTAAAGCTTGACAAAAAGCCTGGACGTCTGGATTTTCTGACAGACGCCTGTGCAACAAGATGGACAGAGCTGAAATCTGTCCCTTTAATGAACTAGCCGATAAACCCTTTTCTAGACCTTCTTGTAGAAAGGACAATATCCTAGGGATCCTAACCTTACTCCAGGAGTAACGTTTGGATTCGCACCAGTATAGGTATTTACGCCATATTTTATGGTAAATCTTTCTGGTAACAGGCTTCCTAGCCTGGATCAGGGTATCAATAACCGACTCAGAAAAACCACGCTTTGATAAAATCAAGCGTTCAATTTCCAAGCAGTCAGTTTCAGAGAAGTTAGATTTTGATGTTTGAATGGACCCTGTATCAGAAGGTCCTGTCTCAGAGGTAGAGACCAAGGCGGACAGGATGACATGTCCACTAGATCTGCATACCAAGTCCTGCGTGGCCATGCAGGCGCTATTAGAATCACAGATGCTCTCTCTTGTTTGATTTTCGCAATCAATCGAGGAAGCAGCGGGAAGGGTGGAAACACATAAGCCATCCCGAAGTTCCAAGGTGCTGTCAAAGCATCTATCAGAACCGCTTCCGGATCCCTGGATCTGGACCCGTAGTGAGGAAGTTTGGCGTTCTGGCGAGACGCCATGAGATCTATCTCTGGTTTGCCCCAACGTCGAAGTATTTGGGCAAAAATCTCCGGATGAAGTTCCCACTCTCCCGGATGAAAAGTCTGGCGACTCAAGAAATCCGCCTCCCAGTTTTCCACTCCCGGGATGTGGATTGCTGACAGGTGGCAAGAGTGAGACTCTGCCCAGCGAATTATCTTTGATACTTCCATCATTGCTAGGGAGCTTCTTGTCCCTCCCTGATGGTTGATGTAAGCTACAGTCGTGATATTGTCCGACTGAAACCTGATGAACCCCTGAGTTGTTAATTGGGGCCAAGCTAGAAGGGCATTGAGAACTGCCCTCAATTCCAGAATGTTTATTGGAAGGAGACTCTCCTCCTGATTCCATAATCCCTGAGTCTTCAGAGAATTCCAGACAGCGCCCCAACCTAGTAGGCTGGCGTCTGTTGTTACGATTGTCCAGTCTGGCCTGCTGAATGGCATCCCCCTGGACAGGTGTGGTCGATAAAGCCACCATAGAAGAGAATTTCTGGTCTCTTGATTCAGATTCAGGGTAGGGGACAAATCTGAGTAATCCCCATTCCACTGACTTAGCATGCACAATTGCAGCGGTCTGAGGTGTAGGCGTGCAAAAGGTACTATGTCCATTGCCGCTACCATTAAGCCGATCACCTCCATGCATTGAGCCACTGACGGGTGTTGAATGGAATGAAGGACACGGCATGCATCCTGAAGCCTTGTTAACCTGTCTTCTGTCAGGTAAATCTTCATTTCTACAGAATCTATAAGAGTCCCCAAGAATGGAACTCTTGTGAGAGGAAAAAGAGAACTTTTCTTTTCGTTCACTTTCCATCCATGCGACCTTAGAAATGCCAGAACTAACTCTGTATGAGACTTGGCAGTTTGAAAGCTTGAAGCTTGTATTAGAATGTCGTCTAGGTACGGAGCTACCGAAATCCCTCGCGGTCTTAGTACCGCCAGAAGGGCGCCCAGAACCTTTGTGAAGATTCTTGGGGCCGTAGCCAATCCGAATGGAAGAGCTACAAACTGGTAGTGCCTGTCTAGGAAGGCAAACCGTAGATACCGTTGATGATCTTTGTGAATCGGTATGTGAAGGTAAGCATCTTTTAAATCCACTGTGGTCATGTACTGACCCTTTTGGATCATAGGTAAGATTGTCCGAATAGTTTCCATTTTGAACGATGGAACTCTTAGGAATTTGTTTAGAATCTTTAAATCTAAGATTGGCCTGAAAGTTCCCTCTTTTTTGGGAACCACAAACAGGTTTGAGTAGAACCCTTGTCCTTGTTCCGACCGCGGGAACTGGATGGATCACTCCCATTAATAACAGATCTTGTACACAGCGTAGAAACGCTTCTTTCTTTATCTGGTTTGTTGACAACCTTGACAGATGAAATCTCCCTTTTGGGGGAGATAATTTGAAGTCTAGAAGGTATCCCTGAGATATGATCTCCAGCGCCCAGGGATCCTGAACATCTCTTGCCCAGGCCTGAGCGAAGAGAGAAAGTCTGCCCCCCACTAGATCCGGTCCCGGATCGGGGGCTCTCGGTTCATGCTGTCTTTGGGGCAGCAGCAGGTTTCCTGGTCTGTTTGCCCTTATTCCAGGACTGGTTAGGTTTCCAGCCTTGTCTGTAACGAGCAACAGCTCCTTCTGCAGTGGAGGTTGACGCTGCTCCAGGTTTGAAATTCCGAAAGGAACGAAAATTAGACTGTCTAGCCTTAGCTTTGGCTTTGTCTTGAGGTAGGGCGTGGCCCTTACCTCCTGTAATGTCAGCGATAATTTCTTTCAACCCGGGCCCAAATAAAGACTGCCCCTTGAAAGGTATATTAAGTAATTTAGACTTAGAAGTAACATCAGCTGACCAGGATTTTAGCCACAGTGCTCTACGTGCCTGTATGGCGAATCCAGAGTTCTTAGCCGTAAGTTTTTAGTTAAATGTACTACGGCCTCCGAAATGAATGAATTGGCTAGTTTAAGGACTCTAAGCCTGTCCATAATGTCGTCTAGCGTAGACGAACTAAGGTTCTCTTCCAGAGACTCAATCCAAAATGCTGCCGCAGCCGTAATCGGCGCGATACATGCAAGGGGTTGCAATATAAAACCTTGTTGAACAAACATTTTCTTAAGGTAACCCTCTAATTTTTTATCCATTGGATCTGAAAAAGCACAGCTATCCTCCACCGGGATAGTGGTACGCTTAGCTAAAGTAGAAACTGCTCCCTCCACCTTAGGGACCGTTTGCCATAAGTCCCGAGTAGTGGCGTCTATTGGAAACATCTTTCTAAATATTGGAGGGGGTGAGAACGGCACACCGGGTCTATCCCACTCCTTAGTAACAATTTCAGTTAATCTCTTAGGTATAGGAAAAACGTCAGTACTCGCCGGTACCGCAAAGTATTTATCCAACCTACACATTTTCTCTGGTATTGCAACGGTGTTACAATCATTGAGAGCTGCTAAGACCTCCCCTAGTAATGCACGGAGGTTCTCCAATTTAAATTTAAAATTTGAAATATCTGAATCCAATCTGTTTGGATCAGAACCGTCACCCACAGAATGAAGCTCTCCGTCCTCATGCTCTGCAAGCTGTGACGCAGTATCAGACATGGCCCTAGTATTGTCAGCGCACTCTGTTCTCACCCCAGAGTGATCACGCTTGCCTCTTAGTTCTGGTAATTTAGACAAAACTTCAGTCATAACAGTAGCCATATCATGTAATGTTATCTGTAATGGCCGCCCAGATGTATTAGGCGCCATAATATCACTCACCTCCCGGGCGGGAGATGCAGGTACTGCCGCGTGAGGCGAGTTAGTCGGCATAACTCTTCCCTCGCAGTTTGGTGAAATTTGTTCACATTGTACAAATTGACTTTTATTTAAAGTAGCATCAATACAGTTAGTACATAAATTTCTATTGGGCTCCACCTTGGCATTGGAACAAATGACACAGATATTCTCTGAGTCAGACATGTTTAACACACTAGCAATAACTTGCAACCTGGTTATAATCTTTTTTAGCAAAAACGTACTGTGCCTCAAAGAGGTACTTTAACGATTAAATGACAGTTGAGATAATGAACTGAAACAGTTATAGCATCAAGTTTAAAATAACACAACTTTTAGCAAAGGTTTGTTCCCATTAGTAAATAACTAAATTTGACATAAAAAATTATAGAGTAACGTTTTTATTCACAGTCAATAAAAATTCTCACAGCTCTGCTGAGAGAATGTACCTCCCTTCAAAGAAGTTTGAAGACCCCTGAGATCTGTCAGTGAACCGGATCATGCAGGAAATATAATAGTAGCTGACTGGAATTTTTTGATGCGTAGCAAAAGAGCGCCAAAACGGCCCCTCCCTCTCACACACAGCAGTGAGGAGAAACGAAACTGTCACAATTTAAAGCAGACAACTGCCAAGTGGAAAATAATGCCCAAACATTTATTTACTCAGTACCTCAGCAATGTAAACGATTCTACATTCCAGCAAAAACGTTTAACATGACAATATTTATTAAAAAGGATTAGTGACCTTTAACAGAGTAGTTCCGGTGAAAAACCATTCCCAGAATACTGAAGTGTATACATACATGTCATTATAACGGTATAGCAGGATTTTTTCATCAATTCCATTCAGAAAATAAAAACTGCTACATACCTCAATGCAGATTCATCTGCCCGCTGTCCCCTGATCTGAAGCCTTTACCTCCCTCAGATGGCCGAGAACAGCAATATGATCTTAACTACTCCGGTTAAAATCATAGTAATAAACTCTGGTAGATTCTTCTTCAAACTCTGCCAGAGAAGTAATAACACGCTCCGGTGCTATTGTAAAATAACAAACTTTTGATTGAAGTCATAAAAACTAAGTATAATCACCATAGTCCTCTCACACATCCTATCTAGTCGTTGGGTGCAAGAGAATGACTGGGACTGACGTAGAGGGGAGGAGCTATATCAGCTCTGCTGGGTGAATCCTCTTGCATTTCCTGTTGGGGAGGAGTTATATCCCAGAAGTAATGATGACCCGTGGACTGATCGCACATAACAGAAGAAAAAAGTTTTATAGTGACACTGGTCATGAAGATACACATACCCTACACAAAAGGTGTGTACATACAGCATATACATGTAAGTAGATACTGCAGACCAAAGCAAGAAATATTACATTCAAAAGTAAACACCTTGAGATTTTAAACATAAAATCTTTAATTTTGCACTGTGAAATAACTTTGCGATACACGTCATGTAAATTTAGCTACACATTCCCAAGCTGGCTTTAAAAGACTGACACTATAAGCGCAGCTAGCCTTGTGTCTGCCCTGATTGGCTCTACAAATAAGGCAAGTGGCGAGTTTAGTTTGGCTATTAAAAAACAAATGCAGCAAACAAGGTGTTAATTTGTTGTTTTAAATTTGTTTAGACTTTGCTTATGTTATTCTATAGCAAAACAGAAAGGTCCTGTAATTAACAAGGTGTTTACTCTCTCTTCAGATCTAAGGACACATATATAGAAGTCAGGTACGTAGGCTCCATATAATAGTAAGAGAGAGCATAGACATGGCCAAACCTGGTATTGTGATTGAAGAGCATGTTTTCTTATTGCAAACAAACTACACATAAAATCCAATAAACGGAAACTTGCAGTTCAGAAGACCAGTGCAACAGAAATGCTGTGTTCTCACCAGGACTTTTTAAATGAGCGCACTACCCAGGTAAAATTGAAGCCAGTATTCAGTTAAAATCAATTTAATGTTTATTGCACAAATTATCATTTACTAAGTTTATGTTTAATTATGCAATTAATATATGCTTCAGATAGAATAAAATGTTATAATACAAAAGTATTACACTGGCCCCACACGGCTTCTTCATAATGCTGCCCGTCTAGTAAACTATTCTGTGCAGAACACTAAAATGTCTAACTACTTGGCTTCTAAATGCCAGTCTTATAAAAAAAGGAGATGCTCGTACCAGTCTTTAACTATGATTAAATCTCATCTGGCAACAGTTTTGTTAATCATCTGAGCACCAAGTGTTGCAATGCTATAAAGGCAATGCGCCAGCAAATGAAAACCAGTAGGTATCAGTCATGGTACTCATATGTTGGTGGGGGGGCTGGATTACAGCCACAGAAACAAGGCGTATCATAAAATACAGCCTCAAGCTTCAGAATGAAAGCACCTCCACGACTGATGAATGAGGAATACCAATCCCAAATGTTATCTTCCTATGAAATGCCAGCAATAAACCAAAGCAGGAAAAAGGGAATGAAAAAGTACCAAGTGAAAAAATGTTTGACTGGTACCATTTTACATAAGCTTATTAATGAAAGTGTCACAGATGACATCAGAACTTTAAATCTTAAAAATAGAGAATGGGAGCCTGGTCCATTGTCTTCATAGTGAGTTTGCAACAAAAGAAATTAGCTTCTAAAAATGATTAGCTCTATAGGAGGGATGTATTTGTGCCCAACTGTGATAGATTATCTCATCCAGTCAGATATAATTAATTATCAATTGTATACAAATTGCAAACATTTTACTCAGCGCTATATACTGAAACTGTAACTCTACACGTAACAATACATTTTTCCAAATTTAGTATAAAAATAAATCAGAAATTCCTAAGCACAAACTATCAATGCCAGCTACTGTTTATAAAGCACCAACCAGATCATTATAAATAAATAAAAAAGGACAAAAAAACAAAAAAAAAAACAGACTTGTCAAGAGATGGACACGGCAAGCCCTTGGGTGACAAGGGGAAGACGCAAAAGCCGTATCCAAGTGATCAGGTAAAATGCAGGACACTGAGAAATCAGGACACAAAGAGCTGCAAACAGGAGAAAAGCAGATTGTGTGGAAAGGCAGGAGGGGCTGTCAGTGTACAATTCCTCACAGCGGCATCTGAAAGATAATGCAACCATTCTACTGTGAATGAAGAGATGGAAAAACGCTTTGCTAAATACAACAATGTGAAGGAGAAATTTGGTGCACCCATATGGCAAGCATTAACCCCTCTGTCAGAAAGAGCTCTAAGTCAACTGGTTTTAGCCAGATTGCAAAGCGATCTAAAGAATAATTTGACTGAGTTTTTCTCTATATGCCAATCTTTTTTCCCCTTCAAGGATATGTACTACATTCATAAAATGTCCTCATGTGTGCTAGAAACTGCCAACTGTTATAAAAACATGTCCGCTTAAGATGTAGGAGAACGTAAAACAAAGCATATTCGAGAAACGCTAAGCAGCTGTGTTAACTGTAGGTCTAAACGATTTATCTATTAAAAAATAAAAAATTAAAGCCTGAGATCAGCTTCTAAAAATATAAATAAACTTAAGCATAAAACCTGGAATGAACGAACAAGTAAACTGATCTGTAAATATAAAATGTTTTCTGAACAGAACATTAACAGGGCATTAGACTGCTGGGTACAACTGCCGTGGTACTGTTACTACTAAGTCATAGTCTTATATGAACACATTACAAAAGCTCTGCATCTTTACTTTGGGTACTGCCATTTTGTGACGTATTGTTGCTGGGATATAAGCTGTGTGCTTTCACAGATCAGTATTGTTACTGGCTTTTTTGACAGCTGTACCTTTCACTTTGGGTTGGCTTGCACAATAGAAAGTAGATTTTACATATTTCCAGTATTTTTCCTCATTGACTGAACGCTACATAACAAATTTAAAAAAAAAAAAAAGCCCTCAGGGATAATAAAGAGATGCTGCAAAACACACAGCTCCTGCTATGTGAGCTTTAAACTGAAGTGCATGATACAACTTGTCAAGAAGACAACAATATCAATGATTTATGAAAGTTCACTGCTTCTGTCACATGGTGTTAGTTAAAGTGAATGTCAATTTTGATGGTAAAGTGCCCGGTTTTTAAAACTTTGATTAAAAACAGGGGCACTTTAATTCATCAAAATTTACATTTCACTCCTGAGAAAAAAAACATTACCTTTTAAACTTCACAGCAGCTCCAGCTTCCTCCACCCGTCGCAAAGCCTCTTCCTGGGTCTCAAATGAGGAATCCGGCTTCCTCCAATCATGGCGTTGAATCAGACACTGATTCCCCCCGGGGGGGGGGGGGGGAAGCCGTGATTGGAGGATGACCTATCCATCATTTCTGACGTCAGAAATGGCTTGCAATGACCGGAAGGAGCTGGAGCTGCTGTCAAGATTAAAAGGTAAGTTTTGTTTCTTAACAGGAGTGAAATGTAAATTTTGATGAATTAAAGTGCCCGTTTTTAATCGAATTTTAAAAAAAAGGCACTTTTACCATCGAAATTGACATTCACTTTTAACTCCAAGATAGTGGTTAGTATTCAAACATGCAGCTTCACTAACCATCACTAGGTAAGGGTTACAATTAGGGTTGCACCGATACCATTTTTTAAAGACCGAGTACAAGTAACAATACTTTTTTTTCAAATACTCACCGATACCAATTACCGATACTTCTTTTTTTAATGTCATAATGACATTTTACCAAGCACAATACAGACTAATGATTTAAGATAGCTTCTTTATAATTATGAACTGTAACTCAAAAGACATTTTAAAATAATAAAACAGTTTTGATTGCTACCACAAAGTTCACAGAACATGTTTATGAATAAAAATATTACAATAAAATATATTAATAATTAATGACAACAATAAATAACAGCTGCAGCAGCTGGGGATTGAAAGCTACAATTTAATGGGGTGATTACTGGATGCCATAGGGTTGTAGGGTGCCTATATAACATCAATCTGATATTTGTATTTAATACAAAGTAATATAATTTAATTCTGAAAAAAATATTGGGGAAGGAGTGTCCCAGTAATCCCCTTTGAGAAAAATGGGGCATTTGCATTCTACTGACTCAACAGAAAATAGGGCTGAGTCTTTATATTTTTCCAAGGCTGCTTTTTATTCCCAGTCCAGACCTTGCTAAGGCTGCTTTTAAGAGTACAATATGTTTTGAGCACAATTGTTCAAGATGAGAACTAGCAGCAGTATAACAGGCAATCTAGATCAGTGATTTTTAACCTTTTTTTTGCCGTGGCACACTTTTTTACATTAAAAAATCCTGTGGCACACCACCATCCCAAAATTTTAAAAAAAAATCACACATTGTAGCCTAATACAGCGCATATATATATATATATATATATATATATATATATATATATATATTATATATATATATATATATATATATATATATATATATATATATATATATATATATATATATATATATATATACACATACACACAAACACACACATACTGTATGTATTGTGCTGTTATGCCATGCCTCCTACAAACGACCCCTGCACTGGGAGTAAAAAACAAGCAAAGTTTAAAAAATATGTCACACTGTTGTCAGTCTGCCGTGGCACACCTGAGGATCTCTCACGGCACACTAGTGTGCCACGGCACACTGGTTGAAAAACACTGATCTAGATATTAGAATCATTTTTCAAAAGCTAGTTGCAAGTTCTTTTTAAGAAACAAAAGCATCTCTGCATTTTCTATAAGTCTGTTTCTGCTATCAGCAAGGACATTTGACACGAAGCTGGACAGTCTTTCACACTACTGCATGGGGTAGAAAAATATTTTTGGGCCATTTTAGCCAGAGCTGTAAATCTCAGTTTATTATTAACTGCCCAGTACTTCAGGGGTTTGCCTGAACCGAGGTACAGAGGTCTCTCCCAGGTAGGCTTCCAGCTGTATAGTAGCGGCTTTTGGAGCACTGCTCTGATGTACAATAATACAAATAACAGCAATTTGTATTGGCAGAGCAGAAGTGAACAAGTTTTTTTTTTTCAAGTTTCTTTATATACCCCTTCTGTGCACAGAGTCTACACTGATAAAAGAGAAAGGTTGCTATCCCATCCAGCAGGTATTTTACCAACATGGCTGGTATTTTCAAGGTTAAAGGGACAGTCGAGGCCAAAATAAACTTTGATGTTTCAGATAGAGCATGTAATTTTAAACAATTTTCCAATTTACTTTTATCACCAATTTTGCTTTGTTCTCTTGGTATTTTTAGTTGAAAGCTTAACCTAGGAGGTTCATATGCTAATTTCTTAGACCTTGAAGCCCACCTCTTTCAGATTGCATTTTAACAGTTTTTCACCACTAGAGGGTGTTCGTTCACGTATTTCCTATAGATAACCCTGTGCTCGTGCACGAGAAGTTATCTGGGAGCAGGCACTGATTGGCTAGATTGCAAGTCTGTCAAAAGAACTGAAAAAAGGTAATCACAGAGGTTAAAAGTATATTATTATAACTGTGTTGGTTGTGCACAACTGGGAAATGGGTAATAAAGGGATTATCTATCTTTTAAAACAATAAAAATTCTGGTGTAGACTGTCCCTTTAATGTCAAAGTTGAAAATTAAGATTAAAAATAGAAATAGGATGCTATCATTGTGAAACTTCTTTTAAAGGGACATTAAACTGCTGGGCACAACTATTCTAGAATAGTTACTATTCACCATGTTATTGCTTTTAACCCTGTTGCTATGGCTATGATCAAAGTCATGTTGCTTTTTTAACCCCTAAAAAGTGTCCGATGGTGAAGCTCCCCCTCTTTGTACTGGGGGCGGCCATCTTGGACCACAGGTATTTTCACATACTGTGACAGAAGCAGTATGCATTTACATACCAACGAGGTTGTCAACATTTTGATAACTGTATAATTTGCTTCAGGTTAGTGTCCATTATAGAGAGCATTAAGGTGCTCCCTTTGACGCATTTTGCGCTTGCGTAAATGCGCTTCAGAGTAAATGCCCTCAACTGCACTGGAGCTTTAAATAGAATGTGTGAGCCAATAAATATCAATTCTATTGTTCATGATTATTTATCTGATTGGCTGGTATTTTAAGTGCATGAATATGATTACTGTATCAGCTAAAAATAAATTAATTTATTATAACTATAATTTTTAATGGGTATGTTTTTATAACTGAATTAATAAATTAGTTCCAGTGGAGGAAGAGGGCTACTAATAAGGATGATGGTTTAAGAGATAAACAATAAAGTAAAATAAAACAAATTCAATTGATATGCATTGAAAAAGAAACTACTTTGATCTACTTTGAAAACAATATAGATATAATGATATAGAACTGAAATATAAACTAGAATTTATGAGATAAACAAATTCTGGGGAAAAAAAACTAAAGTTTACAAGGTAAAAATTTAAATAGCTATTAATATATAAGTAAACCAAAAAAATAAAAAAAATAAAAATATATATATTATAGATAGATAAATAATAAAATGTGTTATAGATAAATAATAATAATAAAACATAAAAAGTAAATAAATTTACCAGTATCTAATAACGTTTGGTTAATAAAATAACACATATATATTTATAGACAAGTGTACTATCAGATAAAAATAATATTGACTATCGAAGAGGAAGATAGAGGATAGGAGAAAAACTGGAAGCGGATATGTTCTCCCTTATAAGTAAGGGGAAGTCTTCTTGTGTTGAAATATATTGAAATCCTTTGCCTATCATAGAAATATGGGGTGGCTAAATTATTTGTGTTTCTTTCCTAGGTTTTCATCCTATTATGTTCCTCTATTAAAGGGACAGTCTACACCAGAATTTTTTATGTTTTAAAAGACAGATAATCGCTTTATTACCCATTTCCCAGTTTTGCATAACCAACACAGTTATAATAATACACTTTTAACCTCTGTGATTATCTTGTATCTAAGCCTCTGCAAACTGCCCCTTTTTTCAGTTCTTTTGACAGACTTGCAGTCTAGCCAATCAGTGACAGCTACCAGATTACTTCACGTGCACGAGCACAGTGTTATCTATATGAAATATGTGAACTAACACCCTCTAGTGGTGAAAAACTGTTAAAATGCAATCTGAAAGAGGTGGGCTTCAAGGTCTAAGAAATTAGCATATGAACCTCCTAGGTTAAGCTTTCAACTAAGAATACCAAGAGAACAGAGCAAAATTGGTGATAAAAGTAAATTGGAAAATTGTTTAAAATTACATGCTCTATCTGAATCATGAAAGTTTATTTTGGCCTAGACTGTCCCTTTAACTCCTGGTTTTGTAGCTCTCTTGAGAAGGGGAATTTTTGGGGATATAGCTCATGTTTTGACAATTGATATTCTCTATACTCATGATCATTTTAAGGGTTAATATTTCTTATATCTTTTTAGCTTTGATCAAGAATATGTTGTAATATAGTAATCTTAATGAAATCAAATAAATGGATTTAGATACATTATGATATCACATCTTTGTAGTTTTCTCTATTCTCTGCTAGAGTCAGCTATCATGATCTTGGGAAATGGGTATCAATGCTATCACAATATTGATTGGCCACTCCCTAAAACGTTGTCGGATAGTGAAGCTCAACCTCTTTGTACTGGGGGCAGTCATCTTGGACAACAGGTATTCTCCCATACTGTGAAAGAAGCAGTGTTCATTTACATACCAACGAGGTTGTCAACATTTTGATAACTGTATAATATGCTTCAGGTTAGTGTGCATTATAGAGAGCAGGATATTTTATTTTTTTGCAGTGGCTTCATTGCTCTATATTAGGGAGTGCTTTTTTTGTTTTGTTTTAATAATGCAAAAATGTAAAGCTCATGATGTATTGTGCATATTAACTCTAGGCGAATCATACAGCTGTCAAAAAGTGGGCAATATCATTGATTTGCGAGTGTGCACTGCTTCCGTCACAGGCTGTGAGAATACCTGAGCTCCAATATGGCGGCTCCCTGTATTAATGAGGCAGAGCCTCAGCATCTGGCAAATTTAAAAGGGACAGTATACACACATTTTCATATAACTGTATGTAATAGACACTACTATAAAGAATAGGATGCACAGATACCGATATAAAAATCCAGTATAAAACTGTTTAAAAACTTACTCAGAAGCTCTCAATTTAGTTCTGTTGAAAATGTAGCTGGAAAGCCCACTACAAGTGGCAAATAATATACACCCCCTCCCCCTTCTTTTGCATATGAGAAGCCCCTTTACACAAACAGGACAAGCTGGAGTAGGTAGCTGACTGTATTCTCCTAAAACTTTAGGGCTTAGTTAGGAGTCTGAAAATGAGAGCAATGTTATTTAAAAATAAGCAAAACTATATATGCAAAGGAAAAGTGTATAATGTCCCTTTAAGCTATTAAAAAAAAACAAAAAAAAAACAAACAGGAGAACTGATTTGAAAAGAGCTGCAGTAACAGAGTGAAATGTAAGAACACTGGGAGTAATTATTATTCTTTTTTAGTTGTGCTCAGCAGTTTAATGTTAATTTAAGTATACTGGACTAGAGTTATAACCAAGTTATTTTAAATCAATTCTAGCAGCTTTCGTTCCTGTTTTATGCTGTATAATTATTTGTGCAAATTGATGCTAATAAGCATGGACAATAAAAAAAATTCCCAGAAAAGGTGTCAACTATATACACACATTTACGTGTGCACATCTGCCCAGAGACTACATGCGAGTTCTGACAGCTAGCGCTCCCCTAGGCAGAGCAAACATGTTCGGTGCAGAGCACAAACGTTAGTGAATAAAGGCAGCCAACCCAATTTATTTTTGTCTCCAGCGACTACTACTCAGCACGTAAGCTCTCTAGGGAACAGGACTTTTATCTTTCTCTGTCTGTTTTTTGCTGCCCTGTTCCTTTTTTCCTTTATACCCACCACATAGCAATATAGAATGTGTTTTTGTGTTGCAAATAAAAAAAGATGATAATGACAAATCAACTTTAGTAAAAAGGAAACATTATTTCCAACAGCATTAAATTGATAGACACAAAAACAAAAAACACAACTTCCCAACCTGTAACCTTATTTTTACTAACAAACCTTAATGCCTTTACTACCCTTAAAACAGCAAATCACTTAAAATAGTTTATTTTAACAAAACAATTTAAACTATGTCAAACAGATAAAGTATCAATTAACTGGTTGTCCTGTTTTATATCTTATACCTAAACTATGCTCCATGATAAAGACTGATTCTTAGTGTTTAATACTTAAAACAAAACCAAGAGACATTGCTGACATATACGAAATGAATTAGGAATATTCTGCACTTGTTAGATAGGGGAGCGATAGTAAGCGCTAAAAAGCTTAAAAGGCTAGATGCTTTGAGGATGTAACAATTATTTTAATATACAATCGATTAAAATCACATATAAAAGTAGATACAGAGTTTGGACGTTAAATCTTGCAATAAAAAATTACAATAAAATCCATGGATCCATGAGAAATTAAAACATAGAAAATACAATTGAATGAGCTAGCTTTATGAATCGTTGAATAAAATTGGTGTACGCTATATCCAAGGTTGCATAAGTGAAGTCAGAGTGGATAAGCTGGTGTGTGGATCTGTCTGATGGTTAATTCTAATATGTGAGTTAACTCCTGATGGGTAATATAGGTGCAATAAAAAGTGATGCGAATTGTGTCTGCAAATACAACTGTAAAATAGAACTGTAAAATAGTGCAAAATTATACACAAATTATATCTAGGACCTCAAAAACAAAAGTGATGTGAGGGGACGTGACGTTTTATAAAAGGTGGGTCTCGACCCAAAAAATTACCCACACTAGCGCTAGTGTTACAAAAATGTTGAAAAAATGTAAAAAATAAAACGAATACGTAGTCTCTTAGAAGATAGTTGTAATGTCCTCCAAATGTAGTGATGGTGTGGTAGTGAATGGAATTGGTTTAAAGATATAATACCTAGACAAAAAACGTTTGAAGTTGACAATCCTGTGGGAGATCAGTTCCAATAGAATAATCCTATAGAAAGTCAATTCCAAAATATACTGATAACAAAAACAGTCCAATTGAAAATGTGAAGGTGTGAGTTCCAGTTGGAAAAACAAAGCAAGGAAAATACACAAAAATTGTTGTGAAAAAATTCCAAAAAATTGTTGTGAAAAAATTGCAAAAGATAGTCTTGATAAAGGCCAATTTGTGGCCGAAACGCGTTGACATACTGGTGAGCTTGTTACTTATACCACTATTGTCCCTTATATACAGTGTTGCACTATTGTTTTTTTCTTTCTTTTTCAGGTATTTCATCATTTACTTGTATTGTAACATTGGTATCTTTTGTTTGTGTATCCTTTGCACATGCAAACTTGGACATATCACAGAGAGTTTTTTAACTAAAATCAGAGGGGCTGGTAATCACCACCTCTGGACTTTGGCATCTATTTTGCCTATTTCTATTTTATATTTTTATTTATATTTTTATTTTTATTTTCACTGCAATTTTACTGTTTTTTCACCATCTCTTCTACACATTTATTTTTTGCAATTTTTTCTCAACAATTTTTTGGAATTTTTTCACCAATTTTTGTGTATTTTCCTTGCTTTGTTTTTCCAACTGTAACTCACACCTTCACATTTTCAATTGGACTGTTTTTGTTATCAGTATATTTTGGAATTGACTTTCTATAGGATTATTCTATTGGAACTGATCTCCCACAGGATTGTCAACTTCAAACGTTTTTTGTCTAGGTATTATATCTTTAAACCAATTCCATTCACTACCACACCATCACTACATTTGGAGGACATTACAACTATCTTCTAAGAGACTACGTATTAGTTTTATTTTTTACATTTTTTCTACATTTTTCTACATTTTTGTAACACTAGCGCTAGTGTGGGTAATTTTTTGGGTCGACACCCACCTTTTATAAAACGTCACGTCCCCTCACTTTTGTTTTTGAGGTCCTAGATATAATTTGTGTATAATTTTGCACTATTTTACAGTTCTATTTTACAGTTGTATTTTACAGTTGTATTTTACAGTTGTATTTGCAGACACAATTCGCATCACTTTTTATTGCACCTATATTACCCATCAGGAGTTAACTCACATATTAGAATTAACCATCAGACAGATCCACACACCAGCTTATCCACTCTGACTTCACTTATGCAACCTTGGATATAGCGTACACCAATTTCATTCAACAATTCGTAAAGCTAGCTCATTCAATTGTATTTTCTATGTTTTAATTTCTCATGGATCCATGGATTTTATTGTAATTTTTTATTGCAAGATTTAACTTCCAAACTCTGTATCTACTTTTATATGTGATTTTAATCGATTGTATAGTAAAATAATTGTTACATCCTCAAAGCATCTAGCCTTTTAAGCTTTTTAGCGCTTACTATCGCTCCCCTATCTGTTATCCATTTTTTAGCCTACTAGGAGGCTAACCTGTTAGTAAGCTTAAGGCCTTTCTTATACACTGAGCGCTCGGCACACACCCCATCGTATTCTGCACTTGTTATGCAGACAAGAATTCAAATTATATTAATTTTTTTTAAGTGCACACCATTTTCTTCCTCTTTTTTTTTTTTTTTTTTTTTTTTTTAAAAACAATTCCATGGTCTGTGTGGAAAGGAATGCTAGAAAATAAGCAAGTTAACGCGTGTGTGTGCGCACATACAAAAAAGTGTAAATGATATATTTTTTCATATATTTGAACAGTGTTTAAATGTTTATCAGTTTCTGTCGAATTCTCACAGGTACTGATCATATTTAGTGGGAGGGAGAAAAGTTGCAGACTAGAGAACGGTTTTGGCTTAGGCAGCATGTGGGTGGGTTTAGTTGTGTATATTAAAAAGTTAGCTTTTATTCCCTCTTTCTTGAGAAATTAATTATGCTCTCATGAGGAAAAAAAGCTAAGTTTTAACAAAGATACCAAGAGAAATAATATGATAAAAGTAATGTTTTATAGTATTCTCTCTCTGAATTATTAATATTTAAAGGAACAGTCTAGGCCAAAATAAACTTTCATGATTCAGATAGAGCATGTAATTTTAAACAATTTTCCAATTTACTTTTATCACCAATTTTGCTTTGTCCTCTTTGTATTCTTAGTTGAAAGCTTAACCTAAGAGGTTCATATGATAATTTCTTAGACCTTGAAGCCCACCTCTTTCAGATTGCATTTTAACAGTTTTTCACAACTAGAGGGTGTTAGTTCACGCATTTCATATAGATAACACTGTGCTCGTGCACGAGAAGTTATCTGGGAGCAGGCACTGATTGGCTAGACTGCAAATCTGTCAAAAGAACTGAAAAAAGGGGCAGTTTGCTGAGGCTTAGATAAAAGATAATCACAGAGGTTAAAAGTATATTAATATAACTGTGTTGGTTATGCAAAACTGGGAAATGGATAATAAAGGGATTATCTATCTTTTAAAACAATAAAAACTCTGGTGTAGACTGTCCCTTTAAATTTTGACTTCCATGACCCTTTATTATTACTTTGGTAAATGGACAGGTCTAAAAAAACCAGTTCTTGCAGATATCAAAATGTGAACTGTGTATGGATAAAAAAAATTTAAAAAAAAAAAGTGTGCTCTGTGTATGATTAGGTGGAGTAAAAGTTAAAAACAATACAAAAAATGCTTCTGATGAAATATAAAATGCAACCCTGTGAATACTGCCACAGTTACCTTTTCACAATTCACATGGCAATTTTAAAATCTCACAAACAAACCACATCTGGTTTTAATCATGCAACTGTCATGAGAGGTTTGCCGATCAGCAACCATTTTGCTATGAAGAGCACACAGACTAATAATGTAAGTCAAGGACGTCAATTTTAACACTAAACAGCAGTGCTGACATACAGCCGAATGTACACAGCTATTGAATGAATGGTAGCTCTTCAAGATCATCCTTAACAGTTTCCTTGGAGACAGAAGGTATATAAAAAAAGAAAACAAATGCAGAAGCACAAAACTAGAAAATGACAAGACAAGATGGCAAATGACCCAGAAATAATACCCACAACAAAGCAAAAAGTTCAACACTGAAGATAGCCTTCATAATGGGGGGGAAGGAAACAAGATCTGTGTTTATTAAATCTGAGATGATCCAGTGTTCAATGGAGTTTACACAGAATAAATGTTAGGTTTCATTCTGCATCCAGGAAAAGTGAAAAAGATACCATAAAAAGAAGCTTAAAATAAATGAATATACAATTGTTCACATAAAGACACTGAATACCGCCAGTTTAGCGGTAAGACGATAATCTTAGCCAAGTGTTCAGCAACCTACAACATCTTATATGTAGTACACTTGTCACATTAAAAAGGGACAGTCAACACCAGAATTGTTATTGTTTAAAAAGATAGATAATGCCTTTCCTACCCATTCCCCAGCTTTGCACAACCAACATTGACATATTAATATACTTCATAACATTTAAACCTCAAAATGTATGCCTGTTTCTAAGAATCATGATAGACTCATGTGGAGTAGTCGATAGCAGGTTTGGCTACCCTTCAGAGGTGGTATTGTAGTCTGTGTGTTCAGGAATGCTGTGGTTTCAAGACCCCCCTCCTCTTGGAGGCTGGTACCTCCTGATACTGGGAGTTAAGGCTGGCTATGAATAGTGGACTGCTTGTAAATTATAACAAGGGTGGGGGCCTTGACAAGACAAAGAGAATCTGAGTTAATAACTGAATATTTCAGAGAAGGCAGTTAGAACTTGCCCGGGACCAGAAGTAGTAACAACTATAGCAGGTTCTCCCATATACCTAAAGGCATTTGGTAATAAGTATATGGTATTGTGTTTGTTTATTATGTCCCATTTCATTTCTTTTGTTATTAAACATATAGAAAATCTAATTCTGTCTTTGGGCTCTAATATCTGAATTCACAATCTGAAGAGACAAGGTTAAAGGCACGTTACCCAACTGTGTGAGTTATTTGGGTTTCCAAGACACCGCTTTATTCAGAGTTCATGGTGGTGGCAGCAAGTGTTAAAGTGGGGTGGTGTGAGCAATATTTGGGGGTTAATTTAGGATCGCTTTAAGTCCTTTGTAGAATTAAAAAAGTAAGGGAACCAGAGGCTTAGTGCTATTAACCCCATCATGCTCACACCTCTCCCCAATTCATGACGGTTGAGTGGGAAAAGGCTTAATCACCACACTAAGCCACTACAGACAGCCTCTTATCAAATGCTTTTTTATTTGCTTTTCACAACAGGAGACTGCTAGTTCATGTGGGTCATATAGATTAACATTGTGCTCACGCACGTGAAGTTATATATGAGTAATTGGCTAAAATGCAAGTGAATACACAATAGCCATGTGACCAGGTGGCTGTCAAAAGAAGCTTAGATACAAGGTAATTACAGAGGTTAAACATATATTAAAATAACCATGTTCGCGAAAACTGGGGCATGAGTCATAAAGTGATTATCTTTTTAAATAATAAAACATTTCAAGTAGACTGTCCCTTTAATGCCCGACTGTCAGGCAGTGTGGCAGACAGGCCCAGTATTGCCAGCCTCCTCTTCACATCTGCACAGGCCCTAGCGGCGGTAATTAAGAGGCAGCACAGAATGCAGTAAGTGGCTGACACAGGAGCTGCAGCATTAGGGGTCTGAGAGGATTGTTATTACTTTTACCAAATTATTATTTGTATTAATCATTCAGAAACATATTTAAAAAATAAAGCTGGCTTACCTAGTCACTTTATAGTATTTTTTGGCACATTGCACCATATCTAAGTAATAAGCTTTTAACCATTGGCTGAACACACAATTTTATTTTTATTTATTTTTTAAATAGTTGATTTTTTCCAGTGACTGAAAGCCATCATTTGAATGTTTTTTTTTTATTATTATTTTTAAGACAAAAGTAAGGTTTTGAAATGATATATTTATTATCTGGTGCTCCTAGACACAGTGTCGCTGAAATCAGGTCAAACACAGAACAATTATATAACCACTGAATCATTCCCAAGATAAAATTAAAAGCAAACACTGATATCTTAAATTTTGACACAGGAAATATAGCCGAGGTATGTTCCCAAAAAAGAACAAGCTATTTAAAAAAATACAGCATGAATATTTAAATGTGTGTGTGTGTATAAAGTAATCTCACAGGGTTCTCTGCTAAGATTCATTAAAGGGATGGTCCAAATTAAAACTTAAGATTCAGATAGGGCATGTCATTTTAAACAACTTTATAATTTACATTTACCATCACATTTGCTTTGTTCTCTTGGTATTCTTAGTTGAAAGCTAAACCTAGGTAGGCTCATATGCTAATTTCTACGCCCTTGAAGGCCACCTCTTATATGAATGTATTTGACAGGTTTTCACAGCTAGAGGGAGTTAATTCATGTAATTCATATGAATAACATTGTGCTCACGCATATGGAGTTATTTAAGAGTCAGCCTTAATTGCCTGAAATGCACGTCTGTCAAAAGATCTGAGATAAGGAGGCCGTCAGCAGAAGCTTAGATAAAAACATAATTTATGCTTACCTGATAAATTCCTTTCTTCTGTAGTGTGATCAGTCCACGGGTCATCATTACTTCTGGGATATTACTCCTCCCCAACAGGAAGTGCAAGAGGATTCACCCAGCAGAGCTGCTTATAGCTCCTCCCCTCTACGTCACTCCCAGTCATTCGACCAAGGACCAACGAGAAAGGAAAAGCCAAGGGTGAAGTGGTGACTGGAGTATAAATTAAAAATATTTACCTGCCTTAAAAACAGGGCGGGCCGTGGACTGATCACACTACAGAAGAAAGGAATTTATCAGGTAAGCATAAATTATGTTTTCTTCTGTTAAGTGTGATCAGTCCACGGGTCATCATTACTTCTGGGATACCAATACCAAAGCAAAAGTACACGGATGACGGGAGGGATAGGCTGGCTCTTTATACAGAAGGAACCACTGCCTGAAGAACCTTACTCCCAAAAATAGACTCCGATGAAGCAAAAGTGTCAAATTTGTAAAATTTGGAAAAAGTATGAAGCGAAGACCAAGTTGCAGCCTTGCAAATCTGTTCAACAGAGGCCTCATTCTTGAAGGCCCAAGTGGAAGCCACAGCTCTAGTAGAATGAGCTGTAATTCTTTCAGGAGGCTGCTGTCCAGCAGTCTCATAAGCTAAACGAATTATGCTACGAAGCCAAAAAGAAAGAGAGGTAGCGGAAGCTTTTTGACCTCTCCTCTGCCCAGAGTAAATGACAAACAGAGAAGACGTTTGTCGAAATTCCTTAGTTGCCTGTAAGTAAAATTTTAGAGCACGGACTACATCCAGGTTGTGCAGTAGACGTTCCTTCTTTGAAGAAGGATTTGGGCATAAAGAAGGAACAACAATCTCTTGATTGATATTCCTGTTAGTAACTACCTTAGGTAAGAACCCAGGTTTAGTACGCAGGACTACCTTATCCGAATGAAAAATCAAATAAGGAGAATCACAATGTAAGGCTGATAATTCAGAGACTCTTCGAGCCGAGGAAATAGCCATTAAAAATAGAACTTTCCAAGATAACAACTTTATATCAATGGAATGAAGGGGTTCAAACGGAACGCCCTGTAAAACATTAAGAACAAGGTTTAAACTCCATGGTGGAGCAACAGTTTTAAACACAGGCTTAATCCTGGTCAAAGCCTGACAAAAAGCCTGGACGTCAGGAACTTCTGACAGACGTTTGTGTAACAGAATGGACAGAGCTGAGATCTGTCCCTTTAATGAACTAGCAGATAAACCCTTTTCTAAACCTTCTTGTAGAAAAGACAATATCCTAGGAATCCTAACCTTACTCCAAGAGTAACCTTTGGATTCACACCAATATAGGTATTTACGCCATATCTTATGGTAAATCTTAACCCTGTATCAGAAGGTCCTGTTTCAGAGGTAGAGACCAAGGTGGACAGGATGACATGTCCACCAGGTCTGCATACCAAGTCCTGCGTGGCCACGCAGGTGCTATTAGAATCACTGATGCTCTCTCTTGTTTGATTCTGGCAATCAATCGAGGAAGCAACGGGAAGGGTGGAAACACGTAAGCCATCCTGAAGTCCCAAGGTGCTGTCAGAGCATCTATCAGGACTGCTCCTGGATCCCTGGATCTGGACCCGTAACGAGGAAGCTTGGCGTTCTGTCGAGACGCCATGAGATCTATCTCTGGTTTGCCCCAACGTCGCAGTATTTGGGCAAAGACCTCCGGATGAAGTTCCCACTCCCCCGGATGAAAAGTCTGACGACTTAAGAAATCCGCCTCCCAGTTCTCCACTCCCGGGATGTGGATTGCTGACAGGTGGCAAGAGTGAGACTCTGCCCAGAGAATTATCTTTGATACTTCCATCATAGCTAGGGAGCTTCTTGTCCCTCCCTGATGGTTGATGTAAGCTACAGTCGTGATGTTGTCCGACTGAAACCTGATGAACCCCCGAGTTGTCAACTGGGGCCAAGCCAGGAGGGCATTGAGAACTGCTCTCAATTCCAGAATGTTTATTGGCAGGAGACTCTACTCCTGACTCCATTGTCCCTGAGCCTTCAGAGAATTCCAGACGGCACCCCAACCTAGAAGGCTGGCGTCTGTTGTTACAATTGTCCAGTCTGGTCTGCTGAATGGCATCCCCCTGGACAGATGTGGCCGAGAAAGCCACCATAGAAGAGAATTTCTGGTCTCTTGATCCAGATTCAGAGAAGGGGATAAGTCTGAGTAATCCCCATTCCACTGACTTAGCATGCACAGTTGCAGTGGTCTGAGGTGTAAGCGTGCAAAGGGTACTATGTCCATTGCCGCTACCATTAAGCCGATTACCTCCATGCATTGAGCCACTGACGGGTGTTGAATGGAATGTAGGGTGCGGCAAGCACTTTGAAGTCTTGTTAGCCTGTCCTCTGTCAGGTAAATCTTCATTTCTACAGAATCTATAAGAGTCCCCAGGAAGGGAACTCTTGTGAGTGGAACGAGTGAACTTTTCTTTTCGTTCACCTTCCATCCATGTGACCTTAGAAATGCCAGCACTAACTCTGTATGAGACTTGGCAGTTTGAAAGCTTGAAGCTTGTATCAGAATGTCGTCTAGGTATGGAGCTACCGAGATTCCCCGCGGTCTTAGTACCGCCAGAAGAGCACCCAGAACCTTTGTGAAGATTCTTGGAGCTGTAGCCAATCCGAATGGAAGAGCCACAAACTGGTAATGCCTGTCTAGGAAGGCAAACCTTAGGTACCGATAATGATCTTTGTGAATCGGTATGTGAAGGTAAGCATCTTTTAAATCTACAGTGGTCATGTACTGACCCTCTTGGATCATAGGTAAAATTGTCCGAATAGTCTCCATCTTGAACGATGGAACTCTTAGGAATTTGTTTAGGATCTTTAAGTCCAGGATTGGTCTGAAAGTTCCCTCTTTTTTGGGAACCACAAACAGATTTGAGTAAAACCCCTGTCCCTGTTCCGATCGTGGAACTGGATGGATTACTCCCATTAACAAGAGCTCTTGTACGCAGCGTAGAAACGCTTCTTTCTTTGTTTGGTTTGTTGACAACCTTGACAGATGAAATCTCTCTCTTGGAGGAGAGTATTTGAAGTCCAGAAGGTATCCCTGAGATATTATCTCTAGCGCCCAGGGATCCTGGACATCTCTTGCCCAAGCCTGGGCGAAGAGAGAAAGTCTGCCCCCCACTAGATCCGATCCCGGATCGGGGGCCCTCAATTCATGCTGTTTTAGGGGCAGCAGCAGGTTTCCTGGCCTGCTTGCCCTTGTTCCAGGACTGGTTAGGTTTCCAGCCTTGTCTGTAGCGAGCAACAGCTCCTTCCTGTTTTGGTGCAGAGGAAGTTGATGCTGCTCCTGCTTTGAAATTACGAAAGGAACGAAAATTAGACTGTCTAGCCTTAACTTTGGCTTTGTCCTGAGGCAGGGCATGGCCTTTACCTCCTGTAATGTCAGCGATAATCTCTTTCAACCCGGGCCCGAATAAGGTCTGCCCTTTGAAAGGTATATTAAGCAATTTAGACTTAGAAGTAACATCAGCTGACCAGGATTTTAGCCACAGCGCCCTGCGTGCCTGAATGGCGAATCCTGAATTCTTCGCCGTAAGTTTAGTAAGATGTACTACGGCCTCCGAAATGAATGAATTAGCTAGTTTAAGGACTCTAAGCCTGTCCGTAATGTCGTCCAGAGTAGCTGAACCAATGTTCTCTTCCAGAGACTCAATCCCTGAATGCCGCTGCAGCCGTGATCGGCGCAATGCATGCAAGGGGTTGCAATATAAAACCTTGTTGAACAAACATTTTCTTAAGGTAACCCTCTAACTTTTTATCCATTGGATCTGAAAAAGCACAGCTATCCTCCACCGGGATAGTGGTACGCTTAGCTAAGGTAGAAACTGCTCCCTCCACCTTAGGGACCGTTTTGCCATAAGTCCCTTGTGGTGGCGTCTATTGGAAACATTTTTCTAAATATCGGAGGGGGTGAGAACGGCACACCGGGTCTATCCCCACTCCCTTAGTAACAATTTCAGTAAGTCTCTTAGGTATAGGAAAAACCTCAGTACTCGTCGGTACCGCAAAATATTTATCCAACCTACACATTTTCTCTGGTATTGCAACTGTGTTACAATCATTCAGAGCCGCTAACACCTCCCCTAGTAATACACGGAGGTTTTCCAGTTTAAATTTAAAATTTGAAATATCTGAATCCAGTCTGTTTGGATCAGAACCGTCACCCACAGAATGAAGTTCTCCGTCCTCATGTTCTGCCACCTGTGACGCAGTGTCTGACATGGCCCTAATATTATCAGCGCACTCTGTTCTCACCCCAGAGTGATCACGCTTACCTCTTAGTTCTGGTAATTTAGCCAAAACTTCAGTCATAACAGTAGCCCTATCCTGTAATGTGATTTGTAATGGCCGCCCAGATGTACTCGGCGCTACAATATCACGCACCTCCCTCTGAGCAGGAGATGTAGGTACTGACACGTGAGGCGAGTTAGTCGGCATAACTCTCCCCTCGTTGTTTGGTGAAATTTGTTCAATTTGTACAGATTGACTTTTATTTAAAGTAGCATCAATACAGTTAGTACATAAATTTCTATTGGGCTCCACTTTGGCATTGCAACAAATGACACAGGTATCTTCCTCTGAATCAGACATGTTTAACACACTAGCAAATAAACTTGCAACTTGGAAATACAATTCAATTAGAATAATATTAAAACGTACTGTGCCTTTAAGAAGCACAGAAGATCTATGACAGTTGAAAATTAATAAATTGAAACAGTTATATCAATCCTTGTAAACAACACAACTTTAGCAAAGGTTTAATCCCATTAGCAAAGATGACAAATTCTGAAAGCAGGAAAAAATTACAGAATAAACGTTTTTTATCTCAGTCAAACTACAATTCTCACAGCTCTGCTGAGAGAAATTACCTCCCTCAAAATAAGTTTTGAAGACCCCTGAGCTCTGTAGAGATGAACCGGATCATGCAGGGAATACAATGAGTTGCTGACTGAAATATTTGATGCGTAGTAAAAGCGCCAAAAAACGGCCCCTCCCCCTCACACACAGCAGTGAGGGAGAACAGAAACTGTCAGAAAACAGATTAAGCAACTGCCAAGTGGAAAAATAGTGCCCAAACATTTATTCACTCAGTACCTCAGTAAATGAAAACGATTTTACATTCCAGCAAAAACGTTAAACATAATCTCTAGTTATTAAACAGCTTTATGTATTTCTTACAGTGTAATTCTAGTGAAGTACCATTCCCCAGAATACTGAAGTGTAAAGTATACATACATGACATTATATCGGTATGGCAGGATTTTCTCATCAATTCCATTATCAGAAAATAAAAACTGCTACATACCTCTATGCAGATTCATCTGCCCGCTGTCCCCTGATCTGAAGTTTACCTCTCCTCAGATGGCCGAGAAACAGCAATATGATCTTAACTACTCCGGCTAAAATCATAACAAAAACTCTGGTAGATTCTTCTTCAAACTCTGCCAGAGAGATAATAACACACTCCGGTGCTATTTTAAAATAACAAACTCTTGATTGAAGACAAAAACTAAGTATAATCACCATAGTCCTCTCACACATCCTATCTAGTCGTTGGGTGCAAGAGAATGACTGGGAGTGACGTAGAGGGGAGGAGCTATATGCAGCTCTGCTGGGTGAATCCTCTTGCACTTCCTGTTGGGGAGCAGTTAATATCCCAGAAGTAATGATGACCCGTGGACTGATCACACTTAACAGAAGAAAGGTAATTACAGAGGTAAAAAGTATATTTCTATAGCAGTGTTGGTTATGCAAAACTGGGGAATGGTGAATAATAAAGGGATTATCTATCTTTTTAAACAATAAATAATTTTATGTTTACTATCGCTTTAAAGTGATTAAAACAAATAACATGTAAGCATTTAAATCAGGAAGGCTATTCTTTTTCCAATAGCCTGCTTTAAAAGGGACAGTAAACACCTTGTAATTACAAGACATTTCTGTTGTGTTGCTATAGGATAATATCAGCCCAAGTCTTAATGTTTTTTTAAATAAATTAATCTTTTTACAGCAATTATTTGTCAATAGCCAAACTCCATCCACTATTTGCCTTATTTGGAGAAGTCAATCTGAGCTTTAGTCCACAGACAAATCTAATCACGGTGATAAAAGTTAGTATAAAATAAATTGTTTTGCCGTTATCTGATAAATCCAATAAGTGACATATATGTAACGGGGTTAGCCTTGAGAAGTCAGCAGGGTGGATTTCAAGTTCTGACAAATAGAAATTGCTCAATTTAAAGTGCTAAATTGCACAACATTGGGACAAAAATACACATTATATCTTGCTCATTTAAAATTAAAAAAAAATACTATTACTATTGCATTTTCCTTTTATTATAAATGTGTTAATTATGCTACTGTATTTAACGAATCTTTGATTACTGTCATAACTTCATTATATAAACCAAATAAAAAAAAAAAAAATTCACAATATCCAAAAAGGCAAAGTTTTATTTTACAGAACCCTCTCTGAACTCCTGCAATTATTTCCACACTCACGCTATGCTTGTAATACACATCAACAATTTTTAACCT